>NC_134577.1:130705564-131016704 GCF_050947875.1 Dermacentor variabilis | reverse complement strand
AAAGGCTCATATTACTATGTAAACGAACGCTATTTCCCGCGCGTGCAATGACGCCGCAAAGCACTCATTTAGCGACTTCATTCACTACCGCCCTTAGTCGGCGGACGGCAGACCTGAACCATGTGTCAGGAATGTGCGTTTACATTGCGAGATAAATGATGAATACTCTTTATTTTCGCTAAACAAGTGCGCGCACATGACGCACTTGGGTCATCTGCCATTTACACATTCTGCCGTGTAGCAGCACCGTAACCAGGTAATGTTACGTTTAAGTGATTGTGAAAAAGGCTCTTACCAGTACAATGTAGCACTGGCTGATCGGTGCGGCGGTCCGCGGGATGCGTCACAAGGAAAATAAGCTGCAGGTAAGGAACCTGGAAATGAAGTATCAGGCAGCCGAAAGCGTAGGTTTGCATAGTAGAGGCACATCGAATGGAAAAGTGAAGTACTTACGATAGCTTACGCTAGCACAAGCCCCCAAAAATAAACGATCCACATCTTTGTCCAGTTGTTTGAGCGTAGCTCACCCACAGAACACCTATACAAACTTAGAGAAGGGAAACTGTACCTTCCACAGTGCTACGGAAATAAGCGTAGCGGTGGCGTCGTGAACTAAAGTATGTGACCACGGGTGGCGCTGTACAACAGGAAACGGAAACGGGGTTTTGCACAGTATGGTCGCTTTACCTACTGGGTTCTGGCTGATGCGCATCGATCGTGCTCCCGCCAGTTAGGTTGCTGTGTGGCAAACGTAGCGCCTACATATGCATGTAGGCGCTACGTTTGCCACACAGCAACCAAACTGGCGGGAGCACGATCAAGGCGCAGCAGAATATATGTAGCGCTGAGTCATATCGAGTTAAGGCACACTCTGAACTGACTTTTAAGGGCACCCCGAGCGGTTTTTCGTTTATTACGCCGCCGTTACCCCGAGTTGTGCCGCCGCGCTCCAGCTGTTGCATTTCGTGTAGGGCTACTGACAGAGTGCGGTTTCCAGGTGGCACGATGGCCTCGACTGGAATAAACGCACACACCAAAGATTGAGTAAGCTTGAAAATATTTTATTTGCATTTTACAAGTACAACAAAAAGCACACGTCTACGGATCCACACAAACGCGGTTACATATAGTCAAGAACATAGTCAAGAAATGGCTCATTAATAAGGGTAGCACAGACGCACAAGAAAGAAGACCTAAGCTACAAAACGTACAGTCGGCTGCTAAACATAACTTCCCTGTCACCGCGTGTCACTTTTATACAGCATCTTTAGAGCACTACCAGGCCGGGTAATTTGGCGAAAAGAACGCAACAGCTTACGGCCGTCAGCTGCCTCTTCCTTACGGGTGTCATAATTATCCTAATCTCCGCATCAACGTCGTGCAAGTCCGCATACAGGTATCTGTATCTGAACAACATGTGCCAGCTTAATACATGTGTAGTGAAATTATGATAACCACTGCGTCTTATCAAACGTATTGGTTTTGCAAATGCGCATTACAGCTGACGGAACGACATACTGTAAGTGAAGCACAAGAGAACAAGGACAAAAGGAGGATGCAACACTTGAAGAAGTGAAGAATTAGTAGGCGTACAGCAAACAAGCGATGACGGAGAACACACAATGATGCATCGGGTGTTCTGTGACATCGGTTTGCGTACTTACGGTGTTATGGAGATCAACGGCATAAAAACGTACCTTCAAGCGTATTCCGTCAACCTCCGCCGCATTCATTATGATAATCAACGCCTAAACAAAATGAGGTACTATTTTTTGCCAAGAGTAGACCTCTTTACAGCAAGTCTGTGTAATGACTCGCAGACGAAACCAGCATGCTTTCGAAAATGTTTTACCGCCGTAGTATTCGAACGCCAACGGCCAGGAAACACATCGATACCAATAGGCTGTCGGCTGTCGGTGGTTAATCAAGTACAAAAACCTTGACGCTATGACTAAAAAGCAGCTTCAACAATCAAATTTAAAAAAAAAATCAACTGCCTATTTGCCTGAGGTAAAAAAACATCCTTATACACCTCGATTGTTCATGTCAATGGTTTGTGTAAATTAAAGAAATCAGCATGTTCAGCGCCCCTAGCAGAGAAAGCACCAATTAAAGTATTCGACCAAATTACAGTAGCTCCACTTGCGCGCTTACGCTGAAACGCGCCTCGATTGATTTTTCGCCCTCTGTGGCCATTTGTTGAACTTGAGAGTGTGTGGGGCCGGCTCACCTTTGAGCTTGCCATTCTGGCGCCAAAAACCAAAGACGGATCTGACATCACGGACGCGAAAAACAAAGAATAAATGCGACATCCCGGACGTGACGTTTGGGTGAACCTAACGCCTGCGTTCCGTCGACCGGGTGAACGCAGACACTTTCTTTATTACGCAATAAACCCAAGCACGAAGACGAAGCCTCTTACAACACCAGCCAACACGAGCCTCGCAGACACATATATTGTCATTCCCATGACGGCACGGTGCCCCCTTAAGAAATTCCCATAGACGGTGGCGCCAGATTACCCTCTAGGTGTTATAGTGAGAAACTCTATGCCGCCGAATGGACCAATGAGAACAGCGCAAGTTTATTCGGTTCTTACTTTTACCACGCACCAATCAGGAGCGGCTAACCCGTCGGCGGGCAGACAGAAGGCGCGCAAATTCGATGGCTGCGCGCCGCCATTACGGCGCTTCGTTCTGCTTTTGTGCTGAATTGTGGCTGCGTCCGTAGCGACTGGTGATCGGTGTTATCTCTGTCGGACTCGCGACCCACTTGTGTGTGCACGCCTGTCGTTGCTAACAAGCGGTGCTAACAAGCGAGCTTCTCGATGGACACCTGAAAGAGCTTGTGGGAGTCATGTACCGACGACATTTTGCCCAAAGGTGAGCTGCCGCTCTTTCTGCGTAAAAAAAAAAAAAAAAAAAAACTCCGTCGATGTTCATCGCTCGGCACCATAGCGCGGCTGATCTTCGTGCAGCGTCACACGTGCCTCGAGGTAGGTTTGTCTTCCGGCGATTACTCGAGCGGGCGCGCGCACGGCAGCTGTCGAGGAGGGCGCCTTGGAAACGCGCGAACGAGCGATGGCGCGCATGCGACGTCAGTTGTATCGATGGTGCCGCTTATGTTTGGTTGTCCATGAGATGGTATGAAGTCATGTGACATGTGATGATAAGCGGTTATAGGATTGCATTCACGGTAAAACGGGTGACTGCGTAAAAGCGAGACGACCAGAAGGAAACGGCCCTGTCCCTCAAAGTGCAACAACTGCCTCAAGTTGGCCTAGTAGTTTGCAGTGACATTTATCTGCAGCCAAAGTTGGATTACTCCGTTAGTAGCTCTTTGTCTGGCGGAAACGAGCTGCTCGGGAGTGCGCGTGTATGGTCTGGCACAAGCTCTTAGTCTTGCTTTGGTAAAGAGCCGCGTAGACCGAGTGCCTGTACTCCCCAGTTGTCCGTGCACGACTTGCTTAAGTGAAAATAGCCATGTGAAATTAGTATAGGTCGGCGGATTAAGAGGACTCGTATTTTTTTTTAATCTATTCACTTAAGTTCACCTGCAGTCGCGTCCACTCGCACTGATTCACACTCGGAGTGACTCTTGTGTCTTGCATGGTGCGACGACGGCCTCGTTGAATAACACTGGTGATTACCTGGTCGGGGTGACAACGTATCTTTGAGAGCCATTAATAGGAACCGATACAAGAAACACATGCTTTTCTACGGGGCATCGCAATGCCAGACCGATATCATCTCGACTTGCACGTGCAGTGTGATTGAACATAATTATTGAACATATTAGCGAGGGAATATGCTAGGCAACTCTAGCGTGCTAACGATGCAATCTGAATAGCAAAAGAAAAGAAAAATACACGTCAACAAACATGCCTGCTTGTGTTTCTCATCATGTGTGTGTGCTCGATTTGCGTTGTTTCCACTGCTTCTAACCATCTTGCATACCTGCCAGATTTTATTATTTTGTTGTAAAGTGCTCGACTTTTAGAGCTAGTGCATGGCTCTTGTATTGGCTTTTGTAAATGGTCTTGGGCCAAAAAGAAGAAAAGGGAATAGGACACAGACGCCAAAGTAAAATACATTGACAGGCATACTCTCGCAACTGATTTTTATTTTCCCCGACGCTTCACTTATATACCCTCAGGCATGGAAACAGGAACATACACAGGTGAGGTCACACAAGATAAAAACAAAACCTAATCATATCCTATCATGTACCAACTGGCCCAGCAGCAGACGTTACTAATGGCGTTTTTCACTGGTCGATCTGGAGCGGCCGCCGAAATCCTCGAGCGAGCGCTCGGGTTTCACAAATCCGAATCGGCCAGTGGAGCGCAAAAACGCTCCGCGGCGGATCACACAGGAAGTCTGCGTACACGTCGCACGAACCGGTTCCGAAAACCATGCCCGACTTCCATTCTGTACGTTTCCACGGCAACCAAACTCGCCGTCCCCCGTGTGTAATTTGACCGTGGTAGTTGCATAGTCCGTCATTTCCATGTCGCGCCCGCAAGGATTGTACATGGACAACGTGCATAGAAGGCTTCGTACCGCACCTGCTTCACTTCATAATCGCTGTCGTCCGAGCTCTCATCGCTAAACGCGAGCGCTGCAGCAGCACCGAACGCAGCCATCCTGCGAAGCAACACAAGGTGCATACCAATCAGGTACCGATTTCGCTTGAAGACGGAAGTGACGCGTGCTATTTCCGCCCGAATCCGCACCTCGGCGGCGGAGCAAGTGCGAGCGGTCCGGCGCGGAGTGAGTTGATCCGAAACGACCAGTGGAACGCGCGAACCTGCTCCAGATCGACCAGTGAAATTCGGATTCGTTGCCGCGGAGCAAGAAATCGTGCTCCGTATCGACCAGTGAAAAACGCCATAAACTATCTTGTATTGACATCGATAATGTTTAGTTTTTCATTTGCGCCTAGTTTAGGGAATAAAAAGAGTCACTGACCGATTTTTCAGAGCGTGTTTCTCTGGACCCATTAGTCATTCAGGCGCTTTCACAGAAGTGACACCAATTAGCTTACAGAACCAGTGTATGATGGAAGCCGGAATTTCGGTTTAATTAATTAATTTATTTATACAATACTGCGGACAAGAAGTCCAAGCAGGGTGAGCAAGATGCAAAAGATTATATACACAGAAGACCAAGATGAAACAAGTGTGTAACACGTTTTTCACACAAATTGGTGGTCATAAGGTAGACGATTAATAAAATTTTAAGCTTGATTACAATGACTATATTTAATACACGAAATAACAAGAATATTTACACAAATAGTATGCAGCTCACGAGCGCTGGGGGTATGCTTGAGTTAGTTTATTCCAGTCATCTGTTGTTTGTGGAAAGAAAGAGTACCGAAAAGTTTCAGTCCTTGCGAAGATTGGTGTTAGAGAATGAGGGTAGTGGTGTCGAGTAGGTCTGCTTATCAAGGGGGATACATATTTTGCGGTGTCTAAGGCCCCAGCCTATGATTAGTTTCAAAGAAACTCTAGCCGACTTTTCTTTCTTCGAATTTGTAATAGTTCAATGCTGTTATCGGTTAGTAATGCAGTGGGGGAGTCAGTAGCCTTAAATATACTGTAAATAAATCGTACTGCTTTTCTTCGAATTCTTTCTAAGTTCTTAATGTTAATTTTTGTGTGAGGGTCCCAAACGATGGAAGCATACTAAAGTATTGGCCTAATTAAGGAAAAGTAAGAGAGTAGCTTCACGCTAGGCAGAGCAGTCTTGAGTTTGTGGCGCAGAAGGTGGCACAGAAGGCATAGTTTGCAGAAAGCAGCAGGGCAAATGGTATTTATGTGCAAGTTCCATGATAAATCACTCGTAAATGTTAAGCCTAAACATTTATAGGAGGCTACTTTCAGTAAAGGTGCTGTGGCCAAATTGCAAGTGTAGTCTAAGGGGACTTCTTTGCACGTTATGGGGATATAGACACACTTAGTTGCATTAAGAAGCATTGCCCATTGCTCACACCATTTCAACATATTGTCTTAAAGTCTTATTGGTCAGTAATGCAGGTAACTTCTCTAAATAAAACACAATCATCAGCAAATAGACGAATTTGAACTGGGGTGTTAACCACATTGACAATGTGATTAATATATAGTAAAAAAAGTAGAGGGCCAAGTATGCTCCCCTGCGGAGAGAGAAACTTTATTGAGCCGAGCTCGACATCATCTTAGACGCCGTCGAAGGATGTGGTTCCCTCTTCACGGACATCTGGAGATCAGGACGAGCTGGTCTTCCAGGGCGGGGCTGGTTAGCAAAGTCTCCCATCGCTCAGTATGGGTGGATGAGGGATGGGGTAGGGTAGTGGGGCAGGTAAGAGGTGGGGGGATTGCTTTGACGAAATCCCACACTCCATTGACGTGTTGGAGCGTGCCTAACTGAGTCTTGCAGAAATTACATTCCTTCTCGTACGTTTCCGGGTACATCTTGTTTTGAATGTAAGGGTGTGGGAAGGATCCTGCCTGTCTGTATCTGCCTGTTGATCGCTTGCTGTTCTCTGCTAAGCGATTTGTGAGGATTGGGGTAAAGGTGCCTCTCCATCTTGTAATGGTTCGCAATGCCCCTATAACAAATTATGGACTGTGGCTCACCTTCCTCTACCCGGTGTTCCATCTCTCGGGCGAACTGGTGGGCAAGTCGTTGCCCTCCAGTCTAGAGTGAGCCAGTGTCCATATCAACTCAACTTTCCTTTCAGGTACGTCGCGTTTACTCTTGAGAATATCTAGTACCGCAAGAGACACCCACCCCTTTCTGTAGCTGTTATATGCCTTTTGTGAGTCGGTGACAATTCTTCCCACCTTGGGCTGTGCGAGTGCTAGCACAGTTGCGGAATGCCAGAAGTTACCGGAAGGCAACCAGAGTGTTGATCTCCCACTTGAACATATTGGTTGCGGTTATTCAGATAGGCTGAAATCCAGGAAATGAGTAATTCTGGTATGCCAATCATCCGAAGCTTAGTAATTGGTTTATCGTGTGGAACTGTCGAATGCCTTGCTGTAATCTAGGAATATTACATCAATTTGACTGTTCGTGTCTAGACAAGCTGCAAAGGTGTGAACTATAGTAACCAATTGTGTTGTAGTAGAAAATCCTTTTCAAAATCCATGTTGATGATTTGATAAAACTGAGTTTTCTTCTAAGAATTCGTGTAATTTGTGAGCTATTATGTGTTCGATAAGTTTACAACATGAAGATGTTAAGAGATCGGGCGATAATTTTGTAGTGATAGACAGTCGCCTTTCTTGAATATAGGCACAACTCGTTCTGACTTCCAGTCATCTGGCAATTCCACTGATAACAGAGAGACACAAAAAATAATGACTAAGTAT
The DNA here is from genome assembly GCF_050947875.1 of Dermacentor variabilis. Classification (NCBI taxonomy): domain Eukaryota; kingdom Metazoa; phylum Arthropoda; class Arachnida; order Ixodida; family Ixodidae; genus Dermacentor; species Dermacentor variabilis. The sequence goes on along the minus strand of NC_134577.1, from coordinate 131,009,344 downwards.
TTAGCAACAGACTCGGCAAAGCGACGAAGGAATATGTTGGGTATATTGTCGGGACCACAAGAAGTTTTAGCCTTAGAGTCAAGCAACATAGCAATGACGCCAGCATAAGAAATGAAGTTTACATTTACAGCATGGTCCATGTTTCTGGTAGGTAGAGAATCGCTAGGGGCAGAAAATACACTGGAAATAGTCATTAAAATGTTGAGCAATGGTGGTTTGATCAGATACCATTGAACCATCGACAAAAACCTGTGATGTGGGTTTCCTTTTTTTTGATGATATAGTTCTAAAACTTCTTTCAATCATTTTTTAAAAAGTTTAGGAGTGACGTATTGAAGTAGTATTCTTTTGAAATAAGCACCGCATGTGTAAGGTTATCTAGAGTGTCGGATATAAGTTTGGGATCAGCATGCTTTTTCTTTAATCTTTTCGCTTTATGCTTGAGGTGAATGATGCTTCTTGTCATCCATAGTGTATGTTTATGCACCTTACATTTAAACGGTATAACGTTTTCAATGCAGTAGAAGCATATGCGTTTAAATTGGTCCCACAAACTGCAAGCATCAGTGTCAACAAAATCTATCAGACAAGTTTCCAGGTGGTCGATAATGCATGCATCACGGGCACTTGTATAGTCTTTCACATAATGAAAGGACAGGTTCATAGCTTGCGAAAGTTCATAGTTTGAATGGAAGCAACATAGTGCAGTAAGGACGAGCGGCCAGTCGAGATAGGACAAGCACTAACTTTCAACAAAGATTTTGTTGCGAATTCTAGGCATATATATACACCCATCCAAATTGGCAGAGAAGACAAAGGTACCGTGCCAACGTGCAGACTTTGTCGAGAATCCAAGCTCTTTCTTTAATAAAGCCACTGACGGCCAACTGACGCAATCATCTTCTGCCCATGCAATCTTGGTAGCTTTTACAATTTCTCTAGTTGAGCTGTCGCAATGGATATAGTCTGATCAAAAAGAAGACAGCCAGGTGGCTGCTTGGAACATTTTTTACTATGGGCAGCCCGTTGGCCGTCTGTAGCAATATTACTGACTTTTTGTTGTGCTCTTGCAGGCACACATTCAATCAGCTACTGGTCTGATCAAAGTAGTGTCTTCCATAAAGAGAGTGGAATTCTGTAAACAATTCCCTTTTTGCAGGTGATGTAGGCATCTTTTTACTTGCTAGTACAATCTGGGTTGCGCATTCTCGTAGGGCAGCTCAACTTGCACTAGCTCAAGTACTTATGTGGTGCTGTGAACACCACTTTGGCGCCGCAACGTTGCCCTACCTTTTTCAGATTGTGAAAACTTTATGCAGTAAGGGGAGCCACTGCTACCTTAGCTTTGTATCTTTCTTATTTTTTTTTTCTGTTCTCTGTTCGTGGCTCACACGCGATCTTACCTTTGTATCTTTCTTTTTTTTTCTGTTCTCTGTTCGTGGTTCACACGTGATGCAGGCCTTTAGCAACTGAGACTATAACGTGCCTTGGGTACCCCGCCATCTCCAAGCCTGCCACTTGCCTTTGAAAAGCCTTTACCTAATGTGAAGGCTTTTTTAAATAAACTTATTGCCATTTGCTCTCTTTGTATAGTACCCCCACATTATCAGCTCCACAGACAAGAATTTCAGGCCTGAATTGAACTGCCTGAACTTTGTATAGTTCTTGGAGCACTCTTGCTGCGATGTGAGGGGCCAATTAATTGAAACTGTTCTTTTTTTCCACTGGGATGTGTCTGTTAAGAACGAACTTTTAATTAATTGAAGATTTTCTTTTTTCCACTGGGACATGTCTGTTAAGAATGAACTTTTCACAGTACTGCTCACAACACATACTCTCCATAGATTTGACCATAGTGACACCTGTACTCATTTATCTTTTATTTATTTCATTACCCTCAGGGCCCAAGGGCATTACAGAGGGGAGTGGGTACATTCAATAAATTGGAAAACGCAAAATAACAGCGGTAAATTTGTATAAAACTAAAGAGAAAAAAGAAAAGGTTACATCAATACAATAAAGGAAATTAACAATAAATAGCGCACTGTACGTGGAGAAAAAAAAAAGAAAAAAAAAACAACCTCTGAGCGAACAAAGCATAAAGAGATCTTAACACAGAAAGAAAAAGGAAAAGACACTCAAACCAGTAATATATGCCTACAAAACAAAGATTGGCGGGACAAAGAAAAAGAGAAAGGCTAAGCAAAAATAAAAAGGATGACAATGCTATAATCTTTTGTGTTTATGACAACAGCAGGTTAGTTAAAGCAGCTTTGAACTTTTGATTATTAGATATTTTGATGACAGATGGAGGAAGGCGATTCCAACTTATGTACTGGCGATGAATGAATTGAAAAAAAAAATGATTTGTGTGGCATGAAGGAATACCAACCTTATGACGATGGTCGATGCGAGCTGAAACGTAACAAGGGAGGGCTATCAATTTATTCTTAAAAATGGGGTTGTCATAATATATTTTACGGAACAGGCAAATGCCTAATGTTTTTCTTTGTTGTGATATAAATGGTAATGATAAGCCTGCTTTCGTAGTAGTGACACTGAAGCTTCAGTAATAATTACAAAGAATGAAGCGAGCTGCCCAGTTCTGGATAGATTCAAGTTGATAAATGAGCATCTCTTCACAGAGCTCCCGAAATATGCAGCATATTGAAGTTTAGTACAAACTAACGATCTATAGAGTAGCTTTACAGAACTAGAAGAAAGATAGTTCAGCACAATGCGTTGGCGGGCTAGTTGGTGCGAATCCATCCACCTTGTCCTGTCGTCTTTCTTGTGTCTGTCGTTTTGCGCTAAACAAAGTATTCATAGAAGAAAGATAAAAATTGTGACGTATGTAGCCCAGCACGCAATTAGCATTGTTGGTTATATGGTCTACATGCATCTTCCAACAAAAATTAGAAGAAATAAACAGGCCTAATAATTGTAACAAGACACAGATTTGAGGTTACTATTATCAATATGGTATGTTAGGGCAGTGTAGTGTTACAATGAGAAACACGCATGTACTTATATTTGTTAATGTTTAGTTCCATGTTCCACGTGTTAGTCCAGTCGAGAGCATGGTTGATATCAGCCTGAAGACCTATATTGGAGTTACTGTGAATTTCACAGTATATGACAGTCTTCTGCAAAAAGGTTAATTGATGAGCATAACCTATCAGGTAAACCGTCAATATAACTGAGAAAAAGCAAAGGTCCCAGCACAGAGCCTTGTGGCACACCTGATTCAACTGTAGAAGTAGTAGTTAGCTGTGACAAATTGTGAATGATCGCTGAGAAAAGAGTGCAGCCATTGAAGAACGTTAGGGTCAAGGTTAAGTTTACTTCATTTTAAAAGAAGCAGTTGATGAGAAACCTTGTGGAACACTTTAGAAAAATCTAGGAATATACAGTCAATAATGGAATCCCTGTCGAGCATGGGATTTAGATCATGTGTAAACGTAAATGTCCAGTTTCACAGGAAAATGACTTGCGAAATTCATGCTGTTCTGTAAAAAAGGCGTTTGACTGTAGGAATGATGCAGGGTGGGAGTAAATGACATGTTCCATAATTTTACAGGGAATGCGCATAAGTGAAATGGGCCGATAATCTTATGGTGAATGGCTATCCCCAGACTTGTTTAAGGGAATCACCTTCCAGTCTTTAGTAATGCAGGCTGTCTGAAGAGATTGCTGGAATAGGCTAAAAAATTGTACACTTTAGTACTGATTAAAAACTTGGAATTTATATTATCAATGCCACATGACGAAGAAACTTTTAACTCATCTATTATTATTTCTATGCCAGCATTATCAAAGACAATATGGTCCATCGGTAAAAAGTCAGTACTGGGATAGGTAGAGGTTACACAACACACATTTTTGGAAAAAGCAGAAACAGAGTTAAGAACATTGCGCATTGATCAAGTTGGATTAGTTGATTGCTTGAGTCTTTAAGTGTGATAGCTGAGCGGTCCTTTTTATTACTAGGCTCTAACATTGCCTATAGTTAGTAATTAGAAGGGATGATAATGTAGTATTGTAGAATGAATCCTTCGCATGCTTGAGAGCCTTTTTTTGTATTCAGTAGCCATGGCCTGATATGTAGTCCAACATTCTTGAGTGCCAGTTGGTTTTGCAGAGTGGAAAATGTGTGTTTTCTTATTACGGAGCCTTTTTAACAATTGAGTGAACCATGGAGATTGCCAGTTTGACGCAATGACTATGGGAAACATATTTTTCAATGGGCGATGGAACTTTTTCTTTGAAAAAATTCCGCGTCACTAGGCGGCTCCGCGTCAGTAGGGAGCAAATCGGAAGGTGACAAATCCTAGGCCTCCCGGCACCCACTTGCCGGCATTCCCCAGCGCAGTCTGCGTGGGCACTGTCGGCGCCATTAGACACTTGACGCGATGTTTCCGTACGCCGCGTTGGTTCACCGAAACCTCGTCACAGCGCACAAAGCAAACACCACCGTGCCGACACCAGTCGCACAAACGAAAAACGTGGCCTACTCGCAGCGTCGTGCGCGAAGAAACAAATCAGCTGCTGGATTGTCTTGACATGGCTTACTAAGCTGAAAACGGAACTGCTGTAGAACCACTCTATCGAACCAGGCAGAAACGATGATGAGCGGGGATTTGCAGTAGCGCCCCTTCATGGGGCGAATGGGGAGATGGCGGTGCCGCGAAGCTGACTGAATAATCGGGCATGTCCGAATTTTCGGAGTCCGGAAAATCGGTCGGCGACTGTAAAAGGTTTCGTGAATGGCAGTTTTGAAGCTGTTGATGTCTGTGATGGCGGCAATGTAAGCGGGAAGGTGGTTCCATTCTTTGCTAGTCTTTGGGATGAAAGATTCGCTGTAGGAATTAGTCCGTCAAGGTGGCACACCAACTTTATAGTTATGATCTGAACGCAATGACATGTAGACAGGAGAGGAAAAAAGAATGTCTTTTAAAGACGGATTATAATGATAGATTTTGTGGAACAATGAAATGCGAGAGCATTTATGGCACAAAGTTCAGGTAAGGCAAGTATTGCTTTTATTGATGATACGCTGGCATGCCGAGTAATTTGATAGAATGAAATGTGCTGCGTGATTCTGGGTGGATTCAATAATTTCTGAAAGTGTGGTGTTTTTTGGGGTCCCAGACAGCGCACGCATAATCTGATTTAGGGCAAGAGTTTTATATAGATGCAGTTTTACAGACGATGGTGCTCAGGAAAAATTTTATCGCAAGTACCCCAGCATGCGGTTTGTGTTGTTAGCAACATAGTTAACATGAATGTGCCAAGAAAGATCAGAACTGATGTGGATGCCGAGGTACTTGTATGATGTCACAGGATCTAGTCGGATGCCGCCAAGAAAATACTCGCTGCTTGTAGTGTGGCCCAGTCGAGTTATTCGCATGCTTTTACACTTCTTGATGTTGAACCGCATCATCCATTTATTGCACCATGAGGACATGAGGTTAAGATCTTCTTGAAGTTCATGTTGATCAAAGGGTTGGGTGAGTTTTTTTATAGAAAATGCAATCATCGGCGCAAAAAGTTTTATTGATGAAAACGTGATGCAGTCAGGGAGGTCATTAATGTAAATGAGAAATAGTAAGGGTCCCAACACTAATCTTTGTGAGACGCCGGATGAGACAGGCGAAAAAGTAGATGAACAGTTGTTAGCAGTCACAAATTGGGTGCGGTAAGAAAGAAAATCTTTAATTCAGCAGAATACCTTGGTGTCTAAGTTAAGTTTGCTTAATTTAATAAAAAGTAAGTCATGCGCCACCCCATCAAAAGCTTTAGCGAAATCCAAGAATATGCAATCAGTGTAAAAGCTGATGTCGTTGGCTGAAGCTGATGCCCTAAACAAGAGTCGGGCATGTGCTGCCGCCACCAGCAAGTGAGGGCCGACACTTGCAAGAAGACTTGGTCAGCTACAAGATATTTTTCAAGTGTCACCCAAATACGTAACACAGTGGTTTATCGATAAATTTCCTAGCCATCAATGCAAGGCGGCAACTACATGGTTCACGGTGCAGTCCGCAGATGAAGCCCTGGCCGCTTTCTGTTTTGAAGTGTAGTTACAGTCGGCACCGCACAGACGTAGAGCTCCAACACGGTGCGAGTGATGATGATAATGAACCTCTGTCATGGATTGCACCCACTAAGGGGCCAAGAATCGGGCGGCGGAGGTAGCTAACAGGAATTCTTGTTTGCTGCAGTGCCATGAGCCTTCTTTTTCTTTTCGGGTACTTGCAAGCAATAGCAAAAGAAAAAGTGAAGTGTGTAATCACTCCCTCCATTGTGCTTATCAAAGCTGAGGTCGAGTTTGCCAGGGCAAACCGGTGCAAGTGAACAATGTTTTTGCGGCCCAAAGCACCATCACATGTCGCCTTGTCATATCTTTCTATATTCCCTCCCCCCCTGCCACATCTGCTTGTATATAAGCGTGTTCTTTAACAGTATTAAAGGGACACTAAAGGTTAATAATAAGTCAATGTGGACTGTTGAAATACCATCCCAGAAACCTCGAAACACTTGTTTCATGCGAAGAAGAAACTTATTTTAAGAGAAAACACGTTCTGAAGCACCGCGTACCTCTAGCGCAGTTCAAGTCGCCCGCCCTCAGATTGAGGAGTGGTGACGTCATGGTTTCATAGTGACATTGCGCTGTTGGTGAGTAAAACGGCGCCCGCAGACAGGGCTACCGCTTTTCTGCGCAAAACGCAAACGCGCGGCCAGAAACAGCCAAGAAAGAGCCAACAGCAGCGCGAAAGCGGAACTATGGTGGCTAGCAGAAGGGAAAGCGCGCGACGATAAGCTGGTGCTTTATTTTATGACGCCAACTTCGACGCTCGTTGCAATGTATGACCCTGATAATGACACATTGGCTCATGATGCTGGGCTCGACTTCAGCGATTTAAGCACTGATGAACGTGATGTGCTGCTGAGGGCTCGCGCTATCAGCGTCATTGCGTACTACTGCTACGGCAACTGTATGTCATGGCTGCACATATTCACACATTTGTAGCTTTTCCTTCGTGAAAACCAAATGCCACACTCACCGCCGCGTCTTCGACCTGCAGTTGTTCTTGTGCTTCGGAGAATGCAGGCAAGACCGACGGAACAGCGCTACGGGAAAGCATTGCTTTGAAGGGCGCTCCACACGACTTCAGTAAGTCGGCTTTGAACTCGTAATCCTCTGGAAGAAAGTGTGGCGAGCACACTATGCAATTTTTCAGCTCTTTGCCAATGCGCTGTGGCAGAGGTACTGCATTTAACCACTTCGAACGAAGAGGTTCACTCATTGGCACACAGTGATAAGCAACGTTGGATTCACCACTGCAACTGCCCTTGGCCAAGTTCCGCGGACCGTTCGCGCATTCCACAACATCACATGGACGCGGCATTCTCGCTGCTTGTTCCAAATGCAAGTTTTGCGAGCTAGCAGAACCAGCACAGCAGGACACGATAACGAAGCACGGGCGGTGCCCGTGCTTCGTTATCGTTAAGCATGGGCGGAGTCGAGTGCGCAGTCGAGCAAAAACGAAACCTTTCGGCCACCCTTAATACTCAAGGGTAACGTCAAAATGTAATTTTGCTTAGAACTGAATAGAAGTAGACAAGTAGCATTTTCTTCCGTCTTATAATCTGATGAAATTATCTTTTTAATATGAGTAGTTGAGTACTAGTGACATAAATTATGATGAGGAGTGCCTTCGTCATCGGGCTAGTACCGGAATGTCGCTGGTGGGTCTAAAATCGTGTCATGCATTTACCTCAATTTCTCGGTTACTAAACCTCTGTTCACGATTATATTGATGCCTTAGACGTTCTTAGAGCATTGCTTTATCACTTTAACTTGACTTCATAGTAACCTTCAGTGTCCCTAAACAGTTGGTAGTTTGCACCATGAACGTCCACGTCTCGTTCCTTATGTTCGTCAGTGTAACACTAACCACAATATAATCAACTAGCCCCATTCCTTGCTTTACTAAAGGTATATAAAGAGCTGGCAGAAACGCGGCAACCTTAGTGGGCGTATGAACAACACTGCGAGCGGCTTACTAATCCGCTCTGCTTTTGCGTCCAGGTAACGGCATGGGTTCGCTTAAAGGGAAGCTGAAGAGTTTTCCAGCAAAAATAAGTGAAGTGCTGTACGTATGGTTTTCAAGCCTCCGAATTCAAATATTGCATCGAAATTGAGCGAAAGAAAGTGCAAACGAATTTTATTTCGATGAAAAGTGCAGCAGCAAACTCGGGGCAGCTCGCGCGCCTCATTTCCGCCTGTGATTGGTCGGGTGCCTCGCGACGTCAACAATGGTGTTCGTCCGGACCGACTGCTGCCACTACACATGAAGCACAATGCAAGGTGGCTTGGCGCTGTTGTTTTCCCGATACGGTAATGGTAAATTTCGAGAGCTTGCGTTTTTCTGAGGAGTTCAGCATTGCTCCCTATAGATGTACGAGCCGATTGCGAGGAGCCGGCCTCTCCAAGAAGCAAAAGATGCTGGTAGCAAGCAGTGCTTTCGACGGGAACGAAAGCGAAGTGTTAGCATCTCCTCGTGTTAGAAATGTTCTTTGGCAGGTATATTTTTTTTTTTGCAAAGCTACTTTCAGCGATCCAGTGAGATTGTTTCCGGGCAAACAAATGTACTGTTATGTTCCTGCATGTCTCCTCGTGGATGCGATCGTCGGCATTTGTGCACTGCCCCAAAGCTGTCGGCAATCTACACAGAAGGTTTACATGCGGGAAAAGCTTTCCGGCTCTTGTAGCATGTGTGGTGACCTTCATCAGCGCACCACCCACACACTACTCGTAACCGGAGCCATAAAAGCGGCGAATTCTGTCGGCTATGTGATACGGCCGTTTTATCTCTGTGTGCGAGAGAAGGGGGAGCGCAGCGTCCTGGCGTGCGCCAGCTTTCAAACACATGCAAACTTTACACTTGCACTGCGCTATGGTAGCTGCATGGAGGCTGTTTCACAACACACGTGCCAATAGAAAATTAAGGGCGGTTTGCGACGAAACCTGCATCAAGGGTGGGAGATAAACATGCACCTTCCGTTCAGCGTGCTTACACGAAGGAGCTAGTAGTGAATCAAAATCAAGGTTTGGATGAGTTCGTGGATTCGTAAGGTTTTCTAAGCCCAGTTACCATCCGTCCGCCCGCACTCGTCCCGTCTTTGTGTGTTCGTTGGCCCGACCTTTTTGCGCTGCATTTAGAAAGCCTGCTAGCAGCAAGTCGTACTCTCACTCATTCACGCCTTATTGATAAACTCTGGTAGTAATCGTCGTCACGAAAGTGGTTAGAGCACAGCACTGTTGTTCTTGAGCGCTTGAAATTCTTTCGTTTCACAGCAGCCTCCCACTTAGTTGAAAGCTTCTTCTCTTGCGGAAAGTAATGGAACATTGTCACGGCCGCTGGTGTTCGTGCAACCGTAGGCTGCATAGAACGCCGGCATGATCGACCCACCACTTCAATTGATGCTGCGCACGTCAACTACCACTATACATACACACAAAGGAATGCAGGGTCGAGCGAAGCAGATTATGACGGCACGGTCGCGGAGACTGCGAAGGAACGGAACACCAGTGCTGACATCACTACACCGCGGTTTCCAGTCTCCGCTCGCATCGTCAGCATTAGCAGCAGCGTCTGACGCTTAACAAGGGGCAGAGCAGCCGTGCAATTTTAACCGACGATTATGTCACTCCTAAGTGAAAAATCCCCCCCAAACTTTTACCTACATGGTTTATAAGGTTTCCGCATCCATATATGAGCGTCTTATTGAATTCGACAGACTCTTCAGCTTCCCTTTAAGCGGCATACCAGTATCTTCCTCTACCAATGATACCAGCAAGTTGCCCTGCCAATCCAACGATGCAAGAGGATACTCTTGGCCGTGCAACAGACACATTTTCACGGTCATCCCTTTACCACACAAAGGATCCATGTCAACGACAGCATCTTCTGCTGCCTATATGAAGAGCTGGCAGAAACGCGGCGCCCTTGGTGGGCGTGTGAACAGCACTGCGACGTGGCTTACTAATCCACTCTGCTTCTTCGTCCAGGTTAGTCCTGTTACATCTACGTACGCTAAGAAATCGAATAATGTTTTTTGCTGTTCTTACTCCCTGGAGTTTTGCTTTACGTGTTCCTTAAGTACTTTGACTTTGTAAATCAACTTCTTACGCTGTCCGGGGACGCTGAGCTCAACCCTGGGCCTAGCACGAGAAACCAAACCCTAGTGCAGAGCTCTGTGCTTGATTCTCAGTCAAAACAATTTGATGAGATGTTAGTGAGGTTACAAGCAGGAAAACACAAACAAAAAAAATGAAAGAAGACCAGATGGATTTAATCAAATCTGTTGATGGCCTTAGAAAAACACAGGAAAATATTTAGGCAAATCTAACAGCTATAGAGAAAAGATTAACGGAGGTTAAACACAAAACGGTTGCGCTTGAGGAATTTTAGGAGGAAGTACAGTACCTTCGCCGTACTATTAATCAAATTAAGGGTGAAAACATTGAACTGCACTCTAAGCAAGCTCAGCTTGAAGACATGCAGCGGCGAGACAACCTTCTATTCTACGGCCTATCAGACACCCAGTCGGAGGAAAAGCTGGTCAATGTGCTTTCATCCTGCTTGAAAACATCACCCTCTGAAATATTGATAGAGAGCACAAAGGCTCAGCAGGTATATTTCAAATAAGTGCAGAGAAGTTATTGCCAAATTCTGTTCTTTCAAGCTCAAGCAGCAAATATTACCGTTAGTGATGGCTACTCGCCCGCTACTCGTCTTGGCAGGAAGAAACTGGTTGAATTTGGCAAAACGCAACCTTTAACTTTCAAGCTTCGCTTAGACAAACTGTACATAAATAAAAAGTGCTACACCTACAATCCCTCTGATGATTGTGTGAATGAAATTTCTAATGCATTCATGCCATTGGCAGAATCTTGTCATGCTTCTGTGCCACCCACCACCAAATAGCACTACGCGAGGGGAAGTGGATCAATGTTACCGGTCAGTAACCAACTTTTACTTTTATTCACAAATATCCGAGGTATACTACCAAAATGTGACAATCTTTGCTCTGCTATCGATGCTTCTGACGCTGACATGATCTGTCTTACTGAAATCTGGTTATCTGCGAAGATTGATAGTAGCAAATTGATCGATTGTAAGAAACACTAACATTTACCATTGTGACAGGGGTGCTAGGTGTGGCAGAGGCGTGCTTATAGCCGCCCCTGATGTTTTATCTTTTGCTATCCATCTTACCAAGGATTTAGAAATTGTCTTAGTTCAAGTACAAACATGCTCCAAGAAATTGATATTGGGCGTTTATCGTCCGCCATCCTGTTTCTAATCATGAAGGTCGTCAGCCTTTGCTGACGACCTTCATGATGTAATGATGATGCTGATGTCACCTTCATGATGATGTGAAGGTGACAGATATTTTAATTTGTGGATGATTCACTGGAAAATTCACTATAGGCAGCTGAAAGCCGCCTATAGTGAATCTCTCTGCTTTTTCGGACACCTGTTTATTCGGACATTTCCGCAGTCCCCGTGTGGTCCGAATAAACGGTAGGCGACTGTAACTTGTTTTTCTTTACTTGTTATAAATGTATTTTTTCTCTTTTACTGTGCAAATATCTTTATTCACCACTCCTTCCTGTAGTGCCCTCGGGCCTCGGAAGTATGCTAAATAAATAAATAAGGCGCGGTTGGGATTGGGGGCTCAATCCCATTGCTCGTGATCCGTTGCCAAGATTGGAGTCCGGCATGAATTCGAAGGTAGCTGGCCCATGCCGTCGTCCAACTTATCCACGCTGAGGACGTTGATGAAGGGAAGGACTGCTTCTCATCGAGAACAAGGAATATGGGTTTATTTACAGTATTTACATGCAATTCATCAGCCTAGCATGACTGCGAGAGAAAGTACGTCAGTCTAACATGACTGCTTGAGAGAGTGTCTCAGTCTAACATGACTGCATAAGAAAGTGTGTCGAGCATCCTCACAACAGCGGCTTATAAGCACTCGGTCCCCCCTTGATTCCAAGGGGACGGAAAACATTCGTCCAGTCATTGTAAACAAGCCGCCTCTCCCCGGGACGGGTTACACACGCACAAACTCACACACAGGTGCAATGGTCCGGAGCAGACGTCAGAGGGGCTTCGTAGAACTCGGAGCCGTCCCGGGTAGCGCGCCCAGGTAGCATATTGTCTTGCGTCTTGGTCGGCCTGTGGGAAGGAGCCTAAGACGACGTTCCCGCGGCAACTCCCCCACTCGGCAGAACAGGGCGGCGTTGTCGTGTTGCGCACAAAGCCTGCTTCGTTGAACGCATCCTGGCTGAAGCGACAGAGTGGAGGATGTGCGTATTGTTCCCAGCACAAAGTCGACTTAGTCACGCCGTGGCTAGAGGTTGGCGGCGGAATTCCAAGATGAGGTTGCCACCGCTGGCGTAAATGGCTGGCAAACTTGCACTGCAGCTGGCCGTTCTTAACAATACATGAAATCGACAAGACGCTGACCATTGGCCGACTATTCATCACTGTGTCACGGAGACCATTTGATCATCACAGGCCAACGACGCAACCGACTGATGCGAGATGTCATGTAGCCCGACAGGCTTTCTTGTCAACGGCACCGATAAAATCAGCATGCCCACCATGATCGCTCGACCGAAGCTCGCGTGATCGGCTGTCGAACCAGCAATGCGATAGCCGCAGCGCCTTCACTTGTGTATTGGCGGTGAGGACTTACGGAGTCGCCATCTGTCGGAAGCGCCTCGCTTACGTAGTAGGAGGGGTAATGCGGCATGTTCCTCATAAGTTTGGCTGTCGGCGCTCAGTAAGAACACGGAGTCCTCCCGGACATTTTTTTAAGTACTCTCAAAATGACAGAAGCATTTTGCTGTCAAAATAATAATTTTGGGCAAACAGACAACACAGAATAGTTTACAGACACTCGACAGGTTTAGCTTGTCCGGTATTCAGGTAAATGCAGGCGGTTGGAGTGGAGGCATAAACGGGAGCAGCCCACATGGTGCAGCCATCTGGTGGCGCAGAGCTCAAACAAACAAAACAGCTAATATTGCCTTAACCAAGTGGTTAAGGCAATATTAACCAACAATAATAACAGACAAAAATAGCTAATCGTTGCAGTAACCAAGTGTATTTTACTTCGCTGCTGGTGTAACTTTTTGGCACTGGAGTAATCGTGTTGCTGCCAAAAATTTACAGCTGCAGCGAAGTAAAATACACTTGGTTACTGCAACGATTAGCTATTTTTGTCTGTTATTATTGTCTATTAGAGACGTTTAGCGTATCTGCTATTGGCGAACGGGGGCGGATTGCTAGATGTACGGGGGCGTAAATGCGAGCGGCTGGAGCAGTGCAGCCGCCTGGTGGCGTAGAGTTCAACCAGACAAACACAGCTAAAATTGCAGTAGCACACCATATCCTGCTCACTGCTGGTGCAAATTTTAGGGACCGACGTAATTGTGAACACAATTTTGCCGCTGTAGAAAATTTACACCAGCAGCTAGGCAGAATATAGTAATTGGCTTTGTGTTTGTGTGGTTGAGCTTTGCACAACCAGCTGGCGCCACCAATCTGGCTGCTCACGTTTATGCCACCTATTGCATGCATAACAGCAGCGTCAAAAAATACCCATAAAAAAAGAAGGGAACACTGACAATCGCTGCCGTTATGCCTGCAGTAAGTGACTAACTCGCCCAAGAACTCTCTTTACGTCACTGCTCATCCGGCAAACCGCCTGCACTTCCCGGAATGCTGGATGCACTAAAATTCTCTATTATCTCTCTTATTGAATACGTACAGTGAACGCCCAGTGCACGCAGTTGCCACGATAGAGTCGCCCCGAATCGGCCTCTTGTGTGAAAGGCGGGCAGTCGCTGAGAGCAAGCTATGTGAAATATATATTGTAGTGGGCTGCTCTTTAACCTAATAAAGCATAATGGAATGAAGCCTCAATGCAGCGATTGCTCGCGTTAGCAGTGACCGAACGCGCGTCTGCATGCATGTCCCCCACACAATGCTTCACTTTCGCGGTGAGCGCGTTTTCACGCTGTGCCGTGAGCTTCAGGCCGCAGCATGTGAGCATTCGACAGTTCACAAGTAACCTTTGATGCGTGGGTGCTGTTGAGAGCTGTTGAAAAATAATTTCGTTATAACTAGGGATGCTGTTTTTGCTGGTGTTCCCTGGAATTGTATTGCGAGCATGGCGGTAGCAGGGCCGTCAATTGCTTCCATGCGCGAAATGCTCAAACCATGTATGGCTGATCGAACACGGCACTACTGTAGCTTAATTGAGGCATAGCATTCCTGACTTCCTAGCATATAGGCCGGCAGCGTTCCCGGGAAACTAAGGGGTCAGTTTCCCCATTTCTTCCTTCTCATTAGCTGTAGTATAAGTGCTGTCCAAAGCTGTAAAAAGGTCGAAGACACTTGGGAGCAGCCAAGGTCTGCTTTGCGCGAGGCCGCCCACTTTTCATGAACCGCCTGCGTGCTGTGCGGCGGTGGGCGGTTTGAGCGTAAATCGGCCCTTAGTTGTCTATTTAACTGCTGCTCCTCAATCTCTAACCACTTTTCGTTTCTTCTGCCGCCGTGCATATTTATGTAGCCTATTGCATGATGGTACTTTTTCTGTTATTGACGGTGATGCTAGTCTGAGGTTCCACCTTCTTCATTACTACCTACCCTGGCCTGCCGAGTTTCCGTGGGCCCCCCTTATGAATTATGAGCGTCCCTTTTGGAACGGGCCGGTGGGTTGCGCCACCAAGCTCTTGCTATTATACTGCCTAATGTCCTACCTAGGTTAAACAATTAAAAAGGAAAAAAGAACACTATGAACTACCACTCCCAAATTTTCTGATTCCCTATTGCGAGCTGTGCTTTTGTACGTCTTGAGTTGTCATTTCCCTACTCTTCTTCTACCAATCCTCCAATCGCCTCTTACTAATGCCTATTGCGGGCATGTTTATTTTTCCACTGCTCCCACTGAACCCAAGGGCTTCAAGGAGGCCAGTGGTGCCTAAATTGACCATTGGGTAGACGTCTTCACATTCTAATAAAACATGCTCCATAGTTTCCCTAGCTTTACCGCAGCAAGCACATGCTTCTTCTTTCTTCTTATATCTCGCTTTATAGGTGCGTGTTCTAAGGCATCCCGATCTCGCTTCGAAAAGTAATGAGCTTCCCTTTGAGTTATCACAAATGGTTTCTTTCCTGATTTCGTTTTTTCTACTTTAGTTACCCATGGCAGGTTTCTTTTCCATTGCCGCCACCCATGAGATTATTTCAGCCTCCGACTTTCCGCTTGACCTTCTTTGTTGCTGTGTTGCCCACCCTACAGGCCGCATACTTGCTGGTAAGCTTCCTAGTTCTTTTCCTCCACTGTAAATCAATATTTTTCCTGTACACATACCTCAACACTCTCCCAGCCCATTTACTTTCTGCCATATTCCTCAGTCGTTCATCATACTCAATTTTACTGCAAGCATCCCTCACTTGAAAACTAGTCCAGCCCTTATCACCCTGCACAGCCCTATCACCCTGCAAAGGCCCAAAGCGCCTTTGGTTCCCGTCGAGTCCTGATTGTACCCCTGATTTAAAGCAAACAACCGCATTTCCAAAAGTAAGTCCTGGAACCATTACACCTTTCCACATACCTCGGAGGACCTCGTACCTATTGTATCCCCATAGCGCTCTGTGCTTCATTATGGCTGCATTTCTCTTCCCCTTGACTGTTATGATTTTTTCCTGTGCTTCCATATATCCATTGCCTTCGTTTATCCATATACCAAGGTATTTATAATCTGTTACCCGAGGTATTTCCTGGCCCTGCATCTCCACTGTCTGTTCACGGTTTTCATTGAATACCATAACACCTGATTTTCTAACACTAAATTTCAAACCTAAATGGTTACCTTCCTGTCCACAGATATTAGCCAGACGTTGCAAATCACTTTGCTTGTTAGCTAGCAACACAATGTCGTCCACATAAAATAAACCTGGGAGCTGCTGCTCTATTTGTGTACCCACCTGTTTGTATGAGAGATTAAACCCAATATTACTTCCTTCTCGCGCCCTCTTCATCCTCACCATATACATCATAAACAACAGCGGGGATAAAGGGCACCCCTGCCTCAGTCCCTTGCTGACATGGACTTTCTCCTCGCTTCTCATCCCTTCCCATTCAACGCAAACGGTATTTTCTAGACAAATCTCTCTCAAAAACTGTAGACCATCGTCAACTACGCCTTCCCTTTTCAGAATATCCCACAAAGTGTTGCGGTCTACGTTGTCATAGGCTCCTGTAATGTCTAAAAAGGCCACATATAACGGTCTGCTTTCTACTTTTGATATTTCAATACACTGAGTAAGAACAAATAAGTTATCATCTAAACGCCTCCCTATTCTGAAGCCATTCTGAAGTTCTCCCAAAATGCCATTATTCTCTGCCTTTGCTTGAAGCTTTAATTTGATTGGCTGCATTGCTACCCTGTATATTACCGACGTAATGGTAAACGGTCTATACGAGTGAATTCTATCCTTCTCCCCCTTACCTTTATATATTAAATTCATTCTACTTTGTCGCCAACTGTTTTTTCCACTGCTTTCACCAGAGCTTCCTTAGTTTTTGGTCCTAGTTCATTAATCAGCCTAATGGGAACCTCGTCTAGCCCTATGGCTGTGTGTTTAGAAATTTTTTTCTTCCGCTTTCTTCCGGTTGAAGTTTGTCAGCAGCAGCTCCTTTTTCACTTGGGTTTCTTTCATGCTCTTCTTTTTCTTCAAATACAACCTTGTCATTGGCTTGTAAAAATTCAGCGGTTATTTTTTGGATGTTATTTATTGCTGCTTCTCCTTCCAGTCTGTTTTCATCTTCGTCTAGGATATGTTGTTGTATTGTTGACTTCCTGCCTAATATATTTATGTGGTTCCAAAATATTCTAGGTGCGGCCTTCTTTTTCTCACGTATTTTTGACAACCAACGTTCACTTGCACCTTTTAATTTTGCTTCCACCAGTATTTGAACCATAGACTTTTTCTCCCGGTATATTTCCCATTTACTGGTTACTTCATCCTGCGGCAACTGCGCCTTCTTTGCCTGCCTGTGCTCTCGAGATGCTTTCTGTCGTTTGGCAATTGCTTCTTGTTATCTCCCTGTTCCACCAGCTTTTCGGTTTCTTTCTTCCTTTCCAACAAACACGTTGTTTCCCTTTCCGTATTTCTGTCGTTGTTACACTTAGAAGCTCACCATATTCCCACTCTTGGCCATTTGCCAAGTTCTTCCTCAACTCTAGTGACTATATTTGCTATTTGTTCAGCTTTCAAATCTGGACTGGCCATTTTGCGCTCCTTGCTCTCTTTCCCAACTACATATCCCGTTTTCAAAATGATGCATTTATGGTCACTCCCTATGCTGCTATGCCCTTCCTCATCAATGACCATTTCTCTCAACTTATCATGAATTCTTTCTGTCATCAGACAGTAATCAATGGTCGATTGCCGGTTTCCCACTTCCCACGTGATCTGCCCTTCACACTTAGGCCCTGTGTTCACGATAACGAGGTTATGTTGCTCACAAACGTCTAGCATTGACTTCCCGTTGTTGTCGGTATAGCCATCTAAATCCTGTATGTGGGCATTCATGTCACCTAATTTCATTTCATTTATTGTACCTTCAAGGCCCGAAGGCATTACAGAAGGGAGTTGAACTAAATACAGAGCATGTGCAGATAACAGGGTATAATAATAACAAGAAAAAAAATTAGGAAGTGTGGATTAACAAAAATATTCTTCAATAGTAGTTCTAAAAGCACATGTATCGGTTATGTTAACAATTGAGGCCAGCAGATGATTCCATTCATTGGTAGTTTTAGGAATAAATGAATAAAAAAAAATAGGTTCGTGCGACAGTGTGGAACGCTCAATTTATGCCGATGGTCAGTATGAGATGATATATATGCAGGTTCGGACAAATGTTCACTTTTTAATTCCGGATTGTAATAATAAATTTCGTGCAGCAGTGATAAGCGTGCTAACTTCCTACGGGATGAGAGGAGAGGGAGATTTAAAGTAGCCTTCATAGATTTTACGCTTGATGTCCGAGAATAGTTAGTAAGAATGAAACGCGCGCTACGATTTTGTATAGATTCTATTGCATTTGTTAAGCAATCCAAGCCAGGGTCTCATACAGAAGAGGCATATTCAAGCTTAGGACGTATTAGTGTTTTGTATAGAAGTAGCTTTAAGTTAGCGGGTGCCATAGAGAAATTGCGACGGAGGTAACCAAGCGTACGGTTAGCATTATTAGTGATGTGGTTTATGTGTGTTTGCCAGGAAAGATTAGATGTTATGTGGACGCCTAAGTATTTATAGGAACTGACTTCTCCGAGTACAGAGTTCTTCAAGTGATAGTTGGATAGGTTAGACGAAGCAGTATTGCGGGAAATCCGCATTGGTTTGCACTTTTGGCTGTTAAGTCGCATTTTCCAAGTGTCGCACCAATTAGTTACTTTGTCTAGATCAGATTGTAGTTTTAGAGTGTCAGAATTTGATGATATTACTCTGTAAATGACACAATCGTCTGCAAATAACCTTATGGAGGACGCTACACAGTTAGGCAAATAATTAATATAAATGAGAAAAAGCAAGAGTCCAAGAACAGAACCTTGCAGCACCCCGGAACTGACAGGACAACGTGAAGAGTCAAAATTGTTAGCTGAGACAAATTGTGTTCTATTGGATAAAAAGTGTTCAATCCATGAGATAATGTTACGGTCAATGTTAAGTGTATTTAATTTTAGACAAAGTAATTGGTGAGAGACGAGATCAAATGCTTTGGAAAAGTCTAAGAAGATGGTGTCAATGTGAAATCCATTATCCAACGCGGCACAGATGTCATGTGTAAATAGATAAGTTGAGTATCACAGGAAAACAATTTACGGAACCCATGCTAACAAGATGAAAAAAATGAATTTGTTTCTAGGAAGTTGATGAGATTAGAGTATATTATATGCTCTAGAATTTTGCATTGCACACTTGAAAAATTAACCTGTAATTTAAAGGTGAATGCACGTCGCCAGACTTAAATAATGGAACCACCTTGCCGACTTTAAAGTCCTTTTGTAATGAGCACGACAGAATAGATTGCGAAAAAATGTTGCATAAAATTATGGATGAGTACACTTTAGTATTTTTCAAAAATTTCGAGTTAATATCGTCTATTCCTGACGATGACGAAATCTTTAACTTACGAATCAAGTTCACGACACCATCGTAATCAATTAACAAGGGCTCCATCTGAGGAAAATTCATCTTAACAACTTCAGGTAAAGAGGCACAGGGCAACACATTATTCAAGAATGATTTAGAAGACACTTCATTGGGTACAGAACAACATTCCTCTTGTGGAACAACAGCACCATCTACATCAGTTAACTATGTTGTGTTACCTTCGGAACCCTTGACAGTTTTCCAAAATTTTTTAGTATTTTCAGTCAGCAGAGATGGAAATGTATTGTAAAAGAAAATGCGTTTAGCTTCTTTGACTGCATTTTTAAACAGTGAAGCAACCTGCTGATACGCACGCCAGCTATCAATTGTGTTCCGTTTTTTACTTTGGCGAGACAGCCGCTTCTTCCTGTTCAAGATACGTTTTAGGGATGCATTAAACCACGCTGCTTGATGGTCACACCGCACAACTCGGAGGGGTATACACCGGACAACTCGGAGGGGTATACACCGGACAACTCGGAGGGGTATGTATTTTTGTACTAATTCATTAACTTCATTTTTAAAGAGCGACCAGTTCTGTTCAACGCTCCGAGTGTAAAAGTCCGGCATATATTCTTCTACAAAAGCTTCAAGTTGTGTGTTCATTGATGTGTAATCGGCTTTACTGTAGTCTCGAATGTATTTTTGTTTGCTATTGGGACGGTGGATGTTTTCCTTAAGCTGGAAATGAATAAAACAATGATCGCTAAGCCCTGGTAAAATACTTAAAGAATTGACAAGATCCAGAGCGGTAGTCAAAACTAAGTCAAGGATGTTAGCACTGGTTCGAGTTGGTTGAGTAATCAGCTGAGTAAGATGGAAATCAAAACACAAATCGAGAAAAGCCTTGCTATCACTGGATGAGTTGGATACAGTTGGCACAGGATAGGACCAGTTTATGTTGGGGTAATTGAAATCCCCCATTTGGAAAATGGGTGAGTGTGGAAACCTTGTTACGATGGTATTAAGCAGGTCATGAAGTTCAGCGCAAAATGTAGAGGAAGCGCTCGGTAAAAAATAACATTGCGGTGGTTTATTCTAATTCCTGCGCAAACTGCTTCTAAACCGGAAGAAAGAGGAATGTGAAACGAATTGAGCCTGTCGGCCACTGCGATAAGCACGCCACCACCTAATCTAGTACCACGGTCACACTGATAGATACACTATTGTTGTTGGCATTCGAATACTTCTTTTTTCGATATTTTTGACGATAGCCAGGTCTCTGTCAAAGTGACAATGTTGGCAGTGCATGTATCGATTAAGGAAGATATGTCATCACGGTTATTTACAACACTACGAATGTTAGAAAGAGCAGATTAATATCAGGTGCAAGGCGGTGTGTGTTACAGTGTAGCTATGGCGGAGGTGTGTCATGCGCAGAAGATCGAACAGCGGCTTGAGGATGCAAGGATGATTCATCAGCCTCGATTCCGGACTCGATCTCACAGACACTGTTAGTAGATGGGTGGTACATATAAGCCTTCTTTTTGAATATCAATTTATTGTAGCGTACTGAAAATTGTTCACCGCTAGCTTTTCCAAACTCGATTAGTTTTTTGCGGGTTGTGCGGGTGGAAATGCAAAAATCTTCACTTACAGTGATACCTGTCGTTCTCATATGGGATTTTTAGGAAAATATTTCGCTTTTTGTTTTGAAACTAGTGAACTTAGTTATTATCGGACGGCATTTATTTGGCAAAAACTTTCCCAGTCTGTGGGCACGAGATATGGCCTCATTCGACAGTTCCATGTTGAGCGCTGAAGAAATTATGTCCCGCACTTTTTTTTCAGAAGCAGCCCACGTTTCTGTCCGGTCATCAGTGATGCCATAAAATATCAAGTTATCGCGCCTTGACCGATCTTCGAATTCATCGAAACGATTGTAAATGCAGGCCGTTTCCCTACCCACAGCCTCAGTCACTGCTCGGGCAACTTCTACCTCGGCACAGTTTTCAGATGCTTCTAATTTTTCTTCAACAGCTGTCAACGTGTCATTTAAATCTGTCATTTGCTTTTCCAGATTCATCTGAGTTTCCTTTACTGTATAAAGTTCTGAGAGCACCTCTGCATGATTTTTGTCTATTTTAGCATTAAGTGTCTTCATCAAAGAAAGAAGTTCGTTAGTTTTGCTAGGGTCCTCCTTCGGAGGCCCGGGATTCATTTCGACATCATCCCCCAAAAGCAAAAGTTTCATGACATAAGCACAGTCTCAAACAATGCTAAACATGGTGTTTGGGCATGGAAAGAGCAGCAAGCTAGTATTGCTAGAGCGTTTACAGTGCAAAGGAGGGCCAGCCAGGACTGACCTGCATCGAGAAGCAAAGATAGATTTGGAACGCCCGCATCGTAGCCGCTCTTTCCTGTCCACTGAAGACGAACGATGAGAGCCCGGTCTTTAAAGGCAGTTGATCCGATGATGTCAGGGACGATGGCGATGCCGGATCCATGGGAAAAGAGGTGATGTTCGAAGCGTTGTCCTTCGATGTGGCCGGGCAACATTGTTCTGGCTGCAGCACTGGGCTGCGCAGGGGTAAGCGGCACCAAATTTCTGATGACGCATCAGGCTGTGGTTGGGGCTCGCCGGGGACGCACATCAATACCATCTGCATCTAGAAGCAAAGATAGATTTGAAACGCCCACATCGTAGCCGCTCTTTCCTGCCCACTGAACATGAATGATGAGAGTCCGGTCTCTAAAGGCAGTTGATCCGATGATGTCAGGGATGATGGCGATGCCGGATTCATGGGAAAAGAGGTGACGGTCCAAGCGTTGTCGTTCGATGTGGCCGGGCAACATTGTTCTGGCTGCAGCACTGGTCAATAGGACAATTTCAGCACCATTCCCGAAACCCTTAATATGAGCACTTAAGCATTCCACTAACTCTATATTCTTCTCTGTGCAATTATTTCCGGTCCACAAATACGTAATGCCCAGCCAAGTTTTTTTCCCACTCATTGTACCTGATTACCAAAGAGGCTCTTGAAATTTTGAATTTACTCTTTTCTATTTGGCTCCCTGATGGATGAGTATTCAGACTCCCCTTCCCTTTCTTTCCGACTTAGTTCTGTTGCACCCTTCCCGAACAAAAGTCTCAATAACTGGCGGCTCTTCCGAGTCTCTAAGGTGCATTTCTGTAACCCCATACACCCCTATTTGTTCTCTATTTAACTGCTCCTCAATCTCGGCCCACTTTTCCTTTCTTCTGCCGCCCTGCATGTTTATGTAGCCTATTGCATGGCGAGCTCTCTTTCTTGCTTTCCTCCTTTTTCTGTTATCGACGGCGATGCTCTTCTGAGGTTCTCCTAGGGGACCTTCTTCATTACTATAGTCGGATACAACTTTAGAAAAAAGGGGAGGCCCCGCCCAGATGACCGAAGCGCGACGTCCGATTGTCTCCGTGACTAAAATAATCCCTCTAAAAAAATTGTGCTTCTGAAACGCGCAATTCTCGGTGTACATAAAGACTCTTGTATTTTGATGACTGGTTTAGTAGAGTTCTCATGTCCTACAGCACATGCCGGATCGCGACAGAAAAATAACCCCGTGCCTTCCACAACGCTGCCCATCGTCTGCTCTTTAGCTTCATTGCAAGTGACGAAAGTAGAAAGCGCAGCTCTGCATGGCTTTTGTGCTTGTTTATATGTACACGGCACATTTACTACTCCAGTTCCGAGCTTCAAATGAATCAGTTGATATTGAACAAGTACTTATATAAAACAATGCATTTATCACAAACAAACTCAAGATGCTTGGTGTCAGCGAAAGCACAGTGTTCAAGGTGAGGAGGGAAGTCAGAGCTTCGCATATTTTGGGTGGCAAACTGTTGACAAAAGCGCCCACGAAATGCGGAGAAAAGAAGACGCAGCACGAAGTATTACACGTTGTGCGCGCCGAGGTCGTGTGCGCGATTTCTTTCGCCACAACGAGATACCGACGGTCGTGAAGATCACTAACGAGTTCTCGAAGCGTATATGGTGTTACGTTTGTGCCCTGGGATTTGCCTGACGGAAGGCCAGTGCTATGGTGTGTCAACCGTGGAGGCAGCATTCATCCCCGCATGGTGCCTGCTTCGGGCACACGACTACGTGCACACGACTACGTGCACAGCTCGGGTTCCCTCGTGGCTGCGCGGCGTCCACGACTGAAGCGGCCACCGGATCACGGACTGCTATTCGGCCCCTCCCCGTGCCGGCAGCAATGCAACGCCCCGCCCCCTCCCCCCCCCTTTTCCGGCGGCGCCCGCACCACGAACGACTCCCGCTGTGTTTGGGCTGGTTTCCAAAAGAGGGCTGTGTTTTGACCCCGTGCCTTGCATTTGGTTCCCTTTGTCCTATGCCGGCCATAAAGCTTCCCCGGCGCACCATTCTGACTGACCGCCAGATCGGCCCGACGCTGCAGCACGGTTCGAGAAAGCGCCGGCCACCGAGAGCGGCGTTATATAGGACCACGAAGGCTGCCCGGCCACTCTCTCTCTCGACCTTGTTTCGTCCTTAGGGGCTGTCTGGGGAACCTGGGGACTGAGGGGTGTTATTTAAGCAGCTTGCAGCTGCTCTGTTGGTCTCTCTCCTGATAACGACAACATGTAAACATTGTATAAAGAATTCTTCGCCGAGAAAGCTCTCCTCGTCTCTGACTCTGCGTGAAGTGGGGTCCAGACCTCCTGCCGGCCATACATATCTCGGCACACGCAACAATGAATCTCCCATCACTGAAGCGGTGAACTGTGCGTCCCCTGCTTGTCGAGATCTGATTCAAGCATGAGAAGAGGAGCCGCAATTTGCTGTTCATTGACCGGGATGACATCGCTGACTGGTGGAATCGCTACCTTCTTGACGTGGAATGCTACAGGCAGAAGGCCGAAAGATCTTTTTCCTGGGCAAGACATGGGTGACGGTGGGACACACTGGGGTCGATCATGTGGACAGACATCGTGGTGCAGAAGCGCGGACGCCTATACGCTTGAGCTAATAGCCTGTCAATGGGTCTGAAACAACCTTCAGGAAAAGGCCAGCGAATGATTGTGACACACATCAGCAGCGAGGATGGCTTCGTCGACCGCTGCGTAGATAGATTCCGTGGCCAAAAAACAGGCAACTACCACAAAGAAATGGACAGCAATCGCTTTGAGGGATGGTTTAATGGCGTTCTGCAGAAGTTGCCTGCTGGTACCGTCATTGTTTTCAACAATGCACCTTACCATTCCCGGAGAGAAGAGAAATTGCCAACGACAGCTTGGAAGAAGGAAAGAATACAGGAGTAGCTCAAAAGCAAAAACATCACCTACAGTGAAAGGATGGTTAAAAAGCAGCTGCTTGAGTTGGTAGCATCTGTAAAGCCACGCTTTCTGAGCTACATTGTAGACAATGCAGCTGAAAGGGCTGGTTGCATTGTACTCAGGCTGCCACCGTACCACTGCGAATTTAATCCTATCGAGCTCGTGTGGGCAAAGGTGAAAAATGGAATCGCTGCAGACAACAGAGACTTCAAGCTGTCCACGGTCGAAGACGTTGTGAGGGAAAACATCAAACACATAACAGGAGAAGACTGGAGGAAGAACATTCGCCACGTGATGGACCTGGAGGCAAAGTTCAGGCTTGATACATCTGGAAGTGGCCGCATCCATCATCATCCAAGTGGGTGAATATGACAGTGAAGAAACCGACTCCGACTGCGAGCTGTCCGGCATTGAGCCACTCGATGAAGCATAACAGCTTCTTATTAACAAAAGAAAAGCCCTTATTAGGGCTACCAAAATTTTGCCTGTGGGTTCGCAGCAGCCAAGCATTCTCCTGTGACCTCTCAAATAAATAAGCAGTTCATTTGGTGACATATTTCTTTTAATGGAAGCCCAATTCTGAAAAAGCAACGTCCTGCACAGATCGTGCTCAATATAAGAATTGGCATGGAAACGTGCTGAAATCTGAATGCAAATACAGTTATTAACCCTGAATAACTATGTGGGGTCCAAAATGCTCATTCGGGCACCCATTGTCCAGCTTCACCTGAAAAAGCAGTAGTCAACATGAAAGTGACAGCCACTCTTAGCAGCCTGCACGCTAAAGCACATTGTGCTTTGCGTGCAGTTGTGTTGCCCCTATTATTTTTTCCAGCCCGTTGAGATGAACAGTGCCAATGTCAGAAGGCCCAAAATACTCTATTGGACAGCCACCTACGAGCATGACGGGCCCTGTGATGAAATAACAGTCGTTGGGGCACGCTTCAAAGGCACCTTTAGCATCTGCACTTCAAAGTGAAGCCATGTCGTAGCCATAGTAGGTGAAACAGCAGTAGTGAATGCGAAATTGACCGCCACTTTTAGCAGTTCGCATGCAAAAGCACATTCATGTGGTTGCATTCATTTTGGCTACCTGGCCCAGGCAAGTAATGTGAATAAGAGGACAATTATCAAACATCATTAGCTTAGTGAGGCCCAAAACACTCATTCGGATAACTTAATACCAGTAGTCGAGGGCACGCTTCAAAGGCACCATTAGCAGTCTGCACGTCAAGCGCAGTCAAAGCGTTGCCACTATTGGTGAAATGGCAGCAATCAACGCGAAAATGACAGCCATTGTTGGCAGCTTGCATGCGAACACATATTCATGTGGTGGCATTGTTTACTTTATTTACCTGGCCCAGGCAAGTAATGTGAATAAGAGAACAATTATCAAACATCATTAGCATAGCGAGGCCCAAAATACTCATTCGGGTAACTATTAATAGCAGTAGTCGAGGGCACGCTTGAAAGGCACCATTTGCAGTCTGCACATCAAATCACAGTCATGCAGCAGCCATTGTTGTATTTGTTTATCTGACCGGGCAAGTAACACCAATGTAAGCACAATTATTCACCCTGAATAGCTCTGCTAGCATTGTTTGTACTAAAAAATGCTGAGTGAAGTTGAATGTGTTTTATTGAGGCAATTATTTAATTCACAAGCCATCGGCATATCGATGGACGGCCAAGTTCAGACAATGACATTTGTGAAGTAATAAATGGTGAAAGTTGCAAAAGTTCTCAGTGCACTGCTTTGCTGGGCTCCATTCACTGAAAAATGTCTTTGCAACGACGAAAGCATCAGACAGGAAATGACACCCCACCGCACAATGTTATTTGTGTTGAACATTTTTACCATCATATGTGATGGGCAGTGAAACCGTCTGTTTACTAAGACTGAATGCATGAAAAATGCAACAGCATAACAAGGTGTTGTTTCGCAATATGCAGCCTTTCATGTGCACTTCAGGCGAGCTGCCACATGCACTGACGCATAAACATGAACAGAGGTAAGAGACAAAGTTACTGTGCAACTGTCTGTTTACTAAGACTGAATACATGAAAAATGCAACAGCATAACAAGGTGTTGTTTCGCAATATGCAGCCTTTCAAGTGCACTTCAGGCGAGCTGCCACATGCACTGACGCATAAACATGAACAGAGGTAAGAGGCAAAGTTACTGTGCAACCCACATGACGCTTTTAAGAAAATGTATCTCTAAACCTCTCTGTTTTCATAGGCGATCAAAATTTGTCTTGAGCAAGTTGGTTAATCACATTGCAGCAACAACACAAAAAGCAAGAACAGAAAACACAGCGAGTAGGCAGATTGAGAAGACGAGGTAGACCAGTGAGAAAGGTTTTAATGAGATGGAAGAGGCCAGCCCTGCTGTGCACAGGAGTTAGTGCTTTGAATGAGATTGGTTAATGAAAATGTGCAAAGACTTTGCTGAAAGAAAACTAGCAAAAACAAATGCTAATATAAAATAAAAGGACAGAAATAAGAGTAAGCGCAAACACGCATGGAAGCAGGCACATATGCACAAACGCGATAACTAAGAAAGGCTAAAATATTAAAAAATGTGGGAAACAAAAAAAATTTGGTAACGCGTGGTAACGCGTGAAGTTTCGGAAGCTAGGAGAAGTGTCTGCGATTATCGCTTTCTCTTAACTAGCGTGTGTTAAGAAGATTGATTCATTAGACGCCACTGATTGCAAATTGTATGGCTCGTAGGCCTAACACGGCTAAGCTTGGCTGGTGAACGCATAGAATTACTATACTGACTCTAGAGGACAAGCTACCCATAGGGCCCACGCATTGAAATCGGGAACAGCAAGAGCGCTGCCATGTTGCTACGCGCCGAGGTTGCCAGCTCGAGCCTGAGACGCTTGCTAGACTTGGTGACAGTAGTCAGTTTTAATCCAGCAACAGTAGCAGCGTAGCAGTATGGCGTCTCGCTTGTAGTGTCGTGATGTGTGCATGCAGCCATGTGTTTGGGCTTTATAAGTTGGTTCTTTATTCTATGTTGCGGGACGGTGTGGGTGTGGTCCATGTTGGCCGTACAGGTGGCAATTAGGCAGCTGAGGGATGATCCTGTTGAAGTTTTCGGCGGTATGCGGTTTTCAGCGGTCGCGCCTGTTGCAGGAGTGTCAGTCGACGAGGTTACGAGCTCGAAGCTGTGGTGAGATATCTCGTTGGCATTCCGTAATTCTCTTCGCACGGGTGCGGTGTGTTGCAAAAGCCGCTTTCGCGGTCTATCGCCGCGACGATAGATCGTTTTTTATTATTATTATAAGTACTGATCCAGCTGCAGGGCACATGTAACCGACAAACGGAAGTCTCAGGAGAGCACCTGAGATTATAATAAAGCAGGCGGCGCAGGAACTCCAGGGCACCCAAGGCGCAGATCAAGCTGCAGAACAGTACGTAGGTTGGGGCCGCCGAGGCAGGTGTGTGCCAGGGAATGTTCACACGGACAGCTCCCCTGGCATGTGCAGCAATGCCTCGCGAGGTCGAGATACTTTAAAGGCACCTGCGCCCATGATCTTTCTTTTGCCTCGGTGCAGTGAGCATGATTAACGAGAATAATATGGAGGGCATCCGGTGCAGTCGCGAATGCGTCATGACAAATGGTGTGGCGTGTGTAGTAATATCAGAGTTGGTTGTATGAACTTTATGCATAATACGCTTTGTTACGGTACCGTAACGGAATGGGTCAAGAGGACGGTGTTGGTACATTTTTCCGTACCACCCTAATCCTATACCCCCCACTACAAACACACACACAAACCCCCCCTTTTTTTTCTGTATACTGTGACGAAGAAGATGGGCAGGCTGAAAAGCCGCGTTGCCATCGCATGGCACGTACCCAGTTCGTTCGCTGGCTGTGCCCTACCTACTGGTGCTGAGTTTGTCGCTGCTGCTCTACGAGCCGAATAAACCCCCCTTTACAATTGGCGGAGCTGCTGGGTACAACCAGAATTCTGGAACTTCGTAATTGGACACTGCAGCCCGTCTTCATAATGCCGGAAGAAGGACCACCACAACCACAACCCGCTGCCCCGGTGACTACCGTTGTCTGCCCCAGCCCGTTGCGGCAACGCGACCCACCCATCTTCAGTGGTACAGAAGACCATGACGTCGAAGACTGGCTCGCTGACTACGACCGGGTGAGCATCCACAACCACTGGGACGACACCAAAAAACTTAATTACGTGTCGTTTTATTTGAGTGGTGTCGCCAGCGTGTGGCACCGCAACCACGAACGTGATCTGACGACGTGGACGGCCTTCAAGACTAACGTGACAGAGGTATTTGGGCGCCCCGCGGTTCGGAAGCTTCGTGCTGAGCAACGTTTGCGTGGCCGTGCGCAACAGTGCGGGGAGACATTTACGAGCTATATAGAAGATGTTGTCGACCTCTGCAATCGCGTTGACGTCGCAATGCCTGATGCCGAGAAGATTCGCCATACCTTAAAAGGCATTGAAGACGATGCCTTCCGGATGCTGTTGGCGAAAAATCCCTCGACAGTCTCTGAACTCGTCAGTCTGTGTCAAAGCTTTGACGAACAGCGCAAACAACGTGTAGCCACCCGCCAATCTACACCTCAGGCCACTTCAATGTTGCCCCGGATAACACTTCGCTGCTGCTACAGATCAAGGAGTTCGTCCGTGAAGAGGTGGCTCGTCAGCTTTCCTTGATTCCACTTGCACACGGCCAGCCGAGTACTCCGTTGGCGCCCGCTCTCCAATCTGTCATCAAGGAGCAGGTAGCCGACCACATTTCGCCTTCTCTTCAGCAGGCTCCGACGGCCGCTCCCCTGACGTACGCCGAAGTCGCTATGAGGCCTACGCCACAGACCTACGGCCCCCTTCGCCCACCTTTGCGCCCACCCGTACCCCCTCCAGTCCGTCCACTGGTGAACTATGCATGACCTCAAGACCATTGGCGCACGGAAGACAACCGTCCGATTTGTTTTTATTGTGGCCGTGCTGGACACGTGGCACGTCACTGTCGCCTGCTTACGCCGAACGTCCCGAACAATGTGCGTCCGTATGCGCCACGTTTCCAGCAATGCCGCAGCTATTCGGACGCCTTTGAATCTCCTTCTGCCGTCGACACCGCATTCTCCGCCGCTCGCCGTTCACCTTCTCCTCGCCGCCGCTCGATTTCTCCCATGCACCGGCGGCGGAGCCCTTTGCGCCAGGAAAACTAAATATCACAGTTCAGGAGGCGAGAACTGCGGTGCCTCACACTTCCCCGAAGAATGTTATTGAAGTCGAAATCGAAGGAACATTGACGCTAGCACTTGTCGACACCGGCGCTGCACTTTCAGCGATAGGTGCCCGTATTTGCCGCAAGATCGGAAAAGTGACGACGCCGCTTTCTGGACTGTCTCTTTGAACTGCCAACGCGCAGCACGTCGAGCCATCCGGCGCCTGCACTGCTCGCGTCGTAATTCAGGAGGTCCTCTACATTATAGAATTCATCGTGTTGCCATCATGTTCACACGGCGTCATATTAGGTTGGGACTTTCTCTCCACACATCATGCGATCATTGACTGCGCCCGCGCTGAAATCGAACTGTTTCAGTTATCGACCGATATTATCACTAACCATAAGGACCATTGTCGCAAAGTCGCTGTTTCAGACGACACCGTTACACCTGCCTGGTCTTCCACTCTTGTCAATATCTCTTGCAAATCTGTAGATGACGGACGGCACAGTACTCTTCGCTCTGTCCGAACTTTTAGTTCGCTGCCGTTCACTACCACTGCCTTTCGCCGTCCTCAAGTTCAAAGCTGACGCCTCTCTCATGTGCGTCTCCAACCCATCGGCTGAACCAATTACTTTACGCCGCCGTGAAAGCCTTGGCAAAGCAGAGCCACTGACCTCATCTTCAATATTTGACACGATGGACGACTCCACTTGCTGCTCTCGAGGCATCGCCTCCTCAGTCACTGCCGCGTTCTTTTACGCCAGCTATTGCCAGTGACCTTACGACGACGCAGCGCGACGAACTTCTTCGCTTGCTCCAAGGCCTCTCTTTGTCTTTTGACTGCCAAGCAACATCACTCGGCCGCACGACTGTTTCGCACACTATCGACACTGGGAGCCATGCACCAATTCGACAGCGTCCCTACCGAGTATCAGCGACTGAAAGACGCGTTATCAATGACCAGGTGAACGATATGCTCAATCGCGGTGTCATCCAGCCTTCTAGTAGTCCTTGGGCATCACCAGTCGTCCTATTTAAAAAGAAAGACGGCACCATACGATTTTGCGTCGATTATCGAAGGCTTAACAAGATTACCCGAAAGCATGTATAACCGTTGCCACATATTGATGACGCA
This sequence comes from Dermacentor variabilis, assembly GCF_050947875.1. Classification (NCBI taxonomy): domain Eukaryota; kingdom Metazoa; phylum Arthropoda; class Arachnida; order Ixodida; family Ixodidae; genus Dermacentor; species Dermacentor variabilis. The sequence continues at coordinate 130,978,400 of NC_134577.1, read as the reverse complement.
CTTCACTGTTTGCAAGGAGCGGAGTTTTTTTCCTCCTTAGATCTCCGCTCTGGCTACTGGCAGGTGCCTATGGCTGACGCTGACTGTTCGAAAACCGCGTTTGTAACACCAGACGGCTTGTATGAATTCACTGTAATGCCGTTCGGTCTGTGCAACGCGCCCGCCACCTTCGAACGCATGATGGACGGCATCCTACGTGGCCTGAAGTGGCATACTTGCCTCTGCTACCTCGACGACGTTGTAGTCTTTTCTCCTGATTTTACGACTCATGTTCGGCGTGTACATCAAGTTTTGACCTGTCTCCGGAATGCTGGTCTCCAGCTTGACTTAAAAAAGTGCCGATTTGCAGCTCGAAAACTGACTATATTAGGCCACGTTGCCTCCAAAGAAGGCATTCTTCCGGATCCTGCTAAACTTCGCGCCATATCCGAATTTCCAAAGCCCACTAACTTGAAAGCACTACGCAGCTTCATTGGCCTATGCTCTTATTTTCGACGTTTCGTTCGCAATTTCGCTACTGTGAACGCACCACTAAACCAACTTCTCCAAGGCGACAATGAACTTTCTGCTTGGTCGGAAGCCTCTGATGATGCCTTTACGACTCTTCGTCACCTACTCACGCCTCCGCCAATCTTGCGCCATTTTGATCCCAGCGCACCTACAGAACTTCACACTGACGCCAGTGGTGTCGGCCTTGGTGCCATGCTCGCACAACGCAAGAACACTAATGCCGAATACGTAGTCGCCTATGCCAGTCGTGCCCTCACGAAACCTGCGGCCAATTACTCAGTAACAGAAAAAGAGTGCCTGACTATCGTATGGGCTCTTCAAAAATTTCGTCCATATCTCTACGGTCGACGCTTTGACGTGGTGACGGATCATCACGCTCTTTGCTGGTTGTCCAACCTAAAAGACCCGTCGGGCTGCCTCGCTCGGTGGGCCCTCCGAATCCAGGAATATGATATCCGTGTCGTCTATCGCTCTGGACGCAAACACGCCGACGCCGATGCCCTCTCGCGCTCTCCAGTTACTTCAGACAGCAGCGCTTCTACCGACAGACATGACATCTCACTACTTGACATCCTGGACATGGCATCAGAGCAACGAAAAAACCCATGGATAGTCATGATGTTAGACTTTTTGTCAAATCCTCCAGCAACTTCGGCACCTCGAGTGCTACACCGACAGGCGCAGCATTTCACAATCCGGGACGGACTTTTATACCGCCGCAACTACCACAATGACGGCCGCAAATGGCTCTTAGTAGTGCCTCGCCACCTACGATAAGAGTTCTGCTCCGATTTTCATTCTGACCCGCAGTGTAGTCACGGCGGAGTGTCAAAAACTTACACACGGCTTCGCCTACGATATTATTGGCGAGGGATGTACACCTTCGTCCACAAATACGTACGCTCCTGCATTGCCTGCCAGCGATGCAAATGTGTCCCGCATCTCTCCACCGCACCTCTCCAACCACTTCCCTGCACAGCTCAGCCATTTGACCGTGTCGGCATTGATATATATGGGCCTCTTCCATCTACTGGCGCTGGCAACCGATGGATTGTTGTCGCCGTAGATCATTTGACACTGTATGCTGAAACCGCCGCCTTGCCTGCCGCATCAGCAAAAGACATTGCCTCGTTCATTCTAAACAACTTCGTTCTCCGCCATGGCGCACCTCGTGAACTGTTGAGCGATCGGGGCCGTGTATACCTCTCAGATGTCCTGCAGTCACTCCTATCTGAATGCCAAATTATTCACTGCACTACTACTGCTTATCATCCACAGACCAATGGCTTAACAGAACGATTCAACAGAACTCTTGGTGACATGCTATCAATGTATGTTGCGTCTGACCACTCCAACTGGGATCTTGTACTCCCATTCGTCACTTACGCATATAACACTGCCTCTCAAGCCACTACCAGATTCTCACCATTCTTTCTGCTTTACAGCCGCCATCCCTCCAGCACCATTGATACGGTTCTCCAGTACCGGCCAGACCCTGCTGAATGCTCACCTGTTTCTACGGTTGCTCAGCACGCCGAGAAATGCCGCCAACTGGCCCGTTCTTTGACGTCTGCTCAACAGTGCCACCAAAAAGAATGCCATGACCTCAATCCTCCCCCTCACCCCTTCCCCGTCGACTCACCAGTGTGGCTTTGGGTGCCGCCTGTTGCTGCTCCTGGCCTTTCGTCCAAGCTCCTCCCAAAGTACCATGGACCCTACCGCGTGGTTGCACAAACATCACCAGTGAACTACGTGGTCGAACCCCTATCGCCATCTTCCGATCTGTGTCGTCGGGGGCGAGAGACTGTGCATATTGACCGCCTGAAGCAGTATTACGATACGCCCACCTCTTCCTAGGTCGCCAGGATGGCTACTCTTCAATTCCAAGGGTGATTGTGATGAAGAAGATGGGCAATCTGAAAAGCCGCGTTGCCATCACGTGGCACGTACCCAGTTCGTTCGCTGGCTGCGCCCTACCTGCTGGTGCTGAGTTTGTCGCTGCTGCTCTACGAGCCAAATAAACCCCCCTTTACAATACATACAATTCCTTGCCATGACGGATCATGGCCTCCTTTATTTTTGAAAAATAGAAAAGGGTATGGACGGATTGACCAGTTCAAGTTATCAACTTGTCAGTAACTGTCATTTGGAATCACTGTAATAAACACAATTCCACGATCGGATTGTTAACTTTAATTTTTTGTTGTTACACTGAGGACTACATAGAACTTTATTTTGTATATGTGAGAGAAGTATGTGGATATCACGAGCTTAAGCCAATGTGCGATACACAGACAAAGCAGCTGCTACAACATTGAGGGCCATACAACACATACATAATTAAAGGTGCAAAATATAGGGGGAAACTTCAAAATACGCTCTGTAGCACTGCAAAGTATAACATATATTGTATGTGTACATTAAATGTTCAAAAAAACAATGCATCAATGTCCCATTTGCTTTCAAGTTTATTATCAAGTTCAAGTTTACTGAAGTTTATTATGAGCATATGTACAACAGGAATCTACTGACACACCTGCAGTCAAGGTGTCTGTTCGAGGTGTGCTGGCTGCCTAAACGAAAGAAAAAGAAAGAAATTAGATGAATGTTGATACCAGTGCTATTGCTTCTTGCCTCTTACCTGCATTTGCCTCCACGGCCTCTTGGCTTGCGGAGTCTGTATGAGGGAGCTGCTGTGGCTAGGCGTAGGCATTGTCTAAGCAAAAAGAAAAGGCCATTCAAATGGGGAATTATGGAAATAAATGCAGTTGTTATGTCTGCTTCTTGCACTCTTCTTGCCTAAAAGTTTTCAAACATAGTGTCCAGTACACACCAGCACTTCGACTGCTTCTGCTTTTTACCTGCAGGTGTTGCTGCGAGATCCTTAGTATGGCTGCGTGCAGCATTGTAACACTTGGTTGAGGCATTTGAAGTGGTAGCCAAAAATATAAAGAATCATCCTTGTCTGCATGAATGCTTTCAATTTCTAAATGCAGTGGTTATCTCTATTAGTACAAGGCCCCCCACATCTATGCTGCAAGTGCCATAGCTCGAAACTGGATTTTTCCTTTAGTGTTTCACAAGGCGTCTGATATGTCCACATTAAATGTGATGTGTTTGTTTTTATTTATCCCAATGTGGAGAGAGCATCATTAAATTGTTTTTTATTTTTGTGTCTTGTTTTTTAGTTTATTTCTGAATTTATCAAGCAGCAGTCTCATGATGCTAAAGTGACTTATGTAATGGCAATCAGGTTTTGTTTTGCAGAAAAACAATGCATTTCCTGACCCACTGTTTGACATCCCCTCACTCGCATAATTTTGCATTGTATTCTACCTGCACTAAAGAGTCTTGCATTTTCGAATACGACTCTTTCCTTAAAATCATTCGAGACATCTCATAACTTCTATACTTTGGGCTTCTGATACTCTGCATTCACCATTTTTGCTTGTTTCTGACTAGAAATGTCTTCTTTAATTTAGAGCTTAAATTTTACCTTTGGAACACATGAAAGGGCTTGCCATTGCATATCTGCATAAAAGGGAAACATGTTTTATCAAACATTTGCAAACTCCAATTGAAGATTGATGAATGCAGCTTGCAGTGTGATGTGACTGAATGAGCCATAAAAGTAACTCATCTCACTTGGTAAATTAAAGCACATATTAGTGTGATGTACAAGATACGTTACACTAACGTGTTGGGTTCTCATGCTTATACAGCAAAATAATCTGTGTGCGAGAAAAAAATTATTTTTGCATACCCCTTGTGCACACTGATTTAAGGAAAATGAGCTGGAGTTGTCCACATGATCTACTTATTTTACCTGCGAGTATGGTCAACAAAAATGTGTCCCAGCTGCTTGGTGGTACTTGAGACTATGTCAGTATTGCATATGGTGCCTGTTGTCTAAAATATTTGAATTTTGAAAATGCTTGCAGTGATCTGATGTGAATATCTGCAGTTTATGGATACATGTAAAAGACTCGGCATCAAGTGCAAGTGACCGGTCTCACAGGCCCAGAGTCGATCATGCAAATAGATTCGCTGCACAAATTTGTGACCAGAAAAGATATTCCACATGAAATGGCATGCAAGGAAGTGTTGAAAATATTGCACAGTTAATAAAACGCCTACGCTATTAATGTGTGTGTTGATGCACTCGTTATGCAAAACATAGGTGAGGCGTGCAGACAGGACACAAGAGTAGAGGATTTACAAGCAAACAACATGAGCGCCGCCCACTTCTGTACTCTTGTGTCCTGTCTGCACGCCTCACCTCTGTTTTGCATAATGAATATTTACCAACTAGCTCAGCTTTGTGTCGTTCTAAGCCTCGATGCACTCGATTTCGTCCGCATTAGGCACTCGCCTCTTGATTACTTCGTGGCACAGAAATACTCGGCATCAGGCTGTTTTTCTGCTGTGGCCTTTGTAGAAGCATGATTGTTCAAAGTGCAACAATTAAACAGATTCTTTGAGTTGCTTGTGGCTTCGCCAGTACAATTCCTGTGCGCTACCTACAAATAAAAACACCACTCCGCATGTAGAAAAATGCTCTACTGTGACGCTTCTCAAACGATTGTGATGCACCACAAGAGCTGCCTACTCGTGTGATATTCTCAACAAGGAGATACATTCGTTTACTTACATGTGAAGGTATATGCCAGAGCACTTCGGGGCTTCAGTGGCACATAAGGCACGAGTGTGCCATAGCGTCCGATGTCGACGCGCGATCACATGTCAAACCTAAACTGTACGAAACTACTACGCATCCAAAAAACAGATTCGAAACCGAAATCGTATTGCGATTTCGGTGATCAGTCGCGATCGCAAGTGGTCGTGTGACACCGGTATAATGGAGAATAGTTGAAAAGGAATGGCGTGATGACAATAACTTTGCACAAGCAAAATACATAGAAGACGGGTTGTAACTATCCAGATAATGAGAAAGAAGACTGCAAATGCACAACAGCAATTCATTTGCTTAAAATGGGATTGTTTTAGAAGGAAAAAAAAATATGACATTTTTCTTGTACTTCTGCGAAGGAAGGTGAATTAGGGCAGCAAAATTATGCGAATGGTAGCGTGCCGAAATAAAATGGCTGCAAAAAAAATTGAGCACGCACCAACATCTTCATCTCAATCTTCATTAAAGAGCTGCAATTAAGCACTTTGTGTCTTCACCTGCTGCCTTCGAAGCCTTGCAATAGTCTTCTGATACTTGGAATTTTGTCCTTGAGTATGCGTGATGTCCTTTGGCTGTGTAGTGTATTTTGAGGAAATGGTGGAGATTCCTGCAATACGTAGAATGACAGACAGAAGGTAAGCAACACTGGAAGCTTCAAAGCTATTGAATGTAGATGCTACGTTCCTTGGTATATAAGCAATATTGGAGCCTGCAAAGCTTTATAATGGAGGTGCTGCGTTCGTTCATGCAATGCGTATTTTATTTTATATTTTTATTTGTTAAGGAAGCACTGCTATAAAGGCTAAGAAACAAGGAACTTTCGATGGTAACGACTCCATACACAATTAAAACATGAGAGCACGAATTTTCAGCACAATGCAGAACAGCTAACAACGCTCGGGTGCACATAGCCTGCTACAGAGGTTGGGAGAGAGCGCATTATTGCCATACTGCAAATATTGCACGTGTACCGCTTACAAATAACTACATTTCTTTTGCAGAAGTAGAGCACCATACTTTTTCAGCAGTCACCGTGCGTATCATAAAGCTCTCTGCCTCGACCGGCATGTGTTCATAGGCCACATTTCTTAATGAATCATTTTATTTTATTTTATAACTTCGTCATTGTATCGAATGCGTATCGCAGCTCGGACGCTGCCGCATCGCTGTTTTCGCTAGCATCATCGCTCATTGCTGCGCATAAAAAAAGAACACGAAATGAAAGTAACCGTAGCAAATGGGCAGCAGGTGTTCATGGCTGCAAGGCCGCCGTCACTCGTTCATGCGGCTAACAGTGACATAACGAAATGCGAAGAGAATAAGTCGTTAACAATGCCCAGATGAACTTGCTGTGGCCTTACCATGAAACGGCGACGAAGCAGACGCTGGCAGAAGAACCCAACAATGATGCTCAGGTGCATTTTACAGAAAGAGCCTGGCAGAGTTGTCTGACAAGGCTTCGCACATGGTGGGTCGTGCCCAGTCAACGCGTTGGCCCAGTTAGTCGTGCCGCCTGTCAAGCTGCTAGCCGCAGCCGCAGCCACAGCTGCATGGGTGCTATTCTCGACACGCATGGCGGCTGCACGGCCGCCATTATCCGCCATGTTTACACAATGATTGGCTGTGGAGAGCTGACGTGCCTTGAAATTTGTGCCGGGAAACCGAAGTTTTGCGAAATGTCATTTTGCGTTTTCATCAAGATGACGAAACGTGATATGGAGCTGCATATTTTATAGACTTAATACATTTTTTTTGGTCCTTGGCAGATATATTGTGATGTTAGCGCTTCAAAAAGAATGTGAGCGGTAGCGTGCAGAAGCCAGTGCAATGCATCTGCAATTGCGCGAATATGTGGTGGCGATCCAAGATATGTGCCAATGCCTGCTTGCTGATTGGCTGAAGGAATATCTCATGAGGAGCGTCACAGGAAGGGCTGTTTTGTAAACGTCATTTTGACGATGCGTGGCGTTGTGCTGGGCCGCCATTGCTGAGATTTTCCGTCATAATTTTTGCTGCGACGAGCCGCACGAATTATGCTAATGGCTGCCATATGCAATGGCAGCCGAGAGGAATGCGTATCGCCACATTCTCCCCGTCGTTTGGCACCACAAAAATATTTTGTTCATAATGCATGCTCATAGTATTTGCATCGCTCTCGGGTGGTGTTGGCATTTGTGTTTGGGTCCATCATTTTTTAAAAGAACGCGTTTATACGAAATAATATTGACTGAACATAACAAACTTTCGGCAATGTTGTCCACTTTTCACTGCTGCATTTGTATTGTAATCAAGATTAATGCCTTTTCGCACAATCAAAAGTTATGACAACGGCCTCTTCCTAATTTATAAAAAGAAATGTACGTAAGACGGCGCCTTGAAGTTTCCTCCCTCGGTGCGAGTAACCAGCGAAATGAACAAGAGATGGCAGCGCCGGCGCTTGCGTCGCTCTAGTGGATATCTCTGGCGCGCGCAACGCTATCGGTGATATTCGGCCGTTTCTCAGCCAGCCGAGTCGGGCTGAGTCACTTGCGTTTCACGAGATAGCGATAAAGTGGCCTAGAACGTGCGCGCATCACCACTGGTAGGTCGCGTATGTTGTCTCAAGCAAGAAATCAATCGCGTTGGCGCCAACATGCGATCACTCATTCCATTTTCCGGGGACACGCATCCTAGCTATTGAAGCAGACGATGGCTTGTACGCAGCAGACGACGGAAGCGAGAAGCGTTTTCGACGGAATAATCATACGCTTTGAGATAGCTGCTTTATTTTTACTGCGGAGGAAAACTTTTGCTTTGCCGATAACGCAATATTCAGTGCCTTCATTTTAATTTCTTAGGCGAAACGTCAAGTTGGCGTCACGTTACGTAAGCAAAACGGGGCCACCAGCGCCATTTTGTTTGCGTCGCGCCTACGTCATGCATCGAAGAAAATGGCGGAATGTCCAGAATAGCGCCCCGGGTGCTCGCGCGTCGGCGGCAACGCGGGCGTTTGCCGCGCGTCGCGTTTTTCGCTCGCGAAAAACGCGCCATGCGGTTCCAGCTTCACACTGACGCCGTGGGGGTTGGGCACAAGCGCGAAAAATTAAACTTGGACCGCTATGTTCTCACAATCAACCTGTTGCCGCCAAGTCAACAAGTTTAGAGTAATTGTTCAGGAATACTATAGGGATCTAAACTGATTCTGTTTAGCGGTAGCACACGCCAAGGCCCGCAACATGTCGCACGAGAGATGGGAGCGCGTCGCCGACGAAGAGGAAGAGCGGCGTGTCATCGGGGAGGTATCGACTATTTGTGATGTGCGAGAGAACCTACAAATTATATTTCATGACATCTACCCAAATAATGCAAAACTTCTCTCTTATAATATATTAAACGGCTTATTACTGGACCATTTATTGAGTCTATCTATAAGTACGGTCATTGCGACAGACGCCTCACAGTGTGAAGAAAAATCTGGAATTGGCATTTTCTCTCCCGCTCTAGGCTGGTCATTGCAATCACGATTCCGGACTTCCGTATTTTTGGCTGAATTTCTAGCTGTAGTTCTAGCCTTACGCAAACTAAATTCGTCAATATCGGTGGTAGTAATAATAACAGATTCTTTATCCTTATGTTCCTCGCTCACAGCAAATGGTGTCACTAACCTTTTACGTACATTTCATTTTCTAGTGCCTGCCCACATAAATTTAATTAAATTGCTTTGGGTGCCTGGACATAAAGGATTAGTCATGAACGAAATGGCTGACAGTCTCGCGAGAGCGACCCTCAGTGGCCCTGTATTACCATTACTTCCTACAGTAGCTTACCTAACGACTACTAGATTCAGGAGATATACAATTATTCAAGACTTTTTGAACCCAGCTGTAGCAAATTTTTCAGAATATCGACATCTCCTATTCCTTTGGCCCAAAAATTCCTTTCACACCAGAAAAACTGAAGTCATCTTTACCCGATTACGTTTCGAATACCAAAATTAAACTTCTATCGTCACAGGGCTGGTCTGGTGCCCTCCCCTCTGTGCCCAGTCTGTGGAGAAGATGAAACAATAGATCATTTTTTCATATTCTGCGGCTGTTTTACTTGTTTAAGAAAAAAAAATATTCTAGAGTCACGATTTACACAGCTTGGTTTAAGCTTTTCAATTATAAGTATCCTTTCTCTAGGAGCCCCCTCTCTTGGAAAGTGCCACAGGGATATTTGCTCAACCGTGGAGGAATTTATAATTGCTACAAAGGGATTGTCTTGAATTCTTAAACATTTTATTTTTGTTCATTTCCTCCAGTTAGCTTTACCAATTTTAGTATTTAATAAAGATTGCCTAATTTCACCCAAACCTTGGCCAACCCCCACAGTGGGTGTGCGCCATCGCATAAGGAATACCATACCATACCATCGGGGGGTGGTTCCGCCACGGTGAGTGCCTCCCCCCCTCTCTCTCTCTCGGCGTCGCCTTCAGCCGATGTTGTAGCGTTTTGCGGGTAGCCCAGCGTCGTTTGGAATTCCGTGATGCGTTAAAAGGTGTCATAACATTCGTGTCATGCCATATTGTGGTATATCCGGTTGAAACAACCACGGCTGCACCGCGATCGTGTCAGGTCATTCGGTATTGTTAAAGCGATGAACGAAAATTGTTAGGCGTAACGCTGAGACGGGAATAAAGCAGTGTGGATGAGGGAGCAAACGGGGTAGCCGACATTCTAGTGACATTTAGAGAGAGAGAGAGAGAAAGCAAAACATAGAGCTGGGCAGGCCATGTAATGCCTAGGGTAGATAAGCGGTGGCGCATTAGTTAGAGAATGGGTGCCATGGAAAGGGAAGCGCAGTCGAGAACGGCAGAACACTAGGTGGGGCGATGAAAGTTGGAATCAGCTTGCGCAAGACAGGGGTAATTGGAGATCCTAGGCCGATGCCTTCGACCTGCAGTGGACATAAAAAAATCAAAGCCTTTGTCTTAAGAAAGATTGTTGAACGCGAAGTGTTCCCCCAATTCAAACTGAACCAAAGCCAGCGACCATGCAACGAACCCAAGAAATGCTGAGCGACCCGATGCTATGCATAGCTGATTTGATTGCTTGTTTAGGGTTGTATTTTTTTAGCGTTGAATTTGAATGAAGACGCATTTATTCAAGTTGTATAGGCTCTTGCTATTTATGAACGGGCGTCTGATTCAAGCGCCCGCGTTGCCGCCGACGCGCGAGAACCCGTACGAAAGAAATGAGCGGAGCCCATAGTTTCCTACAAAAATTGTAAGAAGCTCTATGGCGGCGCCTTCGCGCCGCGTTTTCCTGGCTGCCAGACAACCAACTCCCAAGGACATGAATTGTATCTTTTACTGCATATATTATATGGCCTTAAACAGTCCTCGGGTAATTAGACAGCGACATTTTTTCCAAAGTGTATTTATCAAGCTTCATTTCAAACAGCAAGATTGTAGAATTGTGTGAGAAACTGCGACTATGTACCTTCCGCACCGAGGTCGCACGTCTTTCCGTCGACGCGCGCGCCAGTTCTGCCTAGAGAAAACAAAATGCGCAAAGAGCAGGGCCATCTGGTGGCAAAACCAAAATGCCACGTGACCAAACACCACGTGACTTACCTGAACGGACGCGCCGCGTTTTTTTTCTACTCCGAGCAGCAGCACGTGGCGGCGCGATTTCGTGATGGAAAAATTGGAGGACGCTTAAGCTTCGCCTTAAAGAGTGGAACGCGACAGCGTTCCCGTCGACCCGCCAAGGGGTGTAAGACAATGGGCTTCGGCGCAGCGACTACGCGCCCCGCATCGGACGCGGTGAGCGTCGAGCAACGCAGCGTTCGGCGCGACAACGAAATGTGCGCCTGAGCAAGCGACGCACGCCTGAGCCTTAGAAACAGCTAGTTTCTAAGGCAACACCGCGTTCACTAGAGGCGCTTTTGTACCGCTTTGAAGCATCGAACTCGTGGCTCAGTGGTAACCTCTCCGTCTCACACTCCGGAGACCCTGGTTCGATTCCCACCCAGCCCATCTTGGAAGTTGCTTTTTATTTATGAAGTGCCTGCCGTGATTTATCGCTCACGGCCAACGCCGCGGACGCCGACGCCGACGACACCGGCTTTTCTGCGACACGAGCTCCTTAACGCTATCGCGTTAAAAATGACGCACGCGTCCCACCACTCGCGCGTAAATCGCGCCTGAAATTGTGCCATGCGGTTCCGCCTTGACACGATACAATCCCGTGTATCAAAACGGCATGCAGACGCCATTAAGCAGCGCACTTGCATCCGGCACGTACAAAGGACATACACAGGCGCTGGACTGCACCTGAAGAGAGGTGATTGCGCGTCGATTCTTGCGAACCTCTGGCTTCCGTCTCGCTCGGATTGTCGACGGATACGCGTAGCTCCTGCTGCATGCCGATACGCGGAAACGGGCACGCTTACGTTCGCGTACGGCGGCCTCTTTTTGTTGTGTGCTGCACCCGCGGTCGGGAATGCATTGCGTGATGCGAGTAAGCTGGAACCGCCCGTCGCGTTTTTCGTTCGCGAAAAACGCGGCGGGCGGCAAACGCCTGCATTGCCGCCGACGCGCGAGCACCCGTACGAAAAAAAGGGGCGCCGCTTTCGCGCCGCGTTTTCCGGGTTGCCAGACAACATAACTCTCAACGACATGTATTGTCTCTGTTACCGCATATATAATATGCCCTTAAACTTACAGAAAACTACAATGAAAATAATCTTAGTGTCATTGGACAGGAAAATTTTTTTCCGAAGTGTATTTATCAAGCTTAATTTCAAGCAGCAATATTGTGTGCGAAACTGCGACTATGTACCTTCCGCATGCTGAGAAGCCGCTGCTTGTTTACAACTTCACATATAAAAAGGAGGGTCGGCCGCTTACTACCGAGCAGAAGAGGCGATTGCTACTATTAAGGAGGATGCTGATGCTGAAGCAAGAAAAAATGCGGATCAGGAGGTACATGTGGGTGCAGCCTGCCTGGTTGAGAAGAGAGCGAGCACCATACACTGGCAATATTATTAGCAAATTGTCTTGCTAGTATTAGCGATGAGACGTGACGCTTCTCCACTTTAGTTATTAGGGCCTCGTTGAAGGTTGCTTTGTTCATTTTAGGTGAACACAACGCACGAACCAACATGATGCGCGAACGAAATCACGGTAGCACGTTTTCCTTGACGCGCGCGCCAGTTCTGCCGAGAAAAAAAAAATTCCGCCAAGGAGGTTCCGTCGAGATGCGCAGAGAGCAGGGCCATCTGGTGGCAAAAAAAAAAGAACCAAAATGCCACGTGACCAAATGCCACATGACTTACCTGAACTCTGATTGGTGGACGCGTCGCGCGATGCGTTTTTTACTATTCCGAGCAACAGCACGCGGCGGCGCGATTTCGTGACGGATCATGCTGGGCACGCGTCAAACTGACGCGCGCGTCCCACCACCCGCGCGTCAATCGTGCCTGAAATCGCGCCATGCGGTTCCGCCTTTACATTTAGTCACGTGGCATTTTTGTTTTAGAGCGCAGCTCTTTGGCGTCCGTTCCTGGGTTTCGCGTCGTCGTCGGCGTTGTCGTCGGCCTCGTAACCAGCTCCGCCCCCCTTTCATCCCCCCAGCGCTAGCAGCGACCGACTGATACCGCTGGATGCCGCTGTCGCCGCTAGAGAGTCAAGATAACGTGACTGCATAGAACACCGTCGCCGCCATGCAGAAAGAAAAGGAAAGGGTCCCCCCCCCCCCTGTTCTTGTGTGGCGGATAGGGTGCTCTTCAGTTGCATCAGTCAGTCGCTGCTATCTCTTCCCTCCTCCCTTTATCGTGTTGTCCGCTTGCTGCGCGCGCTTCTGCCCCCATCGTTTGCCGCTGGGTGTACACGCCGCCCCCCTCCCTCCTCTTCCTGCGAGTCTCCGGTTGTCAAAGCGCCGGCTCGAACTTAATTCCTTTCTTCGCTCCTCCTCCAATGCAACCCCTGTGCGGTGGCAATCAGAGAGCCAGATCGGTGGCGGCGGATCTGTATATGTGCACCGCCCGAGCCGAAATTGCCGCTGCCGTTCGCCCTGTGCGGTGGCAATCAGAGAGCCAGATCGGTGGCGGCTTGACATAAAGACAAACAGCAATTTCCTAACACTTATGCGGGAGAACATCCCGTTCCTCTCGCTCGTAACGCGTCCCACGGCTGTGACAACCTCGCGAGGCACTTGTACAGATCTCGTCTTTGAGAATCAAGCATTGGTGTACCAAGTCGAACATATATCAGTCTATTTCTCCGACCACAAAGCTTCCTTCATGACTGTCAAGAACTGTTAGTGGAGTCTTTGTTAAAGGAATACGTGTGAAAAATAAAAAAAAAAATTCTGTGATAGCGCATACATGTGTTGCTCGATTTCTTTGCCTCAATCTATCGAAAAGGTGAAACAGCTTATTTGCTGCGCTCAAATTTCGCATTAGGAAGTAACGTAATCGTCTGTAATTTTTTTGGTTTCGCCACTAGATGGCCCTGCTCTCTGCGCATCTCGATGGAACCTCTCTGGCGCAATTTTTGTTTTCTCGGTAGAACTGGCGCGTGCGTCCAAGAAAGCGCGTGCTACCGTGATTTCGTTTGCGCATCGTGTTCACCTAAAATGAACAAAGCAACCTTCAACGAGGCCCTAATAACTGAAGTGGAGAAGCGTCGCGTCCTGTGGGACGTACGTGACCGCAATTACAAGAACAAAAGTGACCAGGCTTGGCGAGCTATAGCAGATACCCTCAGCGTAGACGGTATAGCAGATGCCCTCAGCATCCCCCTTAATAGTAGCAATCGCCTCTTCTGCTCGATAGTAAGTGGCCGACACTCAGTTTTCTATGTTAAGTTGTAAACAAGTAGCGGCCTCTCAGCATGCGGAAGGTACATAGTCGCAGTTTCGTACACAATCTTGCTGCTTGAAATGAAGCTTGATAAATACACTTCGGAAAAAAATGTTGCTGTCTAATTACACTAAGATTATTTTTATTGTAGTGTTCTGTAAGTTTAAGGGCATATTATATATGCGATAGCAGAGACAATTCATGTCGTTGAGAGTTATGTTGTCTGGCAACCTGGAAAACGCAGCGCGAAAGCGCCGCTTCTTTTTTTCGTACGGGTGCGCGCGCGATAGTGCATTCATCTAACTCTGGTGTGCAGTTACAATCTTAGCAATGTAGGGAAAGATTAGAAGGCGATGCAGCGGTTAACTACCCCCTGCGGAGGTGAAGCAGGTGTTATGCACTCTCCATACGGGGGCATATCCCGAAAATAGTGCAATGCCGGGCCGACCCGCGGCGGAGGTGAAGCAGGCGTTATGGGCCGATCGCGAAAATAGTCCAATGCCAGGCCGACTTGCGGCGGAGGTGCAGTTCACCATAAGGGGCCTGCAGACACAGCTTCGCCACTCATCCTTCTTCAGAGAGTGGAAGGGCGATGAGTTTTTTGGATCACGTTGCAGGCATGTGAGGCATGCGTGACTGGCTCACCTGTTCTGACTAGCGTCGCAAGTGCAGCACACGACGGCCCGGCGCTGGACTCTATGTGCCGAGTGTAGGCATTGCAGCGGCGGCATTGAGCAATGCCTGCCGCCAGTGTCTCCTCGCTTTGGGCCTTTGCGCAAAGCATGGCGCTCAGTCGTCTTCTCACTGGCGAATGTTTTGTTACCCGTGTGGACGGGACAGCAGCATCAACCGGTCAGTAGTCGAGATAAGCAAGAGGGGTGTTGGTGGAAGAAAAGCAGGAAAAATATCGATGCTACCAGATTTTACGCACAAGATGAAATTTGAGGAAAAGAAATTGGATTTGTCACCACCTCGTTTCAAAGGGGATCCCGCTAAGTCACCTCGTGCAGAACCGTGCCAATCATGTGGCCTCAAGGCAACATCGGCGGAGGCACCCCTTAGAGACGCCAGGTGGTCCGCACACTAGTCAGTATATTCCAGGCACTACCCCTCAGAGACATCCGGCGGTCCTCTAACTAGTTGGTTTTGGCGGCGAGGAGTTACGGAGTCGCCATCTATCGGAAGCGCCTCGGTGGCGTAGTATGAGGGATCACGTGGTGCGCTCCTCATAGGTTTTGCTGTCAGCGCTCACTGAAAACACCACGCGCGAGCTCTCCCGGACATTTCTGTAAGTACTTTCGAAACGAGAGAAGTTTCTTACTGTCTAAATAATAATCTTGGGCAAACTGAAAGCACACAATTGTTTACAGACGCTATCTCTTTACCGAATACGTACAGTGAACGCCACTGTGCGCGGTCACCGCGATGGAGTCTCCCGAACCGGCTTCTTGCGTGAAAGGTAGGTAAACGCTGAGAGCAAACTATCTGAAATATGTTCTTATAGTGTTTGTATAACTAAATGGAGCGTAATAGAATGAAGCCTCAATGAAGCGATCGCGCAGATTCGCAGCGACCGACTGCGCGTCTGCATGCTTGTCCGCGCACTGTTACGCTTTCTCCGCACGCACGTTTTCGCACCGTGCCATGAGCTTTAGGCCGCAGAATATGAGCATTTGACAGTATACAAGCAACCATTGTTGCGTGGGCGCTATCAGAGCTGTTAAAAAATAATTTCATTGTAGAGACTTCGACGCCTACGGGGACTGTGATGTGCCGTCGCGACGATTCAATCTTTTTTTCTACTAAATTTTTTGACCTTTCAATACTATTTCTCGAGTTGTGTCGCACTGTATGTTTATCGGTGTTCTCAGCGTGCAATTCCCCGCTGCTCCTTTTTTGTAATCCAGTGCATTAATTCATAACACAAACATGACCATATGCCATGCTTTTTTTAAATGTGCTTCTTACCGCTGCCTTTCCACTCCACTGAACTTGCCAGTATCTATAGCATCGACAAGTTCATAGACCAAACTGTCATGACATTAGTCGGGCAGCGGACTCGGGCGAGCGTCTCAGTGCGCGTTTTCAGAACATCGCAGACCGGGCGCCGCAGCAGAAATCTTCCTCGCGTCTGTGCTTGCTGCATACCCGAGTTGCAGCCGATGACTGTTTGCCGGTTTTATGTTTCGCGAGCCAAGCTTCATGCAACTTCTTGGCCTGCGGCTACGTGTGAATAAGGCTGACACCGGCCTCCGTTACGTGCGTCCGGCCCTGCGGCACCGAGCAGTAGCCTACCATGTTGCGCGCCTTCAAAGGCAGCCACTACCTATTGTAGTGCTTTCAAGCGTTGTAAAGGAGACACTCGAAGCGGGAAAATTTCGCCACTAAATGAGGACCGCAGCGTACGAGGGAATTTAAACTCTCATTTTCAGCTCGCTTCGGCGCGCCCGAAGCAGCCGACGCGGCCGCTATGTCCACGTGATCCCTCCTAGCACGTCACGCCGACGGTGGCGCCAGCTTTTCCAGTGGTGGAGCTCGAGGCCGATAGCGCGCGACGGAAGGCGGCGTGCTTGCTCGTTGCTTTTCTCCTTTGCGCACACAAGACTGAGCCAACATCGTCGGCTCACCCATTCCAACCCCACACCCTACGCTTTCTCTCGCACATGCACCATGTAGCGCGATGTCACAATGTTATCACCCTTAGACTTTATCAGAAACATGAGGGCGAAGGTGACGGCAGGAATGTGCCTGGATTGTCCATATAATTGCTATCACAATAATATAATAAGAGTATCCGGCAACTGAAGCGTCCCGTGGCCCATTACTTTCCGCAGAAGAAGAAGTAACAAAATCGAACTTTCACCACGTGACAATTCGCTGCGCCGCAACACTGTGTTCTTTCTTCCTTTTGAGGGGGGAAGGGGCCACCGAGAGCCCATACGCTTACTTCTCGGTATCCTACACCGGCGAGGCAAGACTTTCCGGAAAGGTAGTGCTCAAGCGAACGCGGTCCAATCCGTCGAGTCCCCACAGTGATGGCGGCAAGTGACCATTGTTTCTTTTTCTTGTCTGCTAGCCAGAAAGTGTTTAAAACTCTGGAAGGCGAAAATCCACTTTGTCAGAGAAAACCAAATGCACACCGAAGTGCGGCGCGTGGTGGTCGGAGCAACACCAGAAAAACGCATGCGCTCTGGCTGGCTCTGACAGCCCGCGGGTAGAATAGCGAGAACAATATATATATATATATATATATATATATATATATATTAAACAACAATTGAAGAAGCTCAATGTGTCCTCGCAAATAAAAGTCAAAGTAGAAAAATTAAATAAGAACGTAGTTACCTTGGCTGGCTTTAGTGTCTTGACATGGATGCTTTGGCGTAGGTGGAAAAAAAACAGATTTTTCATTACGTGACATGACGGGAACAAATGAACCACCAAAACGTTTCGTCTCATAGGACCTTGCTGCGTGCTTTGTCAACTTGTCTGATAGAGGGCTGATTTGGCTTGTCTCGTTGCATGTTCCGATGTAAGATTTTAGAAAAGTCAATTAACCTTTGGTGTCAAATGTTTATAACAACATTAAACCCACAAAGTTCCACAACTGAAAATCTTAAGCCCAACTTTAGAAATGTCCATGCACCTTTCACATCAAAAGTTTATGAGAACTTTGTACCCATGAAGTTTCAGATTTGACATCCACGCGCTCTGTGGATTCCGCGGCCTCCGCGGTATGCCGCGACGAGCCCGCTCGCCATCAAAACGCCCTTGAAACTTTGTGCTCGGATGGGAATCCTTGCGTTACGTGACTCCAGGTGCATAGGCGTTGCCGCGAAATGGAGCCTGAGATAGCAATGTTTGCCGTGAAATGTCTTTTCGAGCATGAAAAAGACATTCTAGACAAAATACAGAATTATTTCCGGCGCCGGGAGTTGCTTTGGTCAGCATGAAAAAATTGCGGGGGGGGGGGGGGGGGGGCCTGAAGCCCCATAAGCCCCCCCCTCCCCCTCTGGCTATGCCCCTGGCAAATAAGTGTTGTCCAAATCCATGTCTGAGTGTCAGCTCACACTATAATTCTTTATTCAGATCTTGAGCCGATTGTTGTGCTGGTTGCATGTGGCAGAACTAATTTTGGAGCCGGAAATATGCGGTGAGATTTCGACACCACCTACACTGTCTATAATACACCTGCAGAACATCGTCAAATGTTTTAGGTACATTTTTGGCTACTTTTCGCTCACAAAAAATTTGGGTCTGGCTATTTTTGGGCACATTTTGAGATAATTTGGCTATTTTTTGCTGGGACCATCTGGCAACCTTGATGCAATGTCATGTGACAGACTGGCCACCAAAGCGAGCGAGGCCAGCTGCGCATGTGAAGTTCGCCATAGTTCGCCATGGTGACCCGTCTCTTTTTGGGTGTAGCCCGTTTGTTGGGCTGCTGGCGTTTTCTTGCGTTCCTTCTGCATTTCGAAACGGCACCACTACACTATTGGACTACAACAAGGTGAGAAATTTTGTTCGTCAGTCTGCAACAGAATACAAGCAAATTTAGGCTTACGGCACAAAACCGAGGCTAGTGACGCAGTTTGCGAAATGCAGCTCGACTGTGGTGACGGTTTCGCGTGCACTGAATCTTACTGGGACAAGTTTGTGACACCCTCCCTGACCCCCAAAATTATTGTAATTAATTTCGTAACCTTTTGGGATACTTTTGAGGCATGCTCGCCCCGCCTGGGGTTTGAAGCAGTTAGCAAAAAAAGCAAGCCGGCTGTGGTGACAGTTGGTCGTGTACTGAATTTCAGGGGGACAAGTTTATGACGCCTTCTATGGCACCGCAACAACATATACCTTCTTTCGGTACTCACGCTTGTTGAAAACACAATGAGCGATTGCAAAGAGTGATAACACAGGAGTGTGATGCTTGAGCCGGCAGGACGTGTAAAAGATAATGCTGAGGAGCTCGAAAACCAAGAACTTGACAATTCTGTCTTTTGAGCAACTGAAAACGGGCTTTGCACCCACGAATTTGTCTTGAGTGCGACTAGAAGGCATTCGGCGAGCGTTTAACATCGTTTGGCTGAGAGCCTGTGTTGTGGTCAACTCTGTGTACTTGGCGTACCATCACGTCGACTGAGGCCAAGTTGTTTTTGAAACGCGCAGTCACCCGCGTATTTATGCTCTTAAAGTGCAGGAAATAATACACGAGAAGGGAGGGTTCAATCACGAACGCGAGGGTTCACGAGAAGGGAGGGAAGAAATCAGATGTTTTCTTCATATTTTATGGCATTGTTTGGGGGGAATCTACTTACTACAAAATGTATGTAAAAGTGAACTTATCTGTAATGCCGCACATTCACCATTTACGCGCGCTTCGCCTCTATGTGCAATATTCCTGTTAGGTCAATATACCAGAATGATGCATCCTTGTAATTTACCTTTCTTCAGCTGATGACATGTGGTGAAGCTTTGTATGGCAGCGACTGCTGCTTACGTGGTGTTACAACTTTTGATGAATGCACAAAAAGCCCGGAACGAGCATTTATATGAAGCAAAATAAACATTTCATCATTTCGGAAGACATCTTGCATTTATGAAATTGCATGTGGCACAGATTTCGTGGAGGCTTGTAAAGATTGTTCAGTCATTTTTACTAAATAATAAAATGATTCCACGCCAAGTCCGCGCACTGTTTAGCAATAGAAGCGAAAAATAAAAAGGAATGCCACCCCGATTACGCTTGTGTTCAAAGTGCGCGCCCAAAACCGAAAACGGAAGATGTTAATCCTATCCACTTTGTGCGCTGCAGTCAATTCGGCTGCTAGACTCTATGGGAGTGTCTGCTCTTGTTAAATTCCTTTCTCTATGCTTAAACCTCTGGACTTCTCGCAAGTGGCCGGTGCAGCCACTCCCGGCTGTTGTCACTGCTGTGGGAACGGGTGGCCGTATTTTTAGTGTACTAGAAAGTGGACCGAGCGGTGGCCTAGCTGAGGCACAAAACAAGAAAAGTAGGCTGAGGCGTGCTGCAGTATGTTCAGTGGGTGGGCGTCTCTGTCCAGAGGATCGGTATAGCGTAAAACTATTCCAACCTGTGTTTATGCCCATGTGGGGAAGGCCTGCGCCATTTCAACCCATGATGAAGGGTAGTGGCAGACTTGTAATAAAAACATATTTGAATGGTTTTGCGTTATACCAGAAAGTTCAGCATCAGGTTCTTTGGAATTGACCTGGTTTAGCTATGTAGAATTGGCTAAAAAAAAAAAAAAAAAGTTGCAGTTTCGCTCGAAAGGGGAAGCATCGATTGCGATAGCAAATTAGTAGACAGCTATACGAAGTAAGGATAGTAGTTTCATCGACCGTATAAATGTGTAAACATTCGCATGGGGAACTGGCGATCGCAGCTCAATCTTGCGAAGAAAGCGAAGAGGCAGCGCAGTTGGGAGTGGTGACGGCTTCTACTCCGTGGCCAAGTGCGTACATTGCATGGCCACGCGCGGTCGCGTGCACCATATCTTAAGAGGGATATGCAGACGGCTGGTAGCTTTGTGTGCGCTGTGTTCTAGCTGCTCTGGGGTTGAAGCGGTAGGTGGTACGAAGGTCACTTCGTTCGCTGCTGCTGTTGCGCTTGCTCACACCATCGCTTTGACAGCGAGTGCCCGTGCTCATCAAGCGTGATGTTTGTGCGCATGTGCTTGCTTGTGCGCGCTGACACTATGGTTGTTAATTCACTTAGTGACTATTTTCAAGTTTATACGGCCAATAAAGTTGCTATCCTTACTTTGTATAGCTATCAACTAATTTGCTATCACAATGGATGCTTCACCTTGTAAGCAAAACTGAGACTTTTTTAGCACTACTGTCGATTGCTTCATGGTGAAATATTGTAATACAATCTGTAGTCCGTTTTACACTATCAATAGTTTAAAAAACTGCCCATACTGTTAGTAGTAAAAAACTGATGGTTTTGCATAACTAGTGCCTGAGTGTGCAGAACAAGATGTAGAATGTGTTTTGGAGCAGACGACAGAGTGTTGGCCCTGTGGCTGCTCTGTTGCCATGTTGAGTGACGCTCACTTGACGACTGTGCAGGGTAAAGCAAGAGCCGTGCAGCTCGGATGACGAGGACGACGACAGCAGCAGCAGCAGCAGTTCGTCGTCGTCGTGCCGATCCCGCGGCCAGCAGCAGGAGCGCGCCACCACGGCGGCACCAGCGCGCCGGGGCAGTGGCGGCGGCGGCCAGAAGCCACTCAACAGAGGTCGCTGGGACAAAGAGGAGGACGAGCGCCTCAAGCGTAGTGTCCAGGCCCTAGGCACGCACGACTGGGCCGCTGTGGCACGTTGCTTCTCAGACCGCAGCGATGTCCAGTGCCAGCAGCGCTGGCACAAGGTTGTCAACCCCGAACTTGTCAAGGGCTCCTGGTCCAAAGAGGTGAGGTTGCTACCACTTCGGGTCGTTCCAACCAACCAACGTTCCAGCCTGTGGCTTTTAACACACTTGGACAGGCTTTCTTATAAACACTGAAACGGTTCAAGACGAGTCTGATGCAAGTGTAGATTGCACAAATGGCCGTCTTGTAGCCGATGATCGAGCCATACATGTAGACTGGTCTAGAGAAGGAATTCCTACTGGCTAGTTTTTTGTGATAGCTAGGAAGAAATGAAAATTTGCCATGTAAGAAGGTTGACATCACCAGCATTGTTGCCGCATTCTCCTTGGTGTGTAATATACTTGGATTTTGGTACCACTTTATAAATTATTTGTGAAATCATCAGAGTGAAAGCTCAATTGTTATTTTATTTACCCCAATCTATTGGGCCTCTATTTATGAGAAATTGCTCTTAAAATTGCCTGCGCATTACAATCAGATACGAAACCAAAACTGCGTGTGCGGCGTTTGCAACAACCAATCATCAGAGGCAACATCATCGCCATCACACAATGGCAGCAGAGCATGTTTTTGTGAAGGTTGCTGTGGGTGGTTGGACGGCTAATACGGGCGCCACGTGGTGCACCTTTGATCGTGATTAAGCCGGATTAGGGTGAAATTTCTTATCCGCAAATGGCTTCCTTGTGCAAGCTGCAGAAAGTTACCTGTCCCGGTTGAAAAATTTAATCACTGTTGAAAGTGCCGCCTTCGTCTCCCATATGAGCAGCAAGTCAAGGCCTGGGCTGCAATCCTGTACGGCACAAAAGACAACCTGCTGTGGTCCATTGACAGCAACAAAGCACTTCCGTATAGATTAATTTTGCGAGTCCCGTTTCTTTTTTTGATCACAGACGTAGAGGTGTTTTATATCTTTCTTTTATAAATTGGATGCATATTAGATACAGGGGCACGTTAGAATTGGGTAAATACGGTTCCTGCTTGGAGTGGAAGATTGAGATAAGCATGTGACAATACCCTCTTATGATGGGGTTTTGTTGGGACGCCAGTTACTTGAAGCCTTGACCGGCGTTACTACTGGGTAGCCTGGCGTTGTCGACAGGCTGCAGTCATTCTAAATATCTTTTCTCTACGCTACAGGCTTCTAGAACCCTGGCCCCTGGCTAACCGAGACATGCACAACGCTGTAGTGGAGAGCAGTTGACGTAGCATCTGTGAGTCGCATAGTTCGGCAGCTCGGAGCGGTCTCTCGTTTGCTTGGCGTTTCTCAACGTGCACGTACCCGTTACCGCCCGTACACGCTCGTACACGTTACCGGCACGGCAACTCGCCGCACGCTGTTTGCCGTTCGCAGGCCGCAGTGTGGCGGCCACTTTGCTCGCGAACGGCGAGATTTCCTTGCCGTAGAGAGGCTGGGACTGGGACCCATTCATCCAGCAGCTGTACGGCGAAGTGGCCGTATCAGAGGCAACACTGAGGAGTCAGAGGAGTGGTCACTCTGCTGGCACTGGTGCGTGACACCGTGGTCACGTTCAGCGGCGCCAATATCGTCGCTAGGCCTTTTCCGGTTCACTTCAAAGCTAAAACTGACGGCGCTTCAGAATGAATCACCGACTCGCACAAGACGCAATATTTTCTTACCGTTGTTGTCGCTCTTCGCAATAATTACAATAATCGCGATATGCACTTCGAGTCGCCACTTGTTTACCTCTGCTAGCAGAGAACGCGTTATGCGCGAGCAGACTACGCAGTATAGTTTTACGTCACTATTTCTTGTGACTCACGTGACCAAGCTGTGTTGGGTTTCCTCTCCTACGACGTCATAGCATCACCCGAAACCGAAATCGATTGGTATAATAATGCTATAATTAAGTTATTTATTGGGTATATATGAATCCCGCGGTGTGTATCGTGCTTCCTGAAGCAGTACGCAACGCTTGAATCGAAGAACACATGAACGAACATTTTCCTGTCTCCACCCCTTTAAATAGGCCTGCTAAAATCATAGGCAGGATTTTGCTCACGTCAACGTCACGTGATATGTACAGAGTCTGGTCGGTGATGGGCAGCTGCTCCCTCTCTCCCGGGCGACGTTGCGCGTGTTTGCTTCTGCTGGTGGCGACCCGTGGGTCCAGTTTGGTTCGCAGAAAGGAGTCCCCTTGAGTCGCACAGTTCGCGGAAGGCGGCCCTCCCTCCTGTCACGCACACACACAAAGGGGCCCGTAATCACTGTGGGGCGCCCGCCAGACCGGCAACCGCTCGAGACACACATAGAAAATTAGGGATCAATTCTCTGTTACGATAAGGCATTCTCTTTCGACCGTTGTTTTCGCATGGGATGTTACATGCCAACCGTAACAGTTTTGAGATCAAGTAATGTGTGTTGCACACATTGCAATGATACACACATTTGTGAACTTGCACCCAAACAAGTGCTACAGTCGAACACGGATATATCGAACCCACACATATCAAATTATTGTCTGTATTGAACTCGTAAATTATCCCCTTGAAAATTCTGGGTAAAAGTATAGAAATTCGTACGTTTATATCGAACGATATTTTTACCCGCCATTGGATATATAGAACGCCGCGCGATCTCGGCACTCGCTGCACCCGCGAGCTCCGCGCCTCCCCCGAAAGGCTCGGAAAATGTGAGAGCGAGAGGGAGGGAGGCTCAGACGGTACTCCCGCTGCGCACGCTCTCCGACTTGCGGAACTGCTTTTATTTTGTACGTTGCATATTGCAATCACTCAGTTCAGCCCTTGGGCGCGGCCGGGCAGTCACCATTGACCTTTAGCGCAACCACGTGATGTGACGTCACGACAGCCGGAGGAAAAGCTGGGCCCCAACTCGCGCGGTCGCGCGCGGCCGCAGCCACCACCTGACTGCCGCTCCTCCCGCTAGGGGCGCTGCGCCGGCGCGTGACGTCACGGAGGAAAAGCTGGGCCCCAACTCGCGCGGTCGCGCGCGGCCGCAGCCACCACCTGACCACGCAATATGCAACGCATTCTTGGCTTAACCAAGCCAGAGTCCTTCCATGTTTTTCTGGTCACGAAACTCGCCGTCACGCTATGGGAGAGGTTCATATGCTGCCCAAAGGTGCCGCGACGCGGCGCCACTGTGCCACAGAGGGCATCGTTCGCGTACCGATACGCGTGCGCAGTGCGAGGCGAGCCGAGTGATCGGGTGCGTTCTGTGCATGTGCCGCGCTATTTTTCGAGTGCTGGGCTGTTTAGTCGAAGTGGTGGGGTGGGACAACGATGCCGAACACGTGTTGCAAGTAACAGCTGAAGAAGTAGAATGGTGGTATTTCTAACAAGTCATTTAAAAAAATTGCTGTATTTGTGATGTGGCTACTTGTGTTCGTTTGAGAGTTGTTTTGCAATGTTGTTATGAAATGCTTGTGCTTTACACTTTCTTCTTTATAGAAACAATCAATTATGCATTCTGTATTTATTGCCATTCGTTTACTGGTGTTTGTTTCCTGCACACCAATGCATCTCTCTCACGTTTCATGTTATTTCTTTATGCTGATTATATCAGTGTCATGCTTTTAACAAACTTCTTGCATTGTAAATGGTGGACCATTCGTGACCGGACGCCTCTGTGCTGTCTGTATTTCGCTCCGCTTATTTTACATGATAAATAAATGATCGTGCCTGTATGTTGTTTTTGCATCAACTTGTTTTATTTCTTTTCTTTATCAAATTATAAAGTTTTTTTTTTATTTTCGACTATGATAAGAATATCAGGATCGGTGATTGCAGCATTTTAACATATTGTAAATAGTTGCGCATTAAGAACCAAAATACCTAGTCTCGACGTTTCTGCGTCGAAACCACGAGCAGCGTGAATAAGTGCTGGGCTTACTGACGCTTCTAAACGACTGCTTGCTAAGGCGATTGCCTAATTACAATACAGCTAGTTCCAACTGTTCAGGTCCTAACACTTCACGTTCACCTTAATCCGTTGCTAAAAGCCGCACCGAAGACATTTAGTAGCGAAGTTTGTCTTGCATTAATCCTACCTAAATCTCATTCAGAAATGGCATCGCTTTTCCAGAGAAATCTTAAGCGCACGGAGCAGCTCAATTTCCTTTTCTTTGTCATTAAGTATTCTACGGTAGCAGCACTTTGCAATAACAATTTCATTCTTTTGATCTCCTTATAAGATACAGCCCACAGCCAGAGTCCTTCTATGCCACAGTTTAACAGAAAGTGAACAGCTGTGCTCGGCGAACAATCTGGCGCTATGCGCAACGGAGAGTTGGCGCTTACTTACGGATAAGCGGGGGTGCAACAGCCCATATGTTTGCATCTGGTGATATGTGGGACCACTGGCGCTTTGTTGCGAATGAGCGGTGTTTAATTTCAGGCAAATATTAAAAAGCGAAGCCCACCGAAGTGTTGAGGCGAACGGCGATGATGAAGGAATCTGGACCGAGACCGCCTGGCCGTGTACAGCAGACGCATTTCGACAGGGGCGAAATGCAAAACACCCGTTTATTTATATTTAGGTGCATTTTAAAGGATCCCAGGTGGTCAAAATTAATCCTGAGTCTGCCACTACGGCGTACCTCATAATTGTATCGTGGTTCTGGCTCTTAAAATCCCAGACTTTTTTTTTTTTTGGTCTGAGGTCGCCGCAAGCTCCATGTTATGAGCGGCTTTTCTTTCGTCCCGGGCGCTCATATCAAGGCAGAACATGCGCTCAGGCAGTAATTTAAGCATATTCAATGTTAAAAATAGTTACGTGAAACTAAAGCGACGGTTGGGGAAGTTGAGAAAGCTAGAATACCGAGGCTGCCCCACACACAACCACAGTGGTAGCGGCGTTCGCATGCCCTCTAATACACGGTTGCGCCTCTAGCGGCGGGCGCTGGCTCTATATGAAACTGAGGCGGCAGTTTCGTGACCAGAAAAAAAAATGGAAGGACTCTGACCAAGCTAAGCCTGGCCATTTTTTCTCTCTCCCAATGTCTCTCATCCTCCCCCGCGTAAACCATAGTGATCGGCTCGGAAAAGGTAGCCAGGAACGAAGGCGGCAATGGCCTCCTCCTTTTGCCTTTTTTTTCTTGTTGCTTTTTCAAGAGTTTTGCTCAGCCAACCACAGCTTGTGCCTTTGGTACGTCGCTGTCGCCCTCGGAGGTCGCCATCGCGAGCGCTTTGTTGGCGGAGACTGAGCACGTGAATTCTTGTGTTTTGTGCGCGTTCTTGTGTTTCGTGTTCATTATTGTTTTGCGTGCGTCTCACGACACGTGTGACTGGATCGTGGTGAGCTGACGCGGAAGCAATGGCCGCAGCAAGCACAAGCAGCGTCAAGAAGCGCAAGAACCTGGACTTTGCGACAAAGCGGAAAGCCATTCAGCGTGTTGAGGCGGGCGAGGAAAGTGCGGCGAAGGCAGATGACTTCGGGATTCCTCAAAGCACTCTAAGCACCTTGTTAAAAAACAAGGCGGACATAAAGTCGAAAGCGGCGGAGCAACGAACGTCGGGAGCTTGTCGTGTGCACGCTCCTGTCCACAAAAAAGTTGAAAAGGCTCTCTATGCGTGGTTTTTAGAGGTGTGGGCGAAGAACATTCCGGTGGATGGCCCAATGCTAATGGCTAAAGCCAAATGGTTTGCCGCTGCACTCGGTGATGACAACTTTACCGACAACACAGGGTGGCTGCAGAGGTTTAAGAACCGCCATAAGATAGTTGGCAAAGCCATTTCTGGGGAAAGCGGAGCCGTCATCAGCCAGGATATCCAGCAGTGGATTTCGAAGGAATGGCCGGAAATTTGCGCGAAGTTTTCACCCGCGGAAATTTTCAACGCCGACGAGACCGGTTTGTTTTGGCAGATGCTGCCCAGCAAGACGCTCGACGTCCGGGGCAGCACGTGTCACGGGGGCAAGATGAGCAAAGTCCGCGTGAGCGTTCTGCTCGCTGCAAACATGGATGGCTCTCAAAAGCTCCAGCCCTTTGTGATTGGCAAAGCAAGGGCATCGCGCTGCTTCAAAAACTGTAAGCAGCTCCCCGTTCGCTACGCCTTGAACAAGAAGGCGTGGATGACGCGTCAGCTGTTCACAGAATGGCTGCAAGCGTGGGACGCCGAACTGGGCAAGTGGGGGCGTCACGCTTGCCTTCTCGTCGATAACTGCTTGGCCCATCACACCACCTGCGAGCTCGAAAACATCGCGCTCAAGTTTCTGCCGGTGAACACGACAGCGAAGTTGCAGCCGCTCGACCAGGGCATCATTAAGTCGTTCAAAGTCTGCTACAGGAGGTGACTCATTGATAGGCTTTTGGTGAACCTCAGCATGGGCACCGAGCTTAAGGTTGACCTGCTGGGGGCCATTCAAATGATGACGGGCGCCTGGAGAGACGTGAAGCAGGATACTGTGGCCAACTGCTTCCGGAAGGCAGGCCTCGTGACGGCCAAACTTCCCGAAACCTGCGAAGACGGCGACGGCGACAACGAGTGCATGGACGACGCGTTTCGCGAATTGTCGTCCCTTTTCCCGGCTGCCGTTCCAGCCGAAGTGTCTGCTGACGATTTTGTGAACGTTGACAGCAATGTTCAGGCTGTTGCGAGCCTCGCTGACGAGGACATTGTAGCTGCAGTTGGAGGGACCCAGGCTGACAGCTCGAGTGGCGACGAAGATCGTCCGGACGAGGGCGCGGCTACACGCTCGTACTCCGCCGCTGAAGTGGTGGCAGCATTCAGCTTGATTCGCCGTTGTTGCGGCGACATGGAAGGAACCGGGCTTTCGCACCTGAACAGCCTCGATAAGATTGAGGTTGGCATCTTTAATTTCATTTGCAAGGCGAAGAAGCAGACCAACATAAGCAATTTTTTTTCACGCAAATAAAGCATTATGTTGCGTCGTGTGTGCGGAAATAGTTGCCATTCTTGAATGCGCCGATCGGTAGGTCATCGTCCGCCACAGGTAAAGTGTCTGGGCCTGTATTTTTTATATCAAATTTTTAATATATCAAATTAATTCGCGATCCCCTTCGAGTTCGATATATCCGTGTTCGACTGTATATACCATGTAAAGGAATGCACAAGCAGCAAAAACTTTGGAAACAGGCAAGATATATCACAGTGGCCTTTTCAGTTGATGCACATAAGGGCTCATTCGTACTGGCAATATGCAGAGGTCGCGCGACAAAGTTAGTTGCAAGTATGATCTCAAATGGGTTGCTTTGATCGAAAAGTGACTGTTTTGATAGTGAAATATTTAGCGTGCACAATCGACAAGGACACAGTGAAGGGGGACACACGCCTTTGTGTGTACCCCTTCGCTGTGTCCTTGTCGATTGTGTGTGCTAAATATTTCACTATGAATTCATGCCAACTCGCCCAACTATCAGTTCTGACTGTTTCGAGTCAGTTGCTCGCAGCTTGATGTTTTGTTTGCATGACCACAATCGCAAAGCTTGAAAACCAATCGTGCTTTCTTGCACGGCTACGGTGGCAGTAGCAGGCGTGAGCCATAGCGTGAACAGCATCAGTCGGTCTTCCAACGACCGCGCAACATCAAAATCTTATGAATAATGCCAATCTGTCTGGTCGCATTGATCGTGAACATGGATCACTGTTAGTCGCTTCTTGGTGGCCAGTTGCGGTCGGTCATGCAATGAGCGCTGTTGTGAATGAGCCCCAATTGTTTTGTTGCTGTGAAACAACCACGCTGATGCACAGGTTTGTGTGCAGGAGGATGACAAAGTGGTGCAGCTGGTGCAGAAGTATGGCCCCAAGAAGTGGACCCTGATTGCCAAGCACCTCAAGGGACGCATTGGCAAGCAGTGCCGCGAGAGGTGGGTGCGCGCTTGGGCAGGGCAGGCAGTGGCTGGTGACGAATGACCGTGTCGGTGCCAGAGGTCGCCAGTCTGCGTGTGCAACAGTTTAATTTTTCTGTAGACCTGCTTTGCCACGATTTACATCCTGACAACTCCAATAATTGCCTTGCCATGACAGCTGGCATTACCATGGACGGTTAGGGCCTAAAACAGAAGTCGAACCAAGAGAATGTTTGTGACAGTTCAGAAGAAGACAAAAGATGAGAATACAGTCAAGCCTAACTACCGTATTTATTCGGTTCTAGCGCGCCCTTGATTGTAACGTGCACCAATTTGCCGTGACTTAAAAGAAAGAAAAGTCCTTTGCAATATTCCGCACCTTATTCTTTCATACAGAAATACAACTTTCTCTGATTTGGAAAAACAAAGATTTACTCCCAATGCACTAAAGCTGCGATAAATAAAAAAGTTGCACTTTCGCCCGAAAGGTGAAGCATCGATTGCGATAGTAAATTAGTGGACAGCTATATGGAAAGTAAGGATAGTAGTTTTATTGGCCCTATAAACGTTTAAACTTTTGTTTACTAATTAAATTAATGAGCATGGTGTCACAGGCGCACAAGCAAACATGAATATGTTCCACTCAATGACCGCGGAAACTCATTATAAGAATGCTGGAGTGAGGAGGTGCGGTAGCAGAAACGAGCAAATTGACCTCTCGCTTCAACGCGGCCTAAGCGACGACAACACAGCGCAGTGCGCCTAGATGCGTTGACTGTCTCCATATCGCAGATCGCTTTCAAGATAGGGACCGCGCGGCTGTGCCTGTGCAGCAGCCGCCAGTGTAGAACGCCTCCTGTTTGCGCCAGTCCCGTACGCAAGTTTTGTGAACTCTGAACGCCCATGATGCGGCTTGATTTCTGTCTATCTCTGAACACGTGATCATTTTCCTTTTTTTTGGGTGGGGGAGTGGGGTGTATGAGCTCGTTTATTAACACTGCATTTATAGTTTTGTATTGATCGGAGTATGTGCAGAATATTTCGCTTATGCATCTTTTTTGCTTGCTTATGTTCGCCAAGACGTAGGCCTTTACCTTTGATCTCCAATAATTGCTGTCTTGCACCAGCCGATTCCAACTAACACCCGCAAATTTCCTAATTTCATCTGACCCCCTAGTCTTCTGCCGTCCTCTACTGCGCTTCCCTTCTCTTGGTACCCATTCTGTCACCCTATGGTCCAGCGGTTATCTAGTTTGCGCATTACATGACCTGCCCAGTGCCATCTTTTTCTCCTAATGCCTATTAGAATATTGTCTATACCCCTTTGCTCTCTGATCCAAACTGCTCTCTTTCTTACTGTAATTGCTATCACACTAATAAACCATCATAGTTTCATTTCTCTCATTTCTCCGTATAGTTTCTTGGTGAAGCGTATTTCCAGGGACTTCACCCACACTGCCGAGACATTAAAGAAAGATGTATTTATAAAATGTGTCTGCGGTTATTTTTAGAAGTTTCAGACACACTAATGCAGAATGGATGTTTCTTGTGATTGCTACCACAAATTAAAAATCTACAGGCACTACAGTCGCGGACCGTTAATTTGGACCTCACGGGGACTGCGAAAATGTCCGAATAAACAGGTGTCCGAAAAAGCAGATTAAGGGAAAAAAAATGAAAATTTTTTTTTCCATGCACTTATTCGGGCTCGGCAGTAGGCTTGAAGAAATCATGAATGCGCCGTTTCACGCTGTTTTGTTTACGCGCAATCAGATAAGCCTGAATCTCGGACAGGGTCGTACGGTCACTATAGCGGCTGAAACCACAGTCACAGCTTGTACATGCTCCGCATGCGACGGCAGCGTAGCACATGGGGCGTCATCTTCCGACTCGGTCATCGTCCGGTGGTGCAGCAGAAACCTGACGAATGATCTCGCCTTCATCGAGTTATGTGCATATCAGTAAAGCAGTGTCAGCACCTGTGAAACTGTCAAATAAGACGTTGTCCGGAATCGCAAGGCAACCACTGCGCAAGTCTCAGCAGAACATTTTCCGAGTCGGTAGGGAGCACATCGGGAGGCGACAAATCTTAGGTCTCCCGGCACCCGCTTGCCGGCATTCCCCAGTGCAGTCTGCATGGGCACTGTCGGCGCCATTAGACACTTGACGTGATGTTTCTGTATGCCACGTTGGATCACCGGAACCTCGATACAGCACACAAAGCAAACACCACCATGCCGACACCAGTTGCACAAACGAAAAACGTGGCCTACTCGCAGCGTCGTGCATGAAGAAACAAATCAGCTGCTGGATTGTCTTGACATGGCTTACTAAGCTGAAAACGGAACTGCTGTAGAACCACTCTATCGAACCAGGCAGAAACGATGATGAGCGGGGATTTGCAGTAGCGCCACTTCATGGGGCATCAAGGAGGCTCTGTTCAAAACAAAAATGGTGTTCAGCAAGTCGAACCATGCACTGGTCAGAGTCGGTGCATGGTGCTCTCGATTGAGTTGGCTCAAGGAGGGTCCGAAAAATCAGATGAGAGGTTGTAAGGTGTCCGAACTTTCGGAAGTCGTTATACATTATAGTCTATGGGGAGAATGGCGGTGCCGCGAAGCAGACCGAATAATCGAGCATGTTTGAATTTTCGAAGTCCGGAAAATCAGTCGGCGACTGTATTACCAAAATTCACATGTACTACATGCTTGCAGTATCGGTGCAATCTGCTTCAAAATTCAACTTAAGACGTGGTTTAAGGCAGTTGCAGTACTGTACTTATAACAATATTCAGCTGCCACGAAAATTCCATTGTTATAACGGATAATTGTTATAACCGGGTTGCAGGAGAAAATCAAAATAGGGGGATGGCAGAGCTGTTGTAAGAAAACTACAATGGTGGGGAGGCCAGTGCCCCTCCCCACCACCTTCCTTCATCCAGCTGCTGAATGTGTTCACTCGTTTTAACTGCTTCCTGGGCGCTCCGATCGTGTGTAACAAGCTGCGGCTGTCGGCATTAAAGAATGGCACTGCTATAACAACTGCAAAGAAAGGTCATGGGTGGCAAGTGATATGCAAGCACCACCGAGGCATCACATTGGTGGCCCCAAAAGGGGCCTTTTAAATATTGCGAGAAAGCTGCTGCGGCAGCCTGTCAGCTTGAGGAATCCTGAAGAAACGCTGAGACGAGAACGCCACAAGCATCTAGCTATGTACTTCTCACTGGCTTGCATGAGAAAACCGTATGTCTGTCAGCCTTGCATGCTCTACGCAAGGCTTGCCGACATCCTTCTTCAGGGCTTCCAGGAGCTCCATGCCCAAGGCATTCTTCTCCAAGGTGTCCAGGTGCTCCACGTAGTGCAGCTGAAGGTTCCTCGTGAAAACGAAGCCCTGAAGAAACACACTCATCTGCCGCGCCTCCTTTGAGGGCAACGGTGAGGCAGTCTGCCCTCCCGCCTCATCGCTGCCATCGCTATCTGATGCAAGCACGTTCACTACGATCGCCTCATCGGGCAGCCTGCCCTATCCCGTCATTGCTGCTGTCGCTATCTGTTGCAAGCACGGTTGCACCGATCACCTCAGCAGTTAGAAGCACTTGGCTTCCAAATCTCCAGCCATGCGCTTTCTTTTCATCGGCATCGTCATGCATTTCTGATGATCAGCGGGCGGATCAGCCATCTTCCATTTCAACGGTGAGAAACCATGTGGTCAGGAACGATTTCGACACAAACAACGAAGACTAGCGTGAACGATTAAGCTGTTTGCAGAACTTCACTAAATGAGGAGCCAGCGAGCAACATGTGAGCAACCTGCGAGCAGCGCAGTTGGCGCCGTCTATTCGTGTTTCGGAGGGTGGGGCGGCATAGAGCTGTGGGCGCAGCTGAGCTGTGCGCATAGCCCATTCCTGTTCGGAAGGGCAGAAGGGCGACAAGAGAGAGGCGCGCGTAGATGGCTAGGAAATGAGCGCGCGGCGGCTGTTGGAGCAGCGACCCATTGTGCAGTGGCTCAAATTTCTCGTTTTCTTCACTTCTTTTCAAGGATTTCGCATTTCACTACCTTTCGGCTTGGACACCCAGCAGCCAAACTTTATCGTTATAACCGATAATGCGGCATTGGGGCATTGTAGTAAGCGGGTTATTTCACCATGGAAAACTTACAAAAGTCGATGATGCAGCAGCTTCCCGTTGTTATAACCGATATATTGTTAAAACCGGTATCTTTATAAGTGGGTTCGACTGTACAGCGCTCGTGTTGGTTTATTCTGTTTTGTTGTGGTTTCGAAGTGCACTGCTATATTGCATATTCCATTATTCTACCAGAATTCAGATTGGCCTGCTCCAAATTGCTTGAATCTGCAATTTAGTTGGCACAAGCTATTCCAAAATGCAATTTTGCTTGCTCCAAAAATGCTCCAAAGTGACTTTGGGCAGTCCCTCCCCTGCTGAAGGCAAAATGCCTGAAGATGATGAACCTTTTAAAACTTCTGTCACGCACAACATGGGGTAGTTATCGGAGGTACTTTTAGAACTTGTCTGCTCACGGCGTGATTATGGTTCTCTAATGTAATTCTGCAAGACCAAGTGCATAAAAAAATCTTGAACCTTGTCCACCATTTAGGCATCCGCATTGTGACTGGTGGCTTCAGGACAAGTCCTGTAGAAAGCCTCTAAGTACAATCAAATGAGTGGTCACTCTGTCTACAGAGGTCATATTCCAGCTTGACTTATCTTCTGAAAGTACAGTGGGCGTCACCCTTGTGTAGAGCGCAGGAACCGTGGCCTCTGGGGTGCCCGGGAGCCAACCAGCGACATCTAACGGAAGTTGCTGTGCCCGCATGTGCACAGCAGCTATTGTTAGACTTCGGGCCCTGCAACTAGCGTTAGACATTGCCTGCAGAGCGCCCGGAAGTCGCTGTTCCCACGCTCTACACGAGGGTGACGCCAACTGTACATTCAAATCCTGAACATCCTTGCTACAAAATTGTCAATGATGTGCCATACTTTTTAATGATCGACCCACATCGAGGGAGCCTCTCTCACTGCGTGTGAGGAAGCTCATTATCAATGGGACACGCTTGCATTTGCTGTAACACTGGAATGTGTGCACGTGTGAACCTTTGCCGATAAGCACATGCATGTTACGGAAAAGCAGAGATACTGTGGTAGGGCAGCTAGCAGGGGCTATAGGAAAACAAGAATGAGTTTAGTTTTCTTGGTGGTAGGATGTGATGCAGCCTGGCATTAATCTCGTGTAAACTCATTTGTTTGTTCTTGTGCGCATGCCTGAGGGTATATGAAGCGAAGCATTGGGAAAAAAGAAATCAGTTGCAGCTCTGTGCTTGTTTGTGTTGTGCCTCAGACCATTTCTAGCCATGCACCCACGGTATCAACGCTGCCTGGCCCTTGCACCATAAAACCCCATTGATTGCCATCATCAAGTAAAGTGCGTAGGCATGTGCCTCGCTTGGAGCGCGGGTGGCCTTATTTAATCTATTGAGTGTGCATGCATCTTTTGTCGGATTGGTCGGTTATTTGCACACTTTCGTGATTTGCCACGTGCCCCCAGAAATGCCATGCAAATTCTGCTGGTTGAATGAATGTGCTTGGCTGTTGTGGGAGCTATGACCATTTTGCGTGACCTATCATCGAGATTATGTTGTAGCTCGAGAACCATTCAATTTGTTTGCAGAGGTATTGACAACTGCACTTTGAGGACGGTTCTGTTGCTCTTATGGTGACAATGTTGGCATAATGTGCAGAGACAAACATGTTCGGTGGCTCTGACAACAATGTGCCACGTATGCTATGTAGGTGGCACAACCACCTGAACCCAGCCATCAAGAAGAGTGCCTGGACCGAGGAGGAGGAGTGCACCATTCTCGAGTATCACCGACTTTGGGGAAACCAGTGGGCCAAGATTGCGAAGCTGCTGCCTGGGCGGTGAGTCTGGGGGCAAGGGTTTCTCCGTAGAACTGCATGGTTTATGAGACACTGAGATCGACTAGTAAGTAGGGAGCGAAGCCTCGGCTTATTGGCATCGGAAGTTGTTGTGATCCTAATATTGGTCTAGTTGGCGATGGCTATCAGCATTGAAGGAGAATTATTAGAAATATTAGAAGCATTTAGGAAAACGGTGATGTAGCCTTGTACCAGTAAGAAAGCACTTTGTTGGAACTTATCGTGAGAAGTCAACAAACAAATACGCCAAGGACAACATAGGGGAAATTACTTGTACTTACTTAAGGAAATGAGAAAATATTAGTAATAAGAAAAATGAGAAAATTTCCTTATTAAGGAAATGAGAAAATAATGGCGATGAAAGTGGATGAAAAAACAACTTGCCGCAGGTGGGGAACGATCCCATGTCTTCTCATTACGCGTGCGATGCTCTAACCAATTGAGCTACCTCGGCGTAGCTTCCCCATCCACTTTCTTGGGTATTTATGTTTTACTACTACAACTAACCTTGGGATATCTTATTTTGTTGTAGTGCAAGCTGAACTAGGACAGCAGAAAGGCACATCTGACACACACCGCTGTGTGTGTCAGATGTGCCTTTCTGTTGTTCTTGTGCAGCTTGCGCTACAACAAAATAAGATGTGCTGTACCAACAAGCCCCTATAGCTACCCTCATTAACCTTGGGAGTGTTAGCCAGCGCCACCACTCGCAAACCTTGGCGGCGGATGTGGGACATCCTTTCTGCCGCAGGCATCACGAGTATGTGATCTTTTTGAATTAAGGCAACTGGCCATTAAATCCACACATGCTACCTGAAGGCACCGGTCTTGCCGGATTCGAGACCCTCGTTATGTAATGAACGAGAAGAAAGAATAAGAAACCGAGGGGCCCTATTTTTATTAATCATATTATGCTCAAACCACTTGAGCTCAATTGGTTAGAGCATGATATTTATTTATTTATTTATTTATTTATTTCGTGTACCCTCAGGGCCAGAGGCATTAAAGAGGGGAGTGGTTACATCAAATACAAAAAAAAAAGTACAGTGCAGCAAAATAGTTAATAGTACAGAAATAGATGGTTCTCGGTTATACAATGTTATCTGAGTGTTCCTGGAGTGCCGGTCAATAAAATTAAATACGGTGCATGCAGTGCAGTAATACAGTGTTCCGGTAATACAAAAACAGTTATACAATTGGTAGTACAAAAACACGAATGAAATGCTCCAGTTATACAAGGTTATCTAATACTGCCGTGAAGTGCTGATGGTCAACAATAGTAGCGGTTGAGGCCGGTAGGCGATTCCACTCGGCAGATGTACGCGGAAGGAATGAATGAGACATGACATTGGTTTGGCATAATGAAATTCCAACTTTGTTATTGTGATCTAACCTTGATGAAATGTATTGAGGAGGGGAGATAAGTTCGTCGCGAAGTGAAGGATGATGAAATATCTTATGAAAAAGTGAAAGTCTAAGGCCTTTACGACGAGAGGCTAAAGATGGCAAATCAAGGTTTAATTTCATTACAGAAGTGCTGGCAGTTCGGTTATAATTAGAAAAAACGAAACGAGCAGAGTTATTTTGTACCATTTCTAAAGAGTGAATTAGGTTTTTCTGAAAGGGATCCCAAACTACTGCGGCGTACTCAAGTTTTAAGCGAACTAGTGACTTGTATAACATTAATTTTAGGGAAGGTGGTGCCTTAGTGAAATTGCGTTTTAGGTATCCCAGCATGCGGTTAGCATTTTTAATTACGTAAGAAGCGTGCATGGACCACGAGAGGTTTCTAGTAATATGGACACCAAGATATTTGTAGGAGGAAACAGAGTCTAAGGGGAGATTATTAATGCAGTAAGAAGGAAGCTGGTTAGAAGTTCTGGACACACTCATAAATTTACATTTTTTAATATTTAATTCCATTGACCATGATTGGCACCAAGTAGAAGTAGCGTTAAGGTCGGATTGAAGAGAAGATATATCAGTGTCACATATTATTTCCCTGAAAATTACACAATCATCGGCGAATAAGTGAATGTTAGAGGAAACACAAGAGGGGAGATCATTTATGTAAATTAAAAAAAGGAGGGGACCAAGTACCGACCCTTGAGGTACGCCGGACTGTACTCTGCTCGGTTGAGAGTTTGAGTCATTAGCAAAGACAAACTGCGAACGGTTAGAAAGAAAGCACTCAAGCCATGCAAGCAGTCTGGGATCAATGTTAATTCGATGCAACTTAAACATTAGAAGGTTATGGCACACTTTGTCAAACGCTTTCGAAAAGTCTAAAAATATACAGTCGGCAGTTGAAGAGCGGTCAAGAATGACGTTTAGCTTGTGCGTAAATAAAACTAGTTGTGTTTCACATGAATATGTCTTGCGGAAGCCATGTTGCGATGGTGAAAAAAATGAGTTAGTTTCAAGAAAGCTAGCATGATTAGAGGCAAGTATATGTTCTAACATCTTACATGTTATGGAAGTGAGCGAGATAGGGCGGTAGTTATATGGAGAATGCTTGTCACCCGACTTATGGAGTGGGATCACCTTCCCAACCTTCCATTCATCAGGCAAAGAACCCTTATCTAGCGACTGTTGGAAGATCATTCCTAGGAAAATTGAAGAGTAACAGCTAGTACTTTTCAAAAATTTCGCGTTTATTAAATCGTGTCCTGGAGCCGAAGATAGTTTTAAAGATGAGATAATTGGCACGATGCCTGCTGGTTCAATGATTATGGGAAACATTGCTTGGTAATCGTAGTCGTGCGTGGATGGAAGAGTAATGTGTGTAGTTGATGAAAAGTTGTGCATGAAAACATCATTAAGCGTGGACGCACATTGTTTAGATGGAATAACATTTCCAGAGCTGTCGATTAAGGTTATTATGTCGTTCGCCTTGGGGTTAATGACGCGCCAGAATTTCTTGGTGTCGGTTTTAAGCATTAAAGGCAAGGTATTGCCAAGAAAGTGATCTTTGGCTTGCTTAAGTGCGGCTACATACTCATCTGCCGCCAGTTTGTATTTGGTCCAGCGGTTTACGCTAGGTGAACCTTTGGCTAATTTGTGCAGGCGTTTCTTTTTATTAGACAGGCGCTTGAGATGGATGTTGTACCATGGGGCGTTTAGATTACATGCAATGGTGCGCAGTGGGATGTCTTTGTTTGTTAGTTCAGCAATTTTTGTAGCAAACATATTCCGGTTGGTCTGAACCGTACGGCTGTCGAAGTTGTTTATAAATACGTCTAGAAAAGCAGATAATTCGGCGTTGATGGCTTCAAAATTTCCTTTCGCGTAGTCTCGAAAAGATTTGAATTTTTTACCGGTTTTTGGCCGCAAAATATTTATGTCGAACGAAAGTGCTGAATGGTCGCTCAAGCCGGGTAAATAGGTGATGTCGGAAACTAGGTCAGGCCGCGATGTTAATACAAGGTCAAGTGTGTTCTCAACGGATTCGGTAGTGCGTGTGGGTTGAGTAACAAGTTGTGAAAGTGAAAAGACAGAGCACATGTCTAAGAACTCATTGGCTAATGAAGAAAAAGGGTGTAAAGTTGGAGGTTGAGTATTCCATATGATGTTCGGTAAGTTAAAATCGCCAAGCAAAAATAAAGGTAATGTAGGATGACGAGATGTAACAATATTAATGACATCATGCATCTCATTTACGAAATTAGATGAATAAGTTGGGGGGCGGTAACAAACGCCAATGATTATCTTCTGGTGATTTATTTCAATGATGGCCCAAACCGTTTCGAGGTCAGTATTGACATGAATACACTGAGATGGGAAATCTTTAGAAATGGCTAAGAGCACGCCGCCTCCCTGACGCTTTGTACGGTCACAACGATACAGTGAAAAATGGTGTGCGGTTTGAAGAATTTCGTTATCGTGAATCTGTGAATGTAGCCACGTTTCGGTAAGCACAAAAATGTCGGCGTTGCAAGTATCCAATGCAGATGCTAAGGAAGTGCGCTTATTCATGACGCTTCGAATATTTGTAAAGAACACAGATACTATGCATGATTCTCGTCCACATCCCCTCACATTTTCCTAACTGGGCACGTGCTGGGAATTTGGATGCCTGCCGTTATCTCGTGGTTCATATGGCGCATGCTCGTTGACGGTGTCTGTTGCCGGGTCATAGACGAACTGTTTTTTATTCATTATTAGTTTGGTGTACCTTAACTGGAAAGGGCATGGTTGGGGCTGGCTTTTAGCGTACTCAATTAGTTTTTTACGGACGTGACGGGTGGCGGGCGAAAAATTTTCGGAGGTAGAAATACCCTTTTCTTTCAGCTGTGCGCGCATAGAAAGTACTTTGTCTTTTATTTTCGTGTTGGTGAATTTAACTACAATTGGGCGACACTTATTAGGTGTGTAGTGACTAATGCGATGAGCACGTTCGATTGCCGTGTCAGGCAGGCTGTTGACACTGATCAATAAAAATCGCTGGTGCTCTAACCAATTCAGCTCATTTGGTTAGAGCATCGTACGAGAAATGCGAAGACGTGGGATCCTTCCCACCTGTGGCTAGTTGTTTTTTCATCCACTTTCATTACCATTAATTTGTCATTTCGTTAATTCAATCAGTAAGTACAAGCAATTTCGCCTCTGTTGTCCTTGGCGTCTTTGTTTGTTGGCTTCTCATGATATGATTAATAGAAATAGGGCCCCTTGGTTAAACCACTTTGTTCTCGTTCTAGTTGGAACGAGAAGAAACCACAAAACCATAATCTGTTTACTTTCTGTTTTCACCTGTGGTGCTGTGATTTTGCACATGTCTTCGAGTATATTGCGCAGCACGTAGACA
Source organism: Dermacentor variabilis (assembly GCF_050947875.1). NCBI lineage: Eukaryota > Metazoa > Arthropoda > Arachnida > Ixodida > Ixodidae > Dermacentor > Dermacentor variabilis. Next base: position 130,938,432 of record NC_134577.1, on the reverse strand, counting down.
ATTTTTTAAGGCCTAATAAAACTGTTGTTAGTGGTGCACGTCTTCTATCCTTCGTGTGTGAATGTGTTAATTTGTGGCCCTCTTCTAATAGCTTAAAACATTGATGCTGAACTTAGGCTTCTTTTGTTTGCCCACCATTTATAGATTACTGCAGTTGAACATCATATAGTACTTATCTGATGGGAACATAGTGCAGCTACATGCTAAACAATAGTATGCACCAAGCAGCTACCGTATTTACACGATTGTAAGTCGACCTCTCTTCTTAAACTTGAAAATTTGAAGGGGGGGGGGGGGGGTGCACTTGCAATTGAAACCAAAATATGGCACCGCCCAAAAAGCGAGACCAATGCGATATCAGGGGAGCTACAACGTAGTTACAATTTTATGTTTGCTCTATGGCCCTACCCGTAGTTTTCGCTATCCCACGCACTTGTTTGCTTTTCAGAAGGGTTTCTTAATATTTTTTAGAGAGTTTTACAGTGCACACAATACTCATGGGGGGGTGTCGATAGCTGATGGAAGTGCTGCTGTTTCATTCGTGGCGGCATCCCCAGAACGGCGGCGTTTGTAGGGAGTACATGGGGAGTATTGATAGTTCATGGAAGAGCACACACTGCTCACATGTTTCTCTTTATCTAAGTTTGACGTGTTTGACTAGACTTGCCAGCTACGTGCTACTTCCGTGCTTCCTCAGTCGTCATGAGTGCTCCAGGCCCACTAAACATTCGGCGCTCGTTCACAGCAGCGTTCAAGAGGGCTGCCATCCTTTACGCCGAAGAAACAAATCACTGTGCATTGGGCCGCAAATTCGATGTTTCTGAATAAGTGGTGCAAGAGTGGCGACTGCAGCGAAGCAAAATTTTCACCTGTGATGGCAAGTGAATTTCCCACGGGCCGAAGTCTGGATGCTTTCCGGAGCTTTAGGCCAATCTTGCGGCTTACGTCTCCGAAATGTGTGATCGGTTTCTGCCAGTGAAGTGCGGCATGGTCATGAAACAAGCCCGGATCTTCACCTTTTAACCCTTTTAGGGTCGATTTTTTTTTCACCAGATGCTACCGCCCAGGGTCGATTTTTTTTTATTGCAGATTCCAATTCTTCTTAGGAAGTTATTTCTAAAAAGATTTACCGTAGTTCTTCTAGGGTGACTGTAAAGTGAGAAAAAAATATTTTGCATTGGAATACAGTCGCCGACCGATTTTCCGGACTCCAAAATTCGGACATGCTCGATTATTCGGTCTGCTTCGCGGCACCGCCATTCTTCCAATAGACTATAATGTATAACAACTGACGAAAGTTCGGACACCTCGCAACCTCTCGTCTGATTTTTCGGACACTCCTTGAGCCAACTCGATCGAGAGCACCATGCACCGACTCTGACCGGTGCATGGTTCGACTTGCTGAACGACATTTTTGTTTTGAACGGAGCCTCCTTGATGCCCCATGAAGTGGCGCTACTGCAAATCGCCGCTCATCATCATCGGTTCTGGCTGGTTCGATAGAGTGGCTCTACAGCAGTTCCGGTTTCAGCTTAGTAAGCCATGTCAAGACAATCCAGCAGCTGATTTGTTTCTTCATGCACGACGCTGCGAGTAGGCCACGTTTTTCGTTTGTGCGACTGGTGTCGGCATGGTGGTGTTTGCTTTGTGCGCTGTGTCGAGGTTTCGGTGATGCAACACGGCATACGGAAACATCGCTTCAAGTGTCTACAGTCGAACCCGACTATATCGAACCCGTTTACATCGAATTATTCTATATATCGAACAATTTCTGGACACGATATAGTTACAATGAGTATATATCGCAAAAATTACGCTTACATCGAACAAAAATAGCGGCGACACCCGATATATCGTACGTCAAGCGGCGGAAAGTGCCCCCGGAAGTTGGCTTTCCCTTGCGGTGGCGGAGAGTGAGTGAGTGAGTGTCAACTTTATTATTAGAAGGGGTAAGGGATAAGGGAGGCTAAGCTACGTAGGCTTCCAGGTTGTGCTTCACGATGGCGTTCTCAGCTCGTGCCAGGACCCGTGTTTGGATGTCTCGGTCGGTGCTGGAGAGAAGGGCCTCCCATTGTTCGTCGGTGGGGGGTGACGAGACGAGGTCGGCGGGCGGGGGGTCTTCCGGGCAGCCCCAGAGGATGTGGTTCAAGGAGGCAACGTCGCCGCACAGGCAGCAGCATGGATCAATGACACCAGGGTGGATGTGCGAATACACTAGGGGGCACGGAAAGGTGCGGGTCTGGAGGCGACGCCAGGCGATCTCGGACCGCTTGGGAAGACTGCCATGTGGGGGTGGGTAGGCGTACCGTTCGAGGCGATAGTGCTGGGTAATGTCGTGGTAGGTGACCAAAGGCTCCGGCACCGGGGCGTCCGACGCGGAGGGACCCACTGCTCGGTCGACGAATCCTCGAGCGTGTTGGTGAGCCGACTCGTTGCCGGGGTGACCCGAGTGGGCGGGGACCCAGACCAGTTCAATGGGACACGGTTCGTCCTCCAGTAGGAGTGGGCGAAGGAGCCGTAAGGTGGTAGGCGAGACGAGACCTCGGGCGAAATTGGAGATGGCGTGCTTGGAGTCGGAGAGTATGACGGAGAAAACTCGGCTGCGTGGCTCCATCCAACCGCTCTCCCTACCGTGACCGCGCCCGACCGCGCTGCCTCGGACGAGCCGTCGGCACCCCCCTTGCAAAAAATGATCCTGGCCCGCCCACAGCGCTTGCTCAAACAGCCAATCAGATGCTCTTGTGCCCTCGTCGTGCAAGATGGCGAAAGTGCGAGTTGTCTCGCTGTTTTTGTGTGCGCCTTGTAGGCCTTCTCCCGCAGTGTTGCCGTGATGAAGCGGAAGAATTTGCCTTTCGTCGTGAAGCTCGCAATCGTAAATCGTGTCGAACGCGGTGAGAAGTCGGATGTCCCCGCAGAGCACAAGATTCCGAGGAGCACTCTCGGCACGATCTTGAAGAATAAGGGGGAGATTAGGGCTAAAGCGTCCAAACTCGCGACCCGGTGCCCGTGGCGCCCGACCCGTATGCACGGCCGTGTACGAGTGGTTAATCTGAAATTGCTTCAGCCGTGCCGACTTTCGCGTGCTCGGTGATGACTAAATCCTGATGAATGCGAAGAAGCTCTTGCTGATGTTTCCGAAGTTCGGAGCGAGCTCTCAGAATTTCTGGAAGCTGTGGACGAGTTTGTGAGCGCAAATGATGGTGTCGCGACCGCGGGAGAGCCCGAAAACGAAGACTACATTGCCAACATCGTACCGAGCACAAGTGAAAGTGGGCACAATGAGGAAAGCAACGACGGTCCTTGGCCCACATCCTCCGAAGTGATTGGTGCGCTCGCACTAGTCCGGTGCTTCTGCGCGAATGCGGAAAGTTGCGGCCTCAGCTGCTCCGACTCCTTAATGTGGAAAAGTGCGTGCGTCGCAGGCAGCGAAATTGCCAAAGCAGAAGAAAATGTAGGACTATTTCGTGCGAAACTAAGCTAGTTTAATCAATACAGTGATTTTATAAATGATATGTGCTTTTATGACATCCAATTATTTAGCAGGCTTATATAGAGTTATGCTCTATATCGAACTGATAGGCGTTTTTTTGCGATTTCGATATAGCCGGGTTCGACTGTAATGGCGCCGACAGTGCCCGCGCAGACTGCGCTGGGGAATGCCGGCAAGCGGATGCCGGGAGGCATAAGATTTGTTGCCTTCCGATGTGCTCCCTACTGACGCAGAAAATGTTCTGCCGAGACCTGCGCAGTGGCTGCATTGCGATTCCGGACACCGTCTCATTTGACAGTTTCACAGGTGCTGATACTGCTGTACTCACATGCGCAGAACTCGACAACAGTGAGATCATTCGTCAGGTTTCTGCTGCACCGCCGGACGATGACTGAGTCGTAAGATGACGCACCATGTGCTATGCTGCCGTCGCATGCGGAGCGTGTACAAGCAGTGACTGTGCTTTCAGCGGCCTTCAGTGACCATACAACCCTCTCCGAGATTCAGGCTTATCTGATTGCGCGTAAACGGAACAGCGTGCAACGGCGCATTCACGATTTCTTCAAGCCTACTGCCGAGCCCAAATAAGTGCGTGGAAATAAAGGATTTCATTTTTTTTCTTAATCTGCTTTTTCGGACACCTGTTTATTCGGACATTTCCGCAGTCCCCGTGAGGTCCGAATAAACGGTCGGCGCCTGTATATGTAAAAGGATAGACAGTTGGCTGAGTTGGTACGGTAACATGATCTTGGCTAGTAGCGCGAAGTAGCGCTCGTCCTGTCTGCTCCTTTCTGTGTCAGTGTTCACTTCGCGCTACTAGCCAAGATCAAGGAATATATGTACTCTTCTTTCATGAATAACAACAATAAAAAAGGAAATAAACTTGTAAGAATTGAAAATTTTATGCATTTTTATAGTTGAAGGCTTTGAAAATGCGCACACAAGAATATTTCGCAAGGCTCAAATGTTTCTGCTCTTATACTAATGTGTACATCCATAGTGTAATCGAACTGCGTAGGTGTGTGCACTGAAGAAAACTGTGTGCTTGTGTGCCCGTCAAAAAAGCAAAACGTGTGACAAACTTCCGCTACTCTTCATCTCATCGCCAACCAGAGGCAACTAGTTTTCGCGAGTAAAACAAACAAAGAAAAAAAATAAAGCAGCGGTAACGCATGCACGGCGGCATCCTTCCTATGCCCACCCCTGTGAGCACTGAACGAGCGAGAAAGAGGCGGTCGCCCTTTGAGTGATTAGTAACGAGATAGCCATCAGTTTTGCAAGTGCAAGATGCTGAAACCGACCGCAGAACAAAACCCAAGCCGCCGCTCGCCAGCGCGCACGCCAATGCACGAGCGGTACTACATAGACGTGTGGGAGCGAACTAGCGCTAAAACAAACCATGCAACGAAAACAGAGTGAGGGAGGCGCACAAAAAAAATTCTCTGTATTCCCACATAGTGGCAGCACATGACAGAAAAGAAATAGTTGGGAAATTGGCGCGCCTTTTAAATATACAGACGGCGCCGTAAATATATAGCATCGACCATTTTGGAGTTCGTTCGCGGCACCGTATATTTACATCGTCGTCGTTATCATCATCATCATCAGTCTGGTTACGCCCACTGCAGGGCAAAGGCCTCTCCCATACTTCTCCAACAACCCCGGTCATGTAATAATTGCGGCCATGTCGTCCCTTCAAACTTCTTAATCTCATCCGCCCGCCTAACTTTCTGCCACCCCCTGCTACGCTTCCCTTCCCTTGGAATCCAGTCCGTAACCCTTAATGACCATCGGTTATCTTCCCTCCTCATTACATGTCCTGCCCATGCCCATTTATTTTTCTTGATTTCAACTAAGATGTCATTAATGTTGAATTCTAATGGCGGAGTCGGAGCAGCGGACGGACTCCGCGAGCGAACACTCCACTCTGGCGTAGAGCAACGCCTCCAAATCTGCGAGTGGAACACAACCTGCGCCGTCGGAGCAAGGCGGAAGCGGAACTTTATCGCCGAGTTACCCAGGATACCTTGCGTGTTGTCATTTACTTCCGCTGTTCGCTCCCAGCACCGCCGCACCGGTCACTTGTCTCTACAGCACCGTTCACCTGTCTTTTTTTTTTTAATTGCGAATGGATATCTCACCAAGCGTGCGGCAGCTTTTGCATCCTCGCGAGTCGTGGCCGGTGGCGCCTCCCAGCAGACAAGCGTGGTAAAAGAAATACGTCACCCAGAGTTCCGGTCCACTCCGCCGATTTTGGCGGAGCATCTTTTTCTGCTCCACGGAGTGACTCCCGCTCTGAATCCACTCCGACTCTCTCATTGGAACAAACTTGCTCCGAAACGAGCAGAAAAACTTGCTCCGACTCCGCCATCGGAATTCAACATAACTCGTGTTTGTTCCTTCACCCAATCTGCTCTTTTCTTATCCCTTCACGTTACACCCATCATTCTTCTCTCCATAGCTCGTTGCGTCGTCCTCAATTTAAGTAGAACCTTTTTCGTAAGCCTCCAGGTTTCTGCCCCGTATGTGAGTACTGGTAAGACACAGCTATTATATACTTTTCTCTCGAGGTATAATGGCAACCTGCTGTTCATGATCTCAGAATGCCTGCCAAACACACCCCAGCCCATTCTTATTCTGATTATTTCCGTCTCATGATCCGGATCCGCAGTCGCTACCTGTCCTAAGTAGATGTATTCCCTTAGCACTTCCAGTGCCTCGCTACCTATCGTTGGTGTCGTTGGTAATTTGCTGCTGTCAGCAATGGCACCGACTCCGCCTTTGTGGTCCTCGCGATTGGCTTAGAAGCTTGGAAAGCATGGTGCGTTGCATAATGCTGGTTCCCGAAAGTCAGCTTCGCCTCTTTACAGAAATGTTATTTGGTGAAGCATACGCTGCAGTGACCATAGAATGGTAAGAACTCGAATTAGCCTAGACTTGAGGAGGGAACGGAAGAAACTGGTACACAAGAAGCCAATCAATCAGTTAGCGGTAAGAGGGAAACTAGAGGAATTCCGGATCAAGCTACAGAACAGGTACTCGGCTTTAACTCAGGAAGAGGACCTTAGTGTTGCAGCAATGAACGACAATCTCATGGGCATCATTAAGGAGTGCGCAATAGAAGTCGGTGGTAACGCCGTTATACAGGAAACCAGTAAGCTATCGCAGGAGACGAAAGATCTGATCAAGAAACGCCAATGTACGAAAGCCTCTAACCCTACAGCTAGAATAGAACTGGCAGAGCTTTCTAAGTTAATCAACAAGCGTAAGACAGCGGACATCAGAAACTATAATATGGATAGAATTGAACAGGCTCTCAGGAACGGAGGAAGCCTAAAAACAGTGAAGAAGAAACTAGGAATAGGCAAGAATCAGACGTGTGCGTTAAGAGACAAAGCCGGCAATATCGTTACTAATATGGATGAGATAGTTCAAGTGGCTGAGGAGTTCTATAGAGATTTATACAGTACCAGTGGTACCCACGACGATAGTGGAAGAGAGAATAGCCTAGAGGAATTCGAAATCCCACAGGTAACGCCAGAAGAAGTAAAGAAAGCCTTAGGAGCTATGCAAAGGGGGAAGGCAGCTGGGGAGGATCAGGTAACAGCAGATTTGTTGAAAGATGGTGGTCAGATTGTTCTAGAGAAACTGGCCACCCTGTATACGCAATGCCTCATAACCTCGAGCGTACTGGAATCTTGGAAGAACGCAAACATAATCCTAATCCATAAGAAAGGGGACGCCAAAGACTTGAAAAATTATAGACCGATCAGCTTACTGTCCGTTGCCTACAAAGTATTTACTAAGGTAATCGCAAATAGGATCAGGAACACCTTAGACTTCTGTCAACCAAAGGACCAGGCAGGATTCCGTAAAGGCTACTCAACAATAGACCATATTCACACTGTCAATCAAGTGATAGAGAAATGTGCAGAATATAACCAACCCTTATATATAGCTTTCATTGATTACGAGAAAGCGTTTGATTCAGTCGAAACCTCAGCAGTCGTGGAGGCATTACGGAATCAGGGTGTAGATGAGCCATATGTAAAAATACTGGAAGATATCTATAGCGGCTCCACAGCCACCGTAGTCCTCCACAAAGAAAGTAACAAAATCCCTGTAAAGAAAGGCGTCAGACAGGGAGATACGATATCTCCAATGCTATTCACAGCATGTTTACAGGAGGTATTCAGAGGCCTGGAGTGGGAAGAATTGGGGATAAAAGTTGATGGAGAATACCTTAGCAACTTGCGATTCGCTGATGATATTGCCTTGCTTAGTAACTCAGGAGACCAATTGCAATGCATGCTCACTGACCTGGAGAGGCAAAGCAGAAGGGTGGGTCTGAAAATTAATTTGCAGAAAACTAAAGTATTGTTTAGCAGTCTCGGAAGAGAACAGCAGTTTACGATAGGTAGCGAAGCACTGGAAGTGGTAAGGGAATACATCTACTTAGGGCAGGTAGTGACCACGGATCCGGATCATGAGACTGAAATAACCGGAAGAATAAGAATGGGCTGGGGTGCGTTTGGCAGGCATTCTCAAATCATGAACAGCAGGTTGCCACTATCCCTCAAAAGGAAAGTGTATAACAGCTGTGTGTTACCAGTACTCACATATGGGGCAGAAACCTGGAGGCTTACGAAAAGGGTTCTGCTGAAATTGAGGACGACGCAACGAGCTATGGAAAGAAGAATGATGGGTGTAACGTTAAGGGATAAGAAAAGAGCAGATTGGGTGAGGCAACAAACGCGGGTAAACGACATCTTAGTTGAAATCAAGAAAAAGAAATGGGCATGGGCAGGACATGTAATGAGGAGGGAAGATAACCGATGGTCATTAAGGGTTACGGACTGGATTCCAAGGGAAGGGAAGCGTAGCAGGGGGCGGCAGAAAGTTAGGTGGGCGGATGAAATTAAGACGTTTGCAGGGACAACATGGCCACAATTAGTACATGACCGGGGTAGTTGGAGAAGTATGGGAGAGGCCTTTGCCCTGCAGTGGGCGTAACTAGGCTGCTGCTGCTGCTGCTGCTGCTGATGATGATGATGATGATGATGATGAAGTAAAAGTATTGCAGTGAAGCATAACAAGCATGGGAAGGGGCTATTGCCACGGGACGTAGTATGTATTCCTTAATTATACACATGTGCACCCGGACTCTCCTGTCACGGACTCTCCTGTCCTTTTTATTCGTATTTGAGAATGTCCGACTCGTTTTGCAATTTTTTCGAAGACATCTTATTTGCTGTGCATTTTTGCTAACCCCTTCCTTCTATTCTCTTCTTGAATTACATAACACTACTCCTTAGTATTCAAATTGGATATGCTATGGAAATTCATATGCTTACTAGAGAGTGACAGCATTGGGTGATACGGTTTCAGCCCATCTTGACATAAAACGTAGTTCTGCATCACTCAGGGAATTTTGTAAAGGCACTCAGGGAAAACCTGGAAAACTTGGGGAATTTGGAAATGTCAACTTGGTAGACACCTTGCATTGGCATGTTCAAGGGATTTGCCACCAAAATTTTTGTGCCTCCAAGTGCAGTGCCGAAGTTCTGCAAACTATGCGCTCTTCATTTCACATTGGTTGACCTCACAACTCTGGTGATCCTGAGGTTGCAGCATGAAAACATTGCCGCTTTTGTGACAGCAGCTAAATGAGCAGCGCCACTTGTGCCTGTTCATAAAAAAAAAAAAGCGCGATAAGAATCTGCGGAGATTTCAAGCAAACAGTCGATGCTGTGTCGCTCATGGAAACCTACCCAGTTTGCATGCTGAAGAGCTGTGGGCAGCTATGTCTGGAAGTCAGAAGTTTACAAAACTTGACCAGCAGGTGTCTCTAGATGCAGAAAGCCGTGAATATGTGACCATCAACACACACGTGAGTCTCTTCCAGTACACGTGCTTATCTTGTGTTCTTTCTGCTCTACCTTCCATCTTTCAGTGAGAGATGGAAAATCTGCTTCGTGGTGTGCCAAAAGTAGCTGTGTACTTTGGTGACTTTTTTAATTACAGGCATCAATCATAAAGACCACTTGGCGCATCTCATGATTGTCTTGCAAAAACTCCAGGAAATTGGCCTTAAGGGCAGACATGGGTCCTAAAATTTTTTTCTTATTTTTGAGTGAATCTTTAACAAACTCCACTGTCGGGTAATTTTTCGTGCTGATTTCAGATCTGTAATTAGATTTTTGATAGCTGTAGCAGTTCAAAAAATATTGAGGTCTGAAGTCAAATTAATTCAAACTCGTTACGGGGCTTTTGATGATTCCGCCTTGCTAAACCAAAAACGAAATGCATGACACCATTGCTAAAGACCTACTGTAGGGGATGATGCTATTTTTATTCATTTGGAAGCATTTTGCGGACAAGAAAACAATCTTGCATTTCTTATGAACATGTTTTTCTAATTAGAAGCGATTACTATACCTGAATATAATTTTCTTGACGGTGGAAGAATAATAAAAATAGCATCACCCCCCATATCATTTCAATACGAATAAAATGATGCCACCCTTGTCATTTTTGGCCAAAAACAACCTAGAAAAAACACCTGTAAGGCGGAGTACAGTGTGCAACAACATCGAACTGAAATAAACGCATTTGAAGTTTCAAGCAAATGTAGCTTTTGCTGAAGTGAATCTACAGCAATAAAAATGGCACCGTTTTGAAGAATGGCCATACTAAATGTGTGACTGCACACTCTCACAATAATAGCACACTGGCCACTGAACTAGCACAAGAAACTTTATTAGGCACTATGCTCTGCAAACAGCATAGTGCCTGGGTTTCAAACCGAGGTGCAGAACTCTGTGTGGGCATGAATATAGTTCCAGTGTTGTACCTGCAGGCTGCATGATTGATAGCAGTCTCCATTACAATCGGTGAGGCATTGTTTCATTTAATAGAGTTGACCATGTTACTGAATGAAGGCGCTGAGTGTAAGTAGCCTTCCAAGTCATCTTCATCTGACAACGGCTGTGGAACTTAGGTTCAGAGAGCCAGTGATAGATATGCAGCTGATAGGTGCTTTCCAGAATTGTACTTTTGTATGATGCCTCGATCACTTCTGCAGCCAGATGTGCCAGCCCAAGGGGCCTAGTAAACAGAGCTCATGATGAGCTTCTCTTTATGAAGGGTTGGGGCGGGGGGAGTATGATAGGTATTGTTACGGGCTATCGTGACAATATGATCATAGAGTGAACGCGCAACATGCTTAGTTACGGGTCCGAGGTGCCAACGCGTGAAATGCCTAGCCGTGGGCTCGAGGAGTCGACACTCGATGCTCTTATTCGCTTACTCCGAGGTGCCGACGCGTGAAATGCCTAGACGCGGGCTCGAAGAGTCGACGCTCGATGCACTTAGTCGCGCAGTCGGAGGCGCCGATGCACAACATGCTTAGGCGAGGTCCCGAGATGTCCGCGTGCGATGTGCTTGATCAACGAGTCGGAGACTCCTATGCGCGAAATGCTTAGCCGCGGTACGACGATTGCATGTGCGATGTGCTTGGTCACAAATTTCGAAACACTGTGTGCTGAAAGGCCTAGCCGCATGTACGAGGATTCCTCGCACGAATCTTGGTCGCGAAGTCCGCGTCGCCGATGATTGGAATACTTTGCCATGGGTCTGAGACGTCCACAAACATAGGGATCGGTCACGCTACCGCAATGTCCGTGTAGCATCCGTTTTGACACGTCGAGATTACAGCGAGTGGAGACTTCCAGACTCGCCATGTGCAGAGCCGTGAAAGAGCCGAGCAGATGACGTGAGCGCCTGACCAATGGCAAACTGCGCTGGAGTCACGTGGCGGGTGTGGCCAATTGCAGACTCCGGCACGACCTTCAATCCTGTGCTTTTTGTGTGCTTGTTTCTGTATGGAGGAGATCGCTGAAGTGGCAAATTTGAAGACCGAGAAATGCGCTTTCCAACGAGACCAAGATGGCGGCGATCGGTTGCGCCGTTCCAGAGATATTGTGGCTTGAAAAATGCGGTTCTTTTTTGAATTCTGCGAAATTTTTTACCACCTTGGCTGTTAAAACAAATTTTTAGAGCACTTCTACATGGCTTATATGGATGATATTTCGGAATCAGATAGAAAAAGAGTTATAGAAACTGAAAATGTGATTTTCAAAAATATCGATATTTTGGCCATTTTTCGCGATGTAAAACCCGCGTGCCCCCTAAGTTGAAGGTGGAGAAGTGAATTTTCTTCAGTCCCGAAGTGGAATACCTGGGCCACATCATATGCAAGTAAGGTCTGAAGCTTGGCGCCAAGGAGGTGGAGGCCATCATTAATGCGCTGGAGCCACAGAACATGGAGGAGCTTCAAAGCTATCTTGGCCTGCTCAATTTCTACAGACGCGTTTTGTCAAAACAACTCACAAGACTGCGTCCCTTGCATTAGCTGCTTTGTGAAGGCTAAAGGTGGAGTTGAGGGAAAGAGCAGAAGCCAGCATTCACCACAAGTAAAAGGCTCTTGTCAAACACGCCTGTTCTGACCCGCTACTGTTCTGAGAAACCACATATTCTCAGTTGCAGTGCATCACCCTACGGTGTTGGGGCAGTTTTGGCACGGACCAAAGCAGGTGGAACCGAAAAATGTGTAGCTTTTGCTTGACATACTGTGCTTGCTGCTGAGCGGAACTATAGTCAGGCCGACAAGGAAGGTCTTGCTTTAGTTTTTGGTGTCCACAAATTTCATCAGTACCTGTGGTGAAGGTTGTTCACTTTGTAACAGACCACCAGCCATTGCTCGGACACTGGTTCAGTTGAGGTATGCCTAGCCAGGCATCACTGAGAGTCCTGAAGTGGGTGCTCACACTATAAAGCTATCATTTCAAGCTCGTCCACAAGCCGGGCAGTATGCTAGGCAATGCTGATGGACTCGACCGGTTACTTCTTCCTGCAACTGAGATTCATGACTCTACGCCTTCTAATGTCTTCATGTTAGAACGAGCATACCCTGACGTCCTGTCACCTGCGGTCATTATACGCGCAGTAGCAAGGGATTCCATGCAGTCAAAGGGGCTGAGGCACTCCTGACCGGGAGTCCTGTTCTTTGCAGTAGAGACTGGCGCCCTTACACTATGAGGACCAATGAACTTAGTCTGCATGAAGGATGCCTCTTGTGGGAATCCTGTGTCGTAAATTCCAAGTCTCTGCAATTCCAAGTACTTAAGCTTTTGCACGCTGGCCACCATGGAAGTGAGAAATCAATGATTGCTAGGTCCCATGTTTGGTGGCCTGGAATCGACTATGACATGATGAACCAGGTGCTGCAGAGCTGCCTTGTTTGCCAGGTACGCCATGGCCATTTCCTGAGAAGTCCTGGTCCAGGATCTGTGTTGATTTTGTAAGTCCATTCACATTGCACTATTTGCTCGTGATGGTGGATGCGTTTTCCGACTGGGTAGAAGTTCACTCACTTCCGTCACAATCTGCAGAGGCTACGATCTCTGTGTTCAGGACCGTCTTTTCTCAACATGGTCTGCTGCATGTCATTGTTTCCAGCAACATTCACCAGCAGCCAGTACGCTGATTTCGAATGGCATCTGTTGCATGCTGGTGCTTCCATATCACACTGTTTCCAACCATGCTGCAGTGCAGGTAGTACAGATTATTATAGCTAAACTGAAGAAAAGCACAGCGGGTGATTGCAGGACACAAGTGGCCAGGGCACTGTTCCACTACAGCTCAACGCCTGATGAAGTAACAGGCTGTGCGCCGTGCGAGTTGCTCGTGGGAAGAAGAATCAAGACACCCTTGGACGTCATGCTTCGATCGTCTGTTCAGTTGAAGCAGATTGAGCAAAAGCTACAGGTGGACAAGGATTGCCACTTTGCCTTACTAATGGACCGGGGTACTCCAGTATTATTCACCAGGAACTTCAGACCACGTCCACCATGTGTACCTGCTTCTCTGAGTGGTCCGATGAGCTGCACCTTATCTGCGGTTGTACAGTCGAACCCGGCTGTATCGAACTCACAAAAAAACTCCTATCAGTTTGATATAGAGCATAATTCGATATAAACCTGCTAAATAATTGGATGTCATAAAAACGCATTCCATTTCCTGCATTTTCCTCTGCTTGAGCAATTTCGCTGCCTGCAACTCGCGCGCTACTTCACGGTGTCTAAGGAGTCTGAGCAGCTGAGGCAGCAACCTTCCGCATTTGCACAGAAGTGCCGGACTAGTGCGAGCGCACCAATCACTTCAGAGGATGTAGGCGAAGGACCATCGTTGCTTGCCTCATTGGGCTCACTTTCACTTGTGCTCGGTACGATGTCTGAAATGTAGTCTTCGTTTTCGGGCTCTCTCGTGGTCGCGACACCATTATTTGCACTCACAAACTCGTCCACCATTGATTCGTCAACAGCTTCCGGAAATTCTGACTGCTCGCTCCAAACTTTGCAACACCAGCAACGGCTGTATCGCATTCATCAGGATTTACAGTCATCACCGAGCAAACGGAAGCTGGCTAGGCTGAAGCAATTTCAAATTAACCACTTGTACACGGCTGTGCGTACGCATGGGGCATGACGGCCACCGGGCCATGAGTTTGGCCGCTTTAGCCCTAATCTCCCCCTTATTAGATCATGCTTAGAGTGCCCCTTTGAATCTTGCATGCTGCAGGGACATCAGACTTCTCACCGCATTCTGCCGCTTCATCAAGGCAACACTGCGGGACAAAGCCCTCAAGGTGCAAACGCTATGAACCATAAATGCAGCAAGACAACTCGCACTTTTGCCGTCTTGCACGACGAGGGCACAAGAGCCTTAGATTGGCTCTCTGAGCAAGCGCTGCGGGCGGGCCAGGATCATTAGTTGCAGGGGGTGTTGACGGCTCGCCTGAGGCAGCGCGGTCACGATAGGGAGAGCGGTTGGATGGAGCCATGCTGCCTGGTTTCCTCACTACCGCGAGGGAAAGCCAACTTCTTGGGGCGCTTTTGCACCACTTCACGTTTGATATATTGGGAGTCGCTGCTATTTTTGTTTGATGTAAGCGTAATTCTTGCTGTACATACTCAATATTTACATTTAGCTTGTCTGCTATTCTGGCAAATGGTGGTGGTTTGGGCGGATTGCCGTATGGGTGGAGTCGTGAACATGAGCGGTTGGAGTAGTGCAGCTGCCTGGTCGTGTAGAGCTCAGCCAGACGTAGTGCTAAAATTGCAGTAACCTACTGTATTCTGCTTCGCTGCTGGTGCAAATTTACGGCAGCAGCGTAATTGTGAACATGATTATGCTGCTCTCGAGAGTTTACACCAGCAGCTAAGCAGAATATAGTACTTGGTTCTGTGTTTGTGTGGTTCAGTTTTGCACCACCAGTTGGCGCCACTAATCTAGCTGCTCACGTTTATGCCCCTGCTCATCCAGGAAGCCACCCGCACTTGCTGGAATGCCGGATGCACTAAAATTCTCTATTGTAACTACATCGTGTCCAGAAACTGTTCGATGTAGTCGGGTTCGACTGTACTACAATATGGAACTGTATGGCACCGACATGGAGACCAGATTCGCCCAAAACTTGTACAGCCTAGATCACCTGCAAACACTGCGTGCCTTTAGATCAGCTAGCCGAGCTGCTGCCGAGGTACAACAGCCACCAGCTTGGCTCTACGACAGAACTGGGCTGGTAGCAGCAGTGTTCCCCTTAGAAGTAAAGCCCTGTACGCGCTGCGGAAGAATGCCCACACCCCTGTGAGCGTCGGTATTTTGCATGACAAGGACCGAGGGGTGTGTGACAATGGCTAATGCAGTGCTGCACCAGCTGTAGTGCCACCTGCGGCAGAAGGGGAATCACGAGAGCCAGGCTGCAGCAGTCTCGGCTCCACTTCTTTCGGGCTGCACATGTGACAGCCAAGAAAGAAATGTGGCGCCACTGTAAACATTACCTAAACTATCCACGAAGGGGCTCCTTATTTCAGAAGAGTAAACAAACATGAAAAAAATAAAAAATTCTGGCTGTTTCTCACAACTGTGCAATAAGCCGCATTTACATGAATGCGACAATGGCACATCGCATCGCATTTCTAGGGAATCGCATTCATGTAAACAGCGATAATGTGCTAGGAAGACTCATCGCATTAATGCGCCAGGCGAGGGTAGATTTATGGGTGCGAGTCGACTCTCACAGAGCATGTAAATGCAGGATTGTCGCATTAGGAATTATGGGAAAGAATTAGCCACCAACATGGCGGTGGTCCCGGCTGCCCGCTTTGAATTGAATTCGGCATTGCTTTTGTAAAATGCACTTCGTTCGCATCAAATGAGTGTGTAAACGGCTTTCGCTTAATCTCAGGCCGCTTCGACAACAGAGTATTATGGATAACCTTGTGGTGTTTTCGAGATCGCTTCTCGTTTCGAATGAATCGAAGCCTAATGAAAGAAACATTCGAGATATCAGCGCTGCCTATCGCCAAGTCGGGAAATAGCCGCAACGACAGCGTATGGCCTCTGAGATCCGAAGATCTTGCTGGCGAACTAAAACTGTAAAAAACGTGCGCTGCTTAGTGTACGCTACACTATAGCGTACGCTATAAGTCACGTACACTAAACTAAAACTGTCTATTTCTCAGCATTCAGCCACCAACGTGCACTCGGCCCACTACCGGAAACCAGTTACACCGGAAGTCGGCTGCACTACCTTTATACGACACCACGTGGCACTACGTTCTCGCGAGAGTTAATGCGCTACATGTAAACGGCGTCACATCGCCTTTCCCAAATGCGCTTGGAAATGCGATGCGCCACTGTCGCATTCATGTAAACGGGGCTATAGAGGGTATCCGATACAAAGCAGAATTAGTAGTGTGCACATTGCTTGCACACAACGCTTGATGTACCGTATTTACACGATTGTAAGTCGACTCCCCATATTGCGTGTGACAGGGAAAAAGAAAAAGAGCATAGCCGTGGGCGTATTTGATAACGAAAATTTATTAGTAGCTGGCATGGTCACTGGACTACTCGTCTTCACTAGTGCTGCCATCGTCATTGCTGCTACGGTTTCACAGTGCCTTGTCGTCCAGCGAAATTCTATATTTGGCAAACGACCACACCTCGACATCTTGTGGAACAGGAGCCCACACCAAATGCACCCAACCACACACAGCCGTCGGGGAGGCTCGTTTGGCAGGCCCGGTTGGTGTAAGTTCACAGTCTTCTGCCGCCAGCCACTCGTACTCATGACGGAGCAGGTCCTTAAAAGGCGAAGGTCCAGGCTTGTTTCATGACCATGTCGCACTTCATTGGAAGAAACCAACCACGCATTTCAGTGACGCACGCCGCAAGCTTAGCCTACTGCTCTGGAAAATGTCAAGACTTAAGCCTGTGAGAAATTCACTTGCCATCACAGGTGAATATTGCGCTTCGCTGCAGTCGCCACTCTTGCACCACCCATTCAGAAACATTTGAACTTGCGGCCCACTGCGCAGGGATTTGTTTCTTCGGCGTAAAGGATGGCAGCCCTCTTGATCAATGGGCCTGGAGCACTCATGACGACTGAGGAAGCATGGAAAAACATGTAGCCGGCAGTCAAGTCGAATGTGTCAAACCAATGCCTTTGGTCAAATTATGAGTATAGAGAAAGCCAAGAGCTACAGGGAAAGAGAAACGCGTGAGCAGTGTCTGCTCTTCCATGAACTACCGATACTCTCCACAAGCGCCACCGTTCTGAGGGTGCCGCCACGACTGGAACAGCGGCGCTTCCATCAACTATCGACACCCCTGATGAGTGTTGTGTGCTCGGTAGAACTCTCAAGAATGTTGAAAAACCTTTCCGAAAAGTGAAAAAAAAACATATAGCGAAAAGCTGTGGGCAGGGTTATAGAGCAAACATAAAATGGTAACTACGTTGTAGCTCCCGTTGGTCTCGCTTTTTTGACGGTGCCATGTTTTGGTTTCGATTGTAAGTCGACCCCGCCCACTTCAGATTTTCACATTTAAAAAAGATTGGTCGACTTACAATCGTGTAACTACGGTACTCTTGGAGCTTTGCTCATTCGTGCACAGGTGTTTGTGCAAGGATGTACTGCATGAGAAACGGCACCACTTTGATATAGGTGCCTATTGCAGTGTAGTGCTTTGTATTCCATGAAATGAGTGCCCAGTGCATTGCTCACTAGGCATCCTTCGTCCTGTACGTGTTGATTATGGGCATCACAGGTGATGGGATGGGTGAAACAGATGAGACGATGCACTGTTTAATAACGGAGAGCTTTAGCGTGACTGATATTCTGGTGTGTGCAAAAGCCTTTTCGTAGTACCTGGTTACTGGACTCTTGCATAACCACAATGCCTTATGGGCACATTTTCATGCAGCACAAGTGTTCCTGTCGAAATATTATTTTAAAAGGCCACATCTTCACTATTACATCACTGTCAAAAATTTACATCCACGGTGAAGTAGAATACATTAGGGGATAACTGCAGGATAGACAATGTGTTTCTTGGGCCATTCAGACTTCATCATTTCGGTACATGTCGGCGTCTCATGCTGCGATGATTTGTGCAACACTTTGTATTATGTAAATCTGAATTACAGCTCGGTCCGCCAAGTTTTTTAGGGGCTTTAGATCATACGTTTTCCCAGTTGGTGTTTTGCAGCGAAGCTGTTAGCCTCTAGTTGGTTGGGATTTCTTCATGGACTCGTTCAGTGCTCTCCCAACAACAGTAGCACCACCTAGCAGCTGCGGCCACTTGGGCAGACCTCAAACGGGAGCTAGAAAAGGGGTTTGTCTGAGTTTTTGCATAGCAGAAGTATGTTTTCAGGTATTTTCTAATTGCAATCCGGAGCTACCATACTTACTCGACTGTAAGCCGACCCCGATTCTAAGCCGATCCCCGAATGTCCGAAGTCAGAAAAAAAAAAAAACTTACCTCGAATGTAAGCCGAACAAAAAGTGAGGACAGCGTCAACAAAATGAAAATGGCATTTACCGTATTTACTCGAATCCAGGCCGACCCCGAGTCTAAGCCGACCCCCTAAAGTCCGAAGCCAAAAAAAGAAAAATATATTACCTCAAATGTAGGCCGAACAAAAAAAGCGAGGGCAGCATTCACAAAATGCAAACAGCATTTATTGAATCTGAACGTGCAGAGCTCTTTCAACGTCGTTGTAGTCGCTGCTAAACTCATCGCTCTGGTACTTGTCACTGTCACCTTCAAACAGTGCACTATCTTCGGTACCGTCAAGCGCATTAGATATGCTGCATTTAAAGGCGCGCACGATCAAAGTACCTGGGATGTCGTCCCACGCTGCAGCTATCCAGCCCACCAGCTGCGATAGGGATGCACATTTGATGCGGCCTGTTGCCGTTAGCATATGGTCTTCGTCAGTCAGCCAGCCCGTGTAATATTTCCACAGACAGTCCTTGAAAGGTTTGTTGATGCAGAAATCAAGTGACTGCAACTGGCCCGTCACTCCGCCCGGTATGACAGCGAGGTCCGTGTTCGCTTGGGCGAGTGCAGCCTTCACGTTGGCAATCAAGTTCCCACGGTAAGAGTCGACGACAGGGAGCGAGTTCTTTGTCAAAAGGGCTCCTGGATGCTGTCGCCACGCAATCTTAACCCACTATTCCACCATTGCACCCGTCATCCACCCGTTCTCATCTACCCGCATAGTGACATTTCTTGGGAAAGTTTCTCGAGCAGGCAGTGTCTTCCTCTTAAATATCGTATAAGGAGAAAGTTTATGTCCATCAGCTGTGCAGCACAGCATCACAGTTGCGCTCCGCTTCTCGTAGCCCGCAGGGTGCACCTTCTCCTCCTTGCACCCTTTTCATTCACGGTGTACGCCACTGGAATATCAAAATCCACAGCCGTCTGGTCGGTGTTGCCGATTTGCCCAAGGTTGTAGCCTGCCGCTTCTCTCTTTTGCGGCACGTAGCGCTGAAGAGTTATCAGCTTTTCTTCGAAATCGCTTGGCAGCTTCTGGG
This sequence comes from Dermacentor variabilis, assembly GCF_050947875.1. Lineage (NCBI taxonomy): Eukaryota > Metazoa > Arthropoda > Arachnida > Ixodida > Ixodidae > Dermacentor > Dermacentor variabilis. Next base: position 130,918,995 of record NC_134577.1, on the reverse strand, counting down.
TGATTGCAGTGCGACGTCGGAGCGTGAAGCCGAAGTGCTTAATGAATTTCTGAAGCCAGCCCCGGCTGGCTTTGAAATCCTTTGGCGTTAGGCCTCGCTCCCTGGAAAGGTCCCTAGCTTTCGCTTGGAGGACTTCTGTTGTCACTGGAAGGGCAGCTGCTCTCTGCGTCCGAACAAAGTCGGCTAAAACTGTCTCCACTTCGTGGTGACGGCCTTTCTTTGGTCCGCTAAATGCAATCCTCGTTGCAGCGCATGCAAAAAGCTGCTGTCGTTGTCCCCTCCAACGACGGACGTTTTTCTCGTCGACGCTGAAGTCCCGCCCGGCTTGAGAACTTTCGACGATGCCTCTGCGGCTATTACAACTTCTCGCTTGAAAGCGACACTGTAGTGGCATCTCCTGCTTAGTGCCATCGCGATAGCACCACGCCGCACACCGATATGGCCGACACGACACAGGTCAAAATGGCGACCTTGCTTGTGTACGGGTGGCTACTGGCACGGTTAGTAGCGGCTGTGATACTGACTTTTCCAGATGGCACTAGCTATGCACCATATTTAGCAGTTTCAATGAAAAACTGGTGTGTTTTTTAAAATCCTCGAATCTGAGCCGATCCTAGAGTTTGGAATGTGATTGTTTGAAAAAAACGATTGGCCTAGATTCGAATAAATACGGTATTTAATATGAACATGCCAAGCGCAATCTATGTTATTATTGCTGCTAGCTTCGTCGCTATAGCCCAGACCCCACGCCTGCCCGTTTCCGCACGCTTATGCATATGCAGACAGTGCGGCACGGCTCGCACGCATCAAAACGTGGCGTGATCTTGGTGAATGGCTTCTCTCTGTTATCGCGCGCTTACCTTCCTTATCGTTGTCATCTCCTTGTTGCAGCACATGCAGATATCGTCCCCCGTTCCCACCAAAGACGGGACGTTTTTCCTATTGATCCGAAAGTCCCTCCCGGCTTGAACGTTTGATGATGCCTCTGCGGCTAGCACAACTTTTCGTTTGAAAGCGGCACTATAGTGGCATCGCCTGCTTGGTACCATTACGATAATGCCACGCTATGGGCCACACTGCACGCTGATATGACACAGGTCAAAATAGTGACGTCGCTCGTGTACTTCAGTTGGCTACTGGCACAGTTAATAGCAGCTGTGATACTGACCTTTCTAGATGGTGCTAGCTATGCACCATATTTATCATTTTCAGTTATTTTTTTTTTTAAATCCTCTAATCTAAGCTGACCCTAGAGGTTGGCATATGATTATTTGAAAAAAATCTATCTGCCTAGATTTGAATAAACATAGTGTCATGTCTACAGGTTGTGTGTAAGTTGCACTTTACGATTTGTCTGACCCAAATTATTGGGAAGAATTCAACTAATTCAATAATGCATTTGCATGTGGTTAATGTCCTAGAAAAATCACTTTCGCACACGAGCATGCGCGTATGACGTACGTCCGTTGTGCTTGTCTAATGTCAGCAACAGCTTTGCTAGACATCCACTTCGACAGGGTGAAATGAAGGTGGATTTTATTATAATTTTTCTTCCTTTTCTTTCTAAAATGTGAATGCAGTTCTACTGTAGTTAGCTAGCTGACCCTGATGAATTTGGAAGGGCATTGTTAATGCAGGCATAGCATCGTCTTGCTGACTGGAGTAAACCATTTGGGTTGCAGGACTGACAATGCCATCAAGAACCACTGGAATTCAACGCTCAAGAAACGTGTCGAGTTAGAAGGAGTACAGAGTGAGCGTACCCGCAAGATGGATGCGACCTCTTCAACTTTGAAGCAGCGAATGGTGAGCAGAACAACCTTTGCTCCATTGCAATCTGTAGTGCAGACGATGGCTGCCCTATGGACGTGGCTTGCTTTGGTGCTCTTGTTTGTGAGAAAAGTTTCTTGTAGCAACATGGTAAACGCATGAGCACCTGCTGCCTTCTGCCTGAAGAACATAAAGCAGAAAATGTCAAGAAAATATTTGACAGGCAAAATGACAACCGTAATTACTCTGTTGCATAATTTGTGACAAACAAGCTCCAATGAAAATTGAAAATAGAGCTTTTTGATCATTAGCAATAAATAAGCTTTATTAAAAAGAATGGTCCGGCAGTTTTGGTTGTGGTGGCCTTGGGTTATGCTGCTTGAAGTCCTTGGACTCAGGTTTCATCTTCGGTTTGCCGGATGGCCCAGATCTGGTTTTCCAGCTCCGAACTTTTGAGGCCTGTCTCCCAGTGGCGGCAACGATGACAGAAAAGGTCCCCGGTAGCCCCCGCAGCAGGGGTGTCGTCAGGAAGGAGTGAGCTGGAGGCTTCCTGTATGCTGGTAATGGGCGCGGTTATGGACGCGTCGCGAACAGCAGTTGTTCCAGTACCGTTGTTGCCGGCACATTCCCAGAGCATGTGTCCCAGCATTGCTCTGTGTCCGCACGCTTTACACTCATCTACAAGAATTTTTTTTTTCAGTGCAGGGAATGAAAAAGAAGACAAGCGCTTGTAGCACTGTGTGCGTTTGCTTCTCTGTCGCCCAAGACTTTCCTTGCTCTGAAGAAACCTGATTTGAAGAGGGCTGTATAGCTAGGCACATCCTTGTGCTTGTATAACTTGGCAGGACTTGGCAGGTTCCCAAAGAATTCTTTCACACAGCTCACGCACTCTACCTCTGCACAGAGCTTTTAAAAATGCCAGTGGGCATCATGGAACCTGCAGCCGCTAGCAGATAATGCTGAAACGCCTCTAAACCTGAAACGGTGCTTGTAAACCATGGTCTTTTGTACAACCATGCAAGGTTTCCTGCAGAAATGTACCATTTGCTTGCAGTTGCAAACCTAGTACAGTCAACGTCTGATTTTTTCCACTTTCAGGAGCCACGAGAATGTTAAAAAAATCGAGCACTCGAAAAAAAAGAAGAAAAGAATGCATGCTTTTTACTGGCCCGAAGGGCTCAAGTCACAGCAGGCATGTCTGAAATAGCTCTGAAGGCCTGCATGTACACTTATTAGGCGTATCGAGGCTCACACAGTGATAGGTGCACACGTCTATAATGAACGAGTGCCGTGTATACTGTGTACCGTGTATACCGTGTCCTGTGACAATTTGCCTTTACCACTCTTAGTATGCTTCACCGCGTAACCTTGCTGTATTGAGGCGAGGCTGACTTTCGGGAACTGGCATTCCGTGCTTTTCGAGCCTTGAAGCCATCCGAGAGGATTACAAAGGCGAAGTCAGTGCCATTTTTAACAGCGGTGAAGTGTTTCAATAAAAAACATGGTGCCGAACAGCAAGAAGCTTGGTTGTGAACTTCGAAGGAGCTAGGCCTAGTGTTGCCACGGTGGCGGCTACAGCTGCCAGTGGCGCTGCGTGCAAGAGCGCTGGTTTGAGGTGGCAAGATGGCGGTAGTAGTGGCTTCGCTTAATAACACAGTGTTTTGGACGTGTCATTGTGACATATATGTCTACATGTGGTTGTCTTACTCAAACACTGTTGTAAGTCAGCACCTGTGTGTACCTCGTCCTTTCGTGGGCTATAAGCCAGATTCGATCAATGCTGTTTTGTACCTGCAGTCATGGCAAAAAGTCTGGAAAATCAGACAGTGAAGGTATTTTGTGTCCGAAATTTCAGACATTCTTATACACTGACTCTATGGGGGTATGCTGGTGCCGCAAACGCATCTCGATAATCGGTGCTTGACTGCATCAATTGCTCAAAGGAGCGTTTTAAAAAGCTGTTGTAGCGCTTTGAAATTTTTCTACAGTACCTCAAATGTACCTACATCATTAAGGTTTCTTCAGCGTGTTTTTACTAATGCACACTTAGTTTCAACTTTGTTTGACTACGTAAATTTCACAGCTCCACGCGCACTGCGTGCTTTCCAACGTGGCCATAGCAGTCGCTGTGGAAGCTACCATGTACAGTAGAGTGTCGTTGGTACAAATCTCTCGGGACAACACAAATATTTGTAGCATCCAAAGATGCTAAAGAAATTGTGAAATTAAGGAGACACTCACAATCCTGTCAAATTTTTATCTCGTGGCAAAATATTTCGAAGAAATATGCAGCAGAACTGTAGAAAACTGAATATTTTTAAGTGTCTTCTTCAAAATGGGGAAAATCGGGCTTCAGGAGGTGCTATCACACTGCTGGTTGCGTGAGCGCGGTTTTTCCATTGACGCAGCGCTGCCATCTTGGTATCACTACAAACATGAGAAATCAGAGAATCGGTTAGCCACAGAAGTGTATTTCTCCATACAGAGATATAAGAAACAAAAGGGAGCACGAGGCGGAAAAAGTAGCATCGCAGTTTGTCAATGCAGCTGTGTGGCGTGCTGGGAGTGTTCCCGTTGGCTGACGTGAATATGAATCACTGGCACAGACTTTGGCAGCAGCGAGGTGTTCACTTGGCTTGTTTCAAAGCTGACATGTCAAGATCTGTCTGGATGTACCAAGTTTCTTTCGTTGCTGCGTCCTAGCTGCTGCTCGATGGGGATGGGTAGATGACGTGCACGAAGTACAGTAAAACCTTGTTAATTCAGATTTTGTGAGACTGAAAAAAAATTTCCGAGTTTACTGAGTGTCCAAATTGTCGAGAGTATCAAGAAAACGATAAACAAATGCTTACTACGTCAACACGCTTTTGTTTACTGAATGAATCGGCAAATCATGTTACTATTTTACAAAAAAAGCAGTGCGGAAGCTGTAATACTTGTCGTCTCGTGTCTGACAGCGGTGAAGGCCTTCACAGTGCAGCTGTGTGCGCCTTCATCTGACAGGCTTTTTTTTCACTGCCGTACGCACATCCTGATTATTTTTTTGCCACTGAGTTGGTCTTCAAAAGATTGTCTGTCCATCGTGATATAGCTTATGGCTCCTATGTCTGAGAAACCCGTATGGGTTTCCTTTGTAGCTTTGTGCTACATGCGGGTGGATGCCAATTTTTCCTTTCATGACTTAAAGGTAGGGGCGTGCGACTAACGAATAGCAGATTTCGAACTGAATATCAAATGGAATTGGGAATTGAAAAGCCAAATATTATATCAAATATCAGATAATTTTTCACAAAATCTAATGCTTACAAATTTTGGACAAAAACATGGTACTGCACATGTTCGGTAGTCTCCTAGCATTGCATAACAGGTATGTATCAAGCTATCAGTAACTTAGGTACCTAGGAATTAAGATGTACAATATGGACTGCTGTTATTAAAGGGAACACCAAATTAGTATGCCAGCACTCGTTGCACCTCAGTTCTAGTACGTATAGGAAGTTCTGGAAAATATTTTTGAATGAATAGGATTTGTGCTGAATATAATGAAATGATCCTTTCCCTTAAAACTAATGAATTATTGTCGGATACAACTTTAGAAAAAAGGAGGCGTTTTCTCCTCCGAGGCGTATGCACACGAGCACCCACCAATGGGCACGCACTCTGGACCGACGTCATGCGCCGGACGGCCGGTGACCCCGCCGTCGGAGAAGATAGCCGCCCGGGCTTCGAAATGGGCCAAGTTGCGTCAGCTGTGCGCGTCAACGCCTCGTCACAGTGAATTCCCAAATTGTTTGTGATTGTCTATCATGCCGGAACTATTACTGTGAACTTGCGATGCGGCATTTGTGCCGCGTGCATTTATTCTAAGCCGTGATCTGGCGAAGAAACATTGCAGCGAGCATCGCTGACGCTGCACTACGCTTTGCTTGAAAACAGGATCCCACGGCGACCGCTGCAAACACACATCCTGCCTGTTTGTTCCATGTCTTTTTTATTTCGCTCCTGAGTGAAGTTACGACGAGAAAAATTTGCCAAAATCTGGTGCCTACTGTCAGCGGCGAGTGTGTTCGTGTACTGTGTTGCTGCGTTTCTCGTCGGACGGGGTGAAGTGATGGAGCAAAATCATTCTCAGGAGAAATGAGAAAAGCATGCGCACATGAAACAAACCTACGAGCGTCTCAACAGAAAATATTTGCAAAAGAAGCCTCCTACGCAAAGATTTGTCACCGTCAACTTAGCATGAACGATCGTTATCAACAGTGAGATAGCAGAGCGTCTAACGGCGGTGTTCGAGCGTTGTGTAGCACTGTGATTGATTGCTTTCCACCAGTGCTCGCCGCGCGCGCAAGCTGTAGAATGCGTGCTGTGGCACTGTCATGTATAAGTTGTGTTGTACCCGCCGTGGTTGCTCAGTGGCTATGGTGTTGGGCTGCTGAGCACGAGGTCACGGGATCGAATCCCGGCCACGGCGGCGGCATTTCGATGGGGGCGAAATGCGAAAACACCCGTGTGCTTAGATTTGGGTGCACGTTAAAGAACCCCAGGTGGTCAAAATTTCCGGAGTCCTCCACTACGGCGTGCCTCATAATCAGAAAGTGGTTTTTACACGTAAAACCCCAAATATTACTTAAAGAAGAGAATTGCGCTAAAAAAGACACGGACGAGTAAGGACATGGACGGGCGCAAACTCGCGACTGATTTTATTCAGAAAGAACGTAAATATATACCTAGATTCTTATCCAATCATTGCCTAAGCGCACATGCCAAGAACGTTTTCTCTTTCTTATACAAATTGATACTAGATTCGCTTACGTATTCATCACCTGACTTATCAATGTAAAAAGCCTCTGCGAGTTCACGTGCTACCTGGTTACGACTGCACCTTAAGATTTTGGTTCTAGCCAGCAAAGGCTGGCATGCTTTATCAGGCGTAGCCAAAGGGCATGCGCCGCAATGTAAGGGCAAATTTGACCCTTTTTCGTTAACCATAGAAAGCTTGTGTTCCCTTAGTCGTTCATTTATACAACGGCCCCTGACATGTGGAAAAGTTTACATTGGCCAGACGGGCCGTTGTATAAATGAACGACTAAGGGAACACAAGCTTTCTATGGTTAACGAAAAAGGGTCAAATTTGCCCTTACATTGCGGCGCATGCCCTTTGGCTACGCCTGATAAAGCATGCCAGCCTTTGCTGGCTAGAACCAAAATCTTAAGGCGCAGTCGTAACCAGGTAGCAGGTGAACTCGCAGAGGCTTTTTACATTGATAAGTCAGGTGATGAATGCGTAAGCGAATCTAGCATCAATTTGTATAAGAAAGAGAAAACGTTCTTGGCATGTGCGCTTAGGCAATGATTGGATAAGAATCTAGGTATATATTTACGTTCTTTCTGAATAAAATCAGTCACGAGTTTGCGCCCGTCCATGTCCTTACTCGTACGTGTCTTTTTTAGCGCAATTCCCTTCTTTAAGTATGTACGACCGACTCGCCCAACAACATGCTCTCCCAAATATTATTATTATTATTATTAAGTTGTGTTGCCAGCGCTCGAAATGGTTTTCCACAACATAGCTTCGCGCTGCTTTTCGATTCTCGTGATATGTTGCAATTAAAAATTCCCAAGACAGTGTTAAGAGAATGGTTAAAAAAAAAAAAAGAACATACGAGAACGTAGGCACAGCAGCTTGTGAATCCGCTCCTATAATACCTCTACCCGCGTTTGTTTGTATATGTGTGTATGTTTTCTTGCGCTTGTAATTTTTTTTGTATCCCACATTTTTTAATATTTTAGCCTTTCTTAGTTATCGTGTTTGTGCATATGTGCCTGCTTCCATGCGTGTTTGCGCTTACTCTTATTTCTGTCCTTTTATTTTATATGAGCATTTGTTTTTGCTAGTTTTCTTTCAGCAAAGTCTTTGCACATTTTCATTAACCAATCTCATTCAAAGCACTAACTCCTGTGCACAGCAGGGCTGGCCTCTTCCATCTCATTAAAACCTTTCTCACTGGTCTACCTCGTCTTCTCAATCTGCCTACTCGCTGTGTTTTCTGTTCTTGCTTTTTGTGTTGTTGCTGCAATGTGATTAACCAACTTGCTCAAGACAAATTTTGATCGCCTATGAAAACAGAGAGGTTTAGAGATACATTTTCTTAAAAGCGTCATGTGGGTTGCACAGTAACTTTGCCTCTTACCTCTGTTCATGTTTATGCGTCAGTGCATGTGGCAGCTCGCCTGAAGTGCACTTGAAAGGCTGCATATTGCGAAACAACACCTTGTTATGCTGTTGCATTTTTCATGTATTCAGTCTTAGTAAACAGACAGTTGCACAGTAACTTTGTCTCTTACCTCTGTTCATGTTTATGCGTCAGTGCATGTGGCAGCTCGCCTGAAGTGCACATGAAAGGCTGCATATTGCGAAACAACACCTTGTTATGCTGTTGCATTTTTCATGCATTCAGTCTTAGTAAACAGACGGTTTCACTGCCCATCACATATGATGGTAAAAATGTTCAACACAAATAACATTGTGCGGTGGGGTGTCATTTCCTGTCTGATGCTTTCGTCGTTGCAAAGACATTTTTCAGTGAATGGAGCCCAGCAAAGCAGTGCACTGAGAACTTTTGCAACTTTCACCATTTATTACTTCACAAATGTCATTGTCTGAACTTGGCCGTCCATCGATATGCCGATGGCTTGTGAATTAAATAATTGCCTCAATAAAACACATTCAACTTCACTCAGCATTTTTTAGTACAAACAATGCTAGCAGAGCTATTCAGGGTGAATAATTGTGCTTACATTGGTGTTACTTGCCCGGTCAGATAAACAAATACAACAATGGCTGCTGCATGACTGTGATTTGATGTGCAGACTGCAAATGGTGCCTTTCAAGCGTGCCCTCGACTACTGCTATTAATAGTTACCCGAATGAGTATTTTGGGCCTCGCTATGCTAATGATGTTTGATAATTGTTCTCTTATTCACATTACTTGCCTGGGCCAGGTAAATAAAGTAAACAATGCCACCACATGAATATGTGTTCGCATGCAAGCTGCCAACAATGGCTGTCATTTTCGCGTTGATTGCTGCCATTTCACCAATAGTGGCAACGCTTTGACTGCGCTTGACGTGCAGACTGCTAATGGTGCCTTTGAAGCGTGCCCTCGACTACTGGTATTAAGTTATCCGAATGAGTGTTTTGGGCCTCACTAAGCTAATGATGTTTGATAATTGTCCTCTTATTCACATTACTTGCCTGGGCCAGGTAGCCAAAATGAATGCAACCACATGAATGTGCTTTTGCATGCGAACTGCTAAAAGTGGCGGTCAATTTCGCATTCACTACTGCTGTTTCACCTACTATGGCTACGACATGGCTTCACTTTGAAGTGCAGATGCTAAAGGTGCCTTTGAAGCGTGCCCCAACGACTGTTATTTCATCACAGGGCCCGTCATGCTCGTAGGTGGCTGTCCAATAGAGTATTTTGGGCCTTCTGACATTGGCACTGTTCATCTCAACGGGCTGGAAAAAATAATAGGGGCAACACAACTGCACGCAAAGCACAATGTGCTTTAGCGTGCAGGCTGCTAAGAGTGGCTGTCACTTTCATGTTGACTACTGCTTTTTCAGGTGAAGCTGGACAATGGGTGCCCGAATGAGCATTTTGGACCCCACATAGTTATTCAGGGTTAATAACTGTATTTGCATTCAGATTTCAGCACGTTTCCATGCCAATTCTTATATTGAGCACGATCTGTGCAGGACGTTGCTTTTTCAGAATTGGGCTTCCATTGAAAGGAATATGTTACCAAATGAAGTGCTTATTTATTTGAGAGGTCACGGGAGAATGCTTGGCTGCTGTGCTTGATGCACAGTACACCGCTTCAGTGATGGGAGATCCATTGTTGCGAGTGCCGAGGTATGTGTGGCCGGCAGGAGGTCTGGACCCCACTTCATGCTGAGTCAGAGACGAGGAGAGCTTTCTCGGCGAGGAATTCTTTATACAATGTTTACATGTTGTCGTTATCAGGAGAGAGACCAACAGAGCAGCTGCAAGGTGCTTAAATGACACCCCTCAGTCCCGAGATTCCCCAGACAGTCCTTAAGGAAGAAACAAGGTCGAGAGAGAGAGGGTCCGGGCAGCCTCCGTGGTCCTAAAGCCGCTGTCGGTGGCCGGCACTTCCTGAAACCGCGCTGCGGCGTCAGGCCGATCTGGCGGTCAGTCAGAATGCTGCGCCGGGGAACTTTTATGGCCTGCATAGGACAAAGGGAACCAACTGCAAGGCTCGGGGTCGAAACACAGCCCTCCTTTGGAAACTGTCCCAAGCACAGCGGGAGTCGGTCGTGGTGCGGGCGCCGCCGGAATAAGGAGGGGGGGTTGCATTGCTGCCGGCACGGGGAGGGGCCGAATAGCAGTTCGTGATCCGGTGGCCGCTTCCGTCGTGGACACCATGCAGCCGCGAGGAAACTCGAGTCGTGCACGTAGTCGTGTGCCCGAAGCAGGGATGAATCTGCCTCCACGGTCGACACACCATAGCAGTGGCCTTCCGTCAGGCAAATCCCAGGGCACAAACACACCATATACGCTTCAAGAACTCGTTAGTGGTCTTCTCGTCCATCGGCATCTCGTTGCGGTCAAAGAAATCGTGCACACGACCTCGGCGTGCACAATGTGTCATACTTCGTGCTGCGTCTTCTTTTCTCCGCATTTCGTGGTCGCTTTCGTGGGTGCGTTGACAGTTTGCCACCCGAAATATGCGAAGCTTTGACCTCCCTCCTCCCCTTGAACACTGTGCTTTCGCTGACACCGAGCATCTTGAGTTTGTAATGGTTGCGATAAATGCATTGTTTTATGTAAGTACCTGTTCACTAGCAACTGATTCATTTGAAGCTCGGAACAGGAGTAGTAAATGTGCCGTGTACATGTAAACAAGTGCAAAAGCCTTGCAGAGCTGCTCTTTCTACTTTTGTCACTTGTAATGAAGCTAAAGAGCAGATGACGAGCAGCGTTGTGGAAGGCATGGGGTTATTTTTCTGTTGCGATCCGGCATGCGCTGTAGCACATGAGAGCTCTACTAAACCAGCCATCAAATACAAAAGTCTTTATTTATACCGAGAATTGCGCCTTACAGAAGCACGATTTTTTGAGCTGGATTGTTTTAGTCACGGAGGCAATCGGACGTCGCGCTTTGGTCATCTGGGCGGGGCCTTCCCATTTTTCTAAAGTTGTATCCAACTATAGTTATGTTCTCTTGTACAGCATACCAGTGAGGTTCTCAATTTAATAGTGGACCTGCGTTTCTTGGCAGTGTTTTATTGATCTTGGCTTTCCAGTATTTTCTCCAAAGTACAGAAGGGTTATTCCAAGTTCACAGCAGGTGGGTTATCTCAAGTTCAATCTGTGTGACATGAAAGGACCATGCATCACGTGACTCGATCACCGGTCTGAGCGTAGCCTTCGCCAACAGTCTGCGCCATTTCATTGTTAGGTTCGTTGTGATTTTCCACCTGTCGAAGATTCTGAAATCTGCAAGGTTATGCCAAGTTCGTGCAGCCCCTCCTGCTCCCCCCTTTTCCTTTATCCACCGTCCGCTCAAGTGTGTGCAATCGGCCGCGACACTTTCGCATCTACCATGGCAACCAAAATCTAGTCTTTGGACTGCTTGCATGAAGCTAGAAAAGAGAAATAAGAGGGAGTGAGAGAAACAATGTGCGTATATGAACGGCGTTGGGAACGAGAGACCGCCGTACTATGAACAACTTTGTCCCGTGCGCTTGCTTTAGTTTGCAAGGCTGTTTCTCGGCTTTCCGAGCATTATGTGGCTGCAGCAATTATATCCACATCAATTCTGCACCAAACCGTAGCATTAGTCGGTGATGCCAATTAGGCCTAATGGCCTAGGCAGTGTGCCCGTGACAAAAATCTGCTGGGTAATGCTTGCCACTAGTACAATTATACAGGTGACTCATCGGGTGATTGGTCGCAGGGTCATATGTGCGGGTTAGACTAATAGGATTTGAAGCAGTGTGCAGTTTGTCGCAGCATATCCAACACGATTTGCATGCCTATCGACAGCTAATTAGCCTGATCTTTTCACATGCTTTCGCACTTGACAAAATGCTTTTGTTGCCATTCCTTCTGGCCGCGTTGAGTTATTGTTTCGATTGGTTTTGTCAACCCTTGTACGAACAGGGGCTGCCCAGGCCGATGCGGTGCCGTTCTGTGAATTGCGGCGTTTAGGTGCTGCATGTGTGATCCCCACACCAGACCAATCTTGGGTAGTGCTTACAGTGACAGACCACCGCATGAGACAAAGGCGGGGGGGGACTTGTCCACGGCGTGCTCCTCAGTGCTCATGTTGCGCCAAAGATGCAATGAAACGCTCGCTTGGGCGGCGTTCAGCTTGAGGGGCTCTGCAGCACATCTGACAGCTGGCACTGGGCGGGGGTGTGTGCATCTAATGTACCGAATAGTTGAAAAATCGCGGTGTAGATACTCAATTCGCCAATTGCATTATTCACGTGTTCATTATTTGATTCGATTCGGTGATATTTGATATTTGCACTCTCTTCAAGAGATTTCTTTGATCTACTAGCAAATATGCGGACCAGTTGAAGATGATTTGAGCAGGCGCTCATTTCATGGTGCAGTCGGGAAGGAAAGCTGCACTGAATTTATAAGGTCGTACAGTGTGCTCGCTGTTTAGCTAACCAGCTTCGTTGTACACTTGGTGTGGTGCCCTGTTGGTACATCTGCGTTCGATTAAGGGGGGACACGGGTCTTAAAAATGAAAAAATCACGGAAAAAAATCGATATTTTGGAAGTGTTATTTTCGAAATCTGCAACTATTTTTCTACCTATCTGCCAAGATTCTTGTTTCTAGAATCAGTATTTTAGGCGAAATAATAATTTGTGCCATGAGTTCCAGCTGAATTACAGCCGAAATGAACCCCAACACGGCCCTTTGTTCCCATCGCGCAGCTGCCGTTTCACGGTGCCTATCGCCACCATCTCGGTCTCGTTTGAAAGAGCCGCCTTCCTGCTTAAGTTTCCCGCCACCGCTGCTCACTTTCGCCCATTAGATGGTGCAAAATATATGAGTAAAGAAAAGATCATTATTTGTTTCCTATTGGTTGAACAAGCCCATGTGAGAAGACCACGTCACCCAATTGGCGGAGCTGGCTGGTGTTGTCTGCTAAGCGAGCCAGCCCGCGCGCCGCCGTCGCACTGAGTTGCCATTTTGAAAAACTGCGTGCAGCGACGGAGAAACGCAACAATGCCCGGGTTAGCGAGAAAGTTTCATACACTGAATTCGGCAAAAAGCGGAAGAAATCGATGTTTGGTAATATTAAAGGTCATCGCATTTCCCCAAGATGCGGTGAGGGCGATGTAGAGGCTACATTGGGTGGAAGTTGGCATGGGTCCAGCGTGTGCGCCAGCTCGCGAATCCGACAGCATCCGCGTCCGCCATGACACGGTAATGCTGCAGCCTTCTGATGTGGCGCAGAACAGGATTCGACCCGAGGAAAAGCTCGTGGAACTCGCGTCAACGGCAGCGACGAAGTCGTAATTGGATTGTTTTAACCGAGACAGCGGCGTGGTCGACAGTGCACTTGACAAGACGGCATTCACGATTGTCAATTTGGATCCGAAAACCAGCTTTTGAGGTTTGCAAAGTGCACAGTATGTGATAGCGGCAACATAGAGTTCAAGAAAAGTGAGCGAGAATACGGCCTTGCTGTAAAACTTAACACTCTCATGTTCCAACTGCGGAGACATTGCGTCCGCATGGAGCTCGCCGCGCGTAAGCGGCGATCAGACGGTGAACCCATTCGTTGTAAATGTTTTGGCAGTGCGTGCTATGCAGTGCACTGCGAACCAGCAGACAGCACTTAATGATATTTTTTCGGTGATGAACATTTCCAATCGCGGTTTCCACAACAAGGCGTGGCAGAACTACGTGATAAGAAATTTGACCCCTGCAGCAATTCGTGCGGTCGAAGAAGTGATGACTCAAAGTGCACAGTCGGTTCATCAACTATGCAGTGTGCTGAACTCGGGATACGCTGACAACATCGCCGTATCTTTTGATGGTTTGTGGATGACACGTGGACACTCATCCCATATAGGGGTAGGTGCAGTTGTCGAACTTTTCTCGGGGCTCGTGCTTGACTATATTGTTTTAAGCACTTTTTGTGCTGGCTGCGAGCGGGGACAAAAGAAAGATGACCCAATGTACACGGCTTGGAGGGCTAGCCATTTATGCCAGAAGAACACAAACAAGAAGGCTGGAGAAATGGAGGTGCAAGCTGGCCTTCTACTTTTCGAGTGGTCCCTGAAAAAAAAAATGGTGTTTGCTACACGACAGTGCTATCTGATGGCGACAGCCGCAATTTTCTTGCTTTGCAAGAGGGGGATGGCTACGGTTACATAAAAACTGAAAAAGAAGAGTGTGTTAACCACATGCAAAAGCGTATGGGCACAACCCTGCGCAACTTGATCATGAAACACAAGCGGACAGAGAACCTTGGTGGCAGAGGAAGGCTCACGGGTGACCTCACAACAAAGTTGAGCTCTTACTGTGATTGGGCGCTGAAATCGCACAAAGGAGATGTAGAGACAAATCACAAGGCTGTGATGGCAACACATTACCACATTACTTCTAATGATAAAGTCGCTAATCACAGTCTGTGCCCAACAGGCCCAGATTCTTGGTGTCGGCAGAATGCAGCAGCAGCCCGAGGCGAGCCTACTCCCACACACCGGTATAACTTGCCACCTCATGTGTGCAAAGCATTGCTTCCAATTTATGAGCGCCTTTCGGAAAGGAAGCTTCTTGAGCGGTGCCTGAGAGGTAAAACTCGGAACAATAATGGGAGTTTACATTCCGTAATCTGGTCATTTGCACCAAAGCAATGCCATGCATCACTATTTCCTGTAGAAGCTGCTGTGGCAGAGGCAGTGATGCGATTCAACGCAGGCAACAGGAGGACATCGGCAGCAATTCTGAACGAGCTCAGCCCAAATCCCAGCCCAATGGGCAACAAACAGATGGCTGCAAAGGAGAAACGCAAAGAAAAAGAATGTGCTCGGAGTCATTCCTTGGCCCAGAGTGTTGAAGGGGCACTGAAGAGACATTTAAACAGCAGCAGGCGATTAGACTACATTCCTGGTGGTTATTAGGAATGTATGTGTGTAAATATGTGCAAAACATTTTTTAATATTAATTAAATTTTGTGCTGTTTATTTTTTGCATTTTTCTCAAAACACGAATTGTTGGCTCCATGCAATTTTGAGTCCTCGATATCTCAACTCCTAGAACAGAACTGAAATTCTTTTTGCAGAATGAAGTCTAATGTGGTACTCTATGAAAGATAACAATCTGATTTCTGGCCTTTCATTTCAGAAATTAATTATTTTGCTACATATTGTGCCACGTGGGTGCCACATTTTGTGGGCTTACATTCAAAGGGCTGTAAAGTATCTATTAACGGTCACATCAAAAAAATGTTTGTATACTTCAATCCTTTGCTATCTATCCATGCCTTACAAATAATTTTTTTTTTTAATTGAAGCCGCAAACAAAAGGAATTAAATGTTAATTACTTTAAGAACTAATTGAGCTACACCAAAACTAAGTACATATTTGAAGTCAGTGCAGAAATATCAATAAGACGGACGAGTTTGATTAGTATGGATGGGAAAATAAAGAAGAATATTTATATAGCAGTGTCCACCCTTAATGGGCGAATGCCGGGCATGTGACGTTCTAAATATATTTTGTACATGCACCACACCTGGTTACCGGCATGATAATGTGCACTGCACACCGACCAACGACCTGCTTAATTTCATGAAATGGCAACTGTGATGGTCACTCTCATTTTCACTCAGGTTACACTATTTTCTGCAGGACCACACCATGCAAGACTAAGCTTTTGCCGTCGCAAAACGCAAACCAAGGATGTAAAGTTTCACGTTTGCACAACCTCAGCTGCCAAATTGTGGTCATAATTAAGCATTCGGTGAAGTCACAAACCTCAGAAATAGCGTTCGCGGCAACGATGTCCACGATGAAACTTGCACAAATCAAGTACAAAAATTTTAATAAACCATTGTTTGGCGCATGAAATATTGGTTGGCTTTTCACTATCTTTATGGCACCAGTAGCAGAACCGAGAATAAGCCCGATTAATCTAGCTTATTCGATATATTCGTCGACGACACAGAGCGGAAAGCGAGGGAACATTTTTTATCCCATTATGCTTTTAAAAAATATCTTAGAGCTTTCTCTCGGCAAGCGATGTGAAATACTAGCAAAGTGTAATGACCAGTACAACAACTTCACATTTAAAAAATATCGGGGCCAAATTATCAGTCTTCACCGTATAGTTGGGTGGCATACTTTGAACATTGTGTCTCTTGGTCCAGGTTTTGGAGCGGCGTTCCAAGGCCCCGACTATTGCTGTGAAGGAGGAACTTGAGCCCACAGTGTGCAAGCGTAAGTTGTGCCATGTGCTGTGCAGAAGGAGCGCAGCATATGTTTGTTGTTGTTTTGTGGCTGTTGCGTTGTGTCTGCACTGACTCATGCCTCCTCAAACTTTGTGTTACGATCAGTGACGACGCCACACGTGTTTCACTTGCCTATTTTTATCTGTCACAAGGTCCGTCAAATTGGATGGCAATGAAAGTGTTTTAAGGGGGGACGTGGGTCCTAAAAATTATTTTCTTATTTTTGGGTGAATCTTTAACAAACTCCACTGTCTGGGGTAATTTTTCGTGCTGATTTCAGATCTGTAATTAGATTTCTGATAGCTGTAGCAGTTCAAAAAATATTGAGGTCTGAAGTCAAATTAATTTCAAACTCATTACGGGGCTTTTCGACGATTCCTTCTTGCTAAACCGAAAGCTAAATGCATGACACCATTGCTAAAGACCTACTGTAGGGGGTGATGCTATTTTTATTCATTTGGAAGCATTTTACAGACAAGAAAACAATTTTGCATTTATTATGAACATTTTTTTCAAATTAGCAGCGAGTACTTTACCTGAATGTAATATTCATGACGGTGCAAGAGTAATAAGAATAGCATCACCCCCCAGATCATCTTAATACGAATAAAATTGTACCACACTTGTCATTTTTGGCCAAAAACAACCCAGACAAAACACCTGTAAGGCTGAGTACGCTGTGCAAAAACATCGAACTGAAATAAACGCATTTAGTTTCAAACAAATGTAGCTTTCGCTGAAGTGAATCTACAGCAATACAAATGGCACCTTTTGAAGCTCTATGTTTTGTAAGAATGGCCATACTAAATGTGTGACTGCACACTCTCAAAATAATAGCACACTGGCCACTGAACTAGCACAAGAAACTTCATTAGGCACCATTCTCTACGAAGAGCATGGTGCCTGGGTTTCAAACTGAGGTGCAGAACTCTGTGTGGGCATGAATATAGTTCCTGTGTTGCACCTGCAGGCTGCCTGGTTGATAGCAGTCTCCAAAACAATCGGTGAGGCATTTTTTTTTTTCATTTTGTAGAATTGACCATGTTACTGAATGAAGGCTCTGAGTGTAAGTAGCCTTCCAAGTCATCTTCACCTAACAATGGCTTTGGAACTTAGGATCAGAGAGCCAGTTATAGATATGCAGCTGCTAGGTGCCATCCAGAATTGTACTTTTGTATGATGCCTCGATCACTTCTGCATCCAGATGTTGTGCCAGCCCAAGGGGCCTAGGGAACTGAGCTCATGATGAGGTTCTCTTAATGAAGGGGGGGGGGGGGGTATGATAATTATTGTTACGAGCTATCGTGACAATATCATCATAAAGTGAATGCGCAATATGCTTGGTTGCGGATCCGAGGTGCCGACGCGCGAAATGCCTAGACGCGGGCTCGAGGAGTCGACACTCAATGCGCTTATTTGCGCAGTCGGAGGTGCCCACGGGTGAAATGCCAAGACACGGGCTCGAGGAGTCAACACTCGATGCTCTTGTTCGCGCAGTTCGCGCCGATGCACAAAATGATTAGGTGAGGGTCTGAGAAGTCCGCGCACAATGTGCATGATCGCCGAGTCGGAGACTCCCTATGCGCAAAATGTTTAGCCGTGTGTCCGAGGATTGCGTGCGCGATGTGCTTAGTCCCGAATTCCGAAACACCGAGTGCTAATAGGCTTAGCCGCATGACCGAGGATTCCGCGCGTGATTCTAGGTTGCGAAGTCCGCGTCGCCGATGCTTGGAATGCTTAGCCGCAAGTCTGAAACGTCCACAAGCATAGTAATCGGCCACGCTACTGCGATGTCTGCGTAGCGCCCGTTTTGACACGTCGAGATTACGGCGAGTGGAGACGTTCAGACTTGCGAGGTGCAAAGAGCCGAGCAGACGACGCGAGCGCCGGACCAATGGCGAACCGCCCTGGAGTCACATGGGGGGCGTGGCCAATTGCAGGCTCCGGCACAACCTTCAATCATTTACTTTTAGTGCACTTGTTACTGTATGGAGGACATCGCTGAAGCGGCAAATTCGAAGACGGAGAAATGTGCTTTCCAACGAGACCGAGATGACGGCGCTCGGGCGTGCCGTTTCGGAGATATTGTGGCTTGAAAACGCTGTTATTTCTTGATTTCTGCGAAACATTTCGCCACCTTGGCTGATAAAACAAACTTCTACGTGGTTTATATGGATGATATTTTGGAATCGGATAGAAAAAGACTTATAGAAACTGAAAATGTGATTTTCAAAAAATCATTGTTTTTTTGCCATTTTTCGCGATGTTAAACCCGCGTGCCCCCTTAAGGGGAGACGCAGCTTTCGCAACGTGATAAATGGTAACAAAATCTATTTTTTAAGGGGGGATGTGTCTTTCGTATCTTGAGAAATCGCCGAAAAATCGAATTTTAAAAAATCACATTTTCAATTTCTATTGCTCTTTTTCTGTCTGATTCTGAAATATCATCACTGCAAACCACATAGAAGTGCTCTAAAAAATTTATTTCATCAGCCAAGGTGGCAAAAAATTTAGCGGAAATAAAGAAAGAACAGCATTTTTCAAGCCACAACATCTCCGGAATGGCGCAATTGAGCGCCGCCATCTTGGTCTCGTTGGAAAGAAAGCGCATTTCTCAGTCTTCAAATTTGCCGCTTCAGCTACCTCCTCTATACAGAAACAAGCACACAAAAAGCAAATGATTGAAGGTCGTGCCGGAGTCAGCGATTGGCTGCGCCCGCCAGATGACTCCAGCGCGGCTTGCCATTGATCCGGTGCTTGCATCGTCTGCTTGGCTCTTTTCACCTCGTAAATCTGGAAGTCTCCACTGGCCGTAATCTTGATGTGTCAAAACGGGCGCTACGCAGACATCGCAGTAGCGTGGCCGATTCCTACACTTGTGGATGTTTCAGACTCGTGGCTAAGCATTCCGAGCATCGGCGATGCGGACTTCGCGACCAAGATTTACGCGCGGAATCCTTGGACATGCGGCTAAGCCTTTCAGCACTCGGTGCCTCGGAATTTGTAGCGAAGCACATCGCACACGCTATCCTCGAACAAGCGGCTAAACATTTCGTGCATAGGGAGTCTCCGACTCGGCGATCATGCACATCGCGGACGGACTTCTCGGACCCTCACCTAATCATTTTGTGCATCGGCTCCTCCGACGGCGCGAATAAGCGCATCGAGTGTCGATTCCTCGATCCCGTGGCTAAGAATTTCGCGTGTCGAGTGTCGACTCCTCGAGCCCACGTCTAGGCATTTCACGTTTCTGCACCTCGGACTGCGCGAATAAGCGCACCGAGTGTCGACTCTTCGGACTGCATGGCTAAACACAATGAGCATCGACTCCTTGTATCTGAGGCTAGGCATTTCGTACGTCGGCACGTCAGACCCGCAACCAAGCATATCGTGCGTTCACTCTATTATTATATTGTCACGATAACTCGTAACAATATCTATCATGCCACTCCTCCCCTTTCATAAAAAATAACTCATCATGAGCTCTGTTCACTAGGACCCTTGGGCTGGCACATCTGGCTGCAGATGTGATCAAGACATCATGCAAAAGTACAATTCTGGAAAGCACCTAGCATCTGCATATCTATCACTGAATTTCTGATTCTAAGTTCCAAAGCCATTGTTAGGTGAAGATGACTTGGAATGCTACTTACACTCAGAGTCTTCATTCAGTAACTTAATCAATTCTACAAAATGAAAAAAAAAAAAAATGCCTCACTGATTGTTTTGGAGACTGCTGTCAATCAGGCAGCCTGCAGGTACAACAGTGGAACTATATTCATGCCCATACAGAGTTGTGCACCTCAGTTTGAAACCCAGGCACCATGCTCTTTGTAGAGAAGGGTGCCTAATGAAGTTTCTTGTGCTAGTTCAGTGGCCACTGTGCTATTATTTTGAGAGTGTGCAGTCACACATTTTGGTATGGCCATTCTAACAAAACATAGAGCTTCAAAACGGTGCCATTTGTATTGGCGTAGATTCACTTCAGCGACAACTACATTTGTTTGAAACTTTAAATGCGTTTATTTCAGTTCGATGTTTTTGCGCACCGTACTCAGCCTTACAGGTGTTTTGTCTGGGTTGTTTTTGGCCAAAAATGACAAGTGTGGTATAATTTTATTCGTATTAAGATGATCTGGGGGGTGATGCTATTTATATTACTCTTGCACCGTCACGAAAATTACATTCAGCTATAGTACTCGTTGCTAATTAGAAAAACATGTTCATAAGAAATGCAAAATTTTTTCGTGTCCGTAAAATGTTTCCAAAGGAATAAAAATAGCATCACCCCCTACAGTATGTCTTTAGCAATGGTGTCATGCATTTAATTTTTGGTTTAGCAAGACGGAATCATCAAAAAGCCCCGTAATGAGTTTGAATTAATTTGACTTCAGACCTCAATATTTTTTGAACTGCTACAGCTATCAAAAATCTAATTACAGATCTGAAATCAGCACGAAAAATTACCCCAGGCAGTGGAGTTTGTTACAGATTCACCCAAAAATAAGAAAAAAATATTTTAGGACCCACCCACGTTTCCGCTTAAGTTGAAATGTCAAACATGGCAATAAATGAAGACATTGTTGAGGAACCTCGATGATGGGTTCATAGGCATGGACTTGCAGAGGTTTCTTTACCTTGTAGGTAATTACTTGCTCAAATAGAATGGGGAGGTATTGTTAAATTGGCAATCCAATTTGTTAATTATGGCAATTACTGAGCTAAAATGTGCACACGAGATGCCTTGCAATGGCCAATCTTGTGCGAGCTGGAAGTCATGGCAAGTCTATGTGCTTACTATTGCTGCACTAATGGTTTGCAGAGGAGTATGTGGTTGCTGCCGAATATGTGCCGTACCGTGCACCAGCCGTGGCTGGCCCAGAGATCCTGCCCACTGCAGAGGCCCTCTGGCAGCCCGAGGAGTTTGCCGCTGTGCTGTCAACATCTGGTGGGGACCTGGAGAGGGTCAAGGGTGAAGATGGCACCCCCCGCCGACGTAAGGGCGAGCACGACACTGGCTCGGAGTACATCGACATCAATGACCTGCTCTCACCACTCAAGTGGGTAGCCTGGCTTTTGTACAGTGAAAATTCATTGACACATCGTCGCTGCTTTGTTTTTCTAACTTCTACGCGCTTTTCCGAGGTCCTAATCTGCTGAATTTACTTTTGTACAGTGGAAACTCATTGACACATCCTCGCTGCTCTGTTTTTCTAACTTCTACTCCCTTTCTCGCGGTCCTAACCTGCTCAATTTACTAAGTATGTAACAAGAGATGAGTTGAAAAAGAAATGGCACCTTTATTCAACGAATTGCTACAGTTAAACCTCGATATAATGAAGTTGGGAAAATCGGCATTTTGCTTTGTTATATCCAAATTTTGCTGTGTTGATATTCAACCTTTTATGCAAACAAGTACAGTCGTCGATCAATTTTCCTTACACAGAAAAGGGCCGCTGAATTTTCAGAATTATTGGGCAATCAAAAAAAGCAAGCTTGAATGAGAAAACAGTTCATTTTGATTAATTTAGGAGTATGCGATCAATGGTACAGCTTCATACCATGTCGACGATATCTTCACATTGGCGGCACGAATTAGGCGAAGCCAGCCACACTTTCGCGTACACTCCACTGCCACGGCTGATAGCCTTGGCTGCGTTGGAACGACGCTATTATTAAGGGGGGACGCGGGTCTTTGCGGCGAAAAAATCGCGAAAAAAATCGATTTTTTGAAAATGAAATTTTCGAATTGTACACCTAATATTCCTTTAATTCACCAAGTTTCAAATCTCGGGGAAGAGTATTTCCTCTGCAATATCAAGTTATAACATCACTGTGAGCTGAATTCCGCGCAAGAACAGCCCTTTTTATCGCGGCGCGTAGCTCTTTTTCTATGCGCGCGATCGCGGCCATCTTGGTCTCGTTGGAAAGAGGAGCCTTCCTTCTTTAATTTCCCGCCAAAAGTGACTCCGTCGGTACGCCAGTGACGTTGAAATTCGTTGAAAGCCCGAATGCGCGATCCGATTCGTTGACTAGCGCACATGACCAAAAACGCGTGCTGTGGTTGGCTGCGCGAGGTTCCCATCGTCTGCTCCACTCCGCAGGCGACGCGACGGCGCGTCTTGTAGGTTTGTTGGCACACGCCCAACGATGTCCAGTCCACCGGGGAAGTTCACCACGAGGCACAAGTTCGGCAAAAGGAAGCGATCAGCTTATAACTTTCAAAAGCGCTCCATTGCTTCTCAAAGCATTGAGAGTAGCTCGCCGCCAACCGCAAATGATGCCGAAGCCGCGGACGATGCCAAAGTAGGCCTAGCCAGCTCACAAATGAGTGAAATCGTTACGGACAGCGGCCGCGTTCGGCGTGACACTGCAATGTTGCAGCGTGCAGATTTTTTGCAGAGGGAGATGAATGCTCAAAAAGTTCTTGCGTCAACGCCAGCAACAAAGCGGGTGTTGGATTTGCTCACTCGCACCGACGGCGCTGCAGCCGCGCCAGTCGACGCTGAGGCAGGCTTCGCTATCCTCAGTAGGACTCCGTGAACGCACTGATGTCGTTTGTCAAGTGCAAGGTGTGTGGCGGCAGCGTCGCAGGAGGCAAAAGCGAACGGTAATCTGGCCTCGCCATAAAGATGGTTATCACATGCGCGTGTTGCGGCGATATCGCATCTGCGTGGAGCTCGACCCGCGTGAACGACAACCTTGCCGCGCGCGCAATGCAAGCCACCGGGAATCGGCGAAAGGTGCCAAACGATGTTTTTGCCGCAATTGGGTGGCCGTGGTCAGGGCGACTACTTTCCTGGTGCCTTTTAGCCACTTTCACTGCAAAATAATGCAAAATTATTTCTGTACTTTTGATTAAAAGTGAATGTATTCCTTTTTTTCTGTATCAAAATAGTATTCCCACCATTGTGTTTCTTATGTTTTCTAGTACCCAGGCATGTGCCAATATGAATTTTGTAGCGCATTTTCTTCCCCTATTGTTCGTGCAAATTATGAACAATGAATTTCATTTATCTTCAGAACTAAATGGCCTATTGGAAAAATAATTACATATTTCAAATCAGCACAAAAGTCTTAACAAGAATGGAAAGTTTCATGAATATTGATGGAAAACATCATGAACATTATTTGAAGAGCAGTGTCCCCCCTTAAATGTGCTGGCAGCGGGGAGGGACTGCTTCGTCTGTCTCTCGTCCAAATGGGTCACCGAAACTCACGGTGTAAGAAGAGGCCAGGTGGCTGAACGAAGGTCGTCCAGGCGGAAAAAGGTTGTGCATGTATCGCGTCACCCTCGGCAGATGGTGCCAAGGGCCTTGGTTTTGAACCAGAGAAGCTGGGCAAGAGTTATTACGGATGTGAAAAATGTCAATAAAACGTTCAAATTCGCTTCTTACATTAAACTAGATTAAACATCTGCACGAAAACTAGTTTTACATGTACTGTAACCTATGTGAGCTCGCAGTTAAATTGTAATGCGCTGCAAAACAACTTTCCAATGTGGCTATTCGAAGGCCGCATTTTTTAATAACCGAAGTTGAACGTTCTGGTAGAGGTGGTTGAAATGTTAGGGTACAGAATGGACTAGCCTTGGTTTGTCGGCATTTGCTCCGCTTGAGTCCATCATATGGACGACTGTCATCTAAAAACCAGGGACGCAAAAGCAGTAAAGTTTTGTGCAGATTGACATTTATTTGACATGTACAGAGAGCATGTCATAAACTGAATTATTCGTACAAGCATTAATGTTCCGTAAGCAAACTGGACACTGGCACACATTTCGCGCACACGGGTAAGTCATTATGCCCATCATTTAATGCAGCAAATTAAACATGGAGTGTTCACCTACTGAAGCTTCGACAGCTTTCGCAGCTCCTGCGACTTATTTTTTGCCTCAAATTTCTGTTGTTTGCAGAGCTGCCTCATTCTCATGGCTACATAACTGTGTAGCGCGCCAGCCATAACTTGTTCTTTATTATCGGCACAGGAGAACTGAAACTTGTACTTATCAAGCATGTTGTCCAATGTTAATTCATAGGCATTTCTGAGAGCTGCATGCTTGCGGAATTCTATCTGTGTTGCATGAAGCAACTGAAAAAGACTTCGCTTCGGGTGCTAAAGGCCTCCCCTGGTTTTACACAGAACAAGGCTGCTTTCCGGCTGATGATGAAGTGCACGTTCTTCCAATAACCCTTCACGGCATTTTGCACATGTTGTGCTTTTGAAGTACTTGCGGCATATAAAACCAGCTAAATAATAAATTATGCAATGTGCAGCTGCCATTGCTTCATGCAATTTGTCGAACACACGGTCAACTTCCTCTTCAGCAGCAACTAATGATGGTTCTCTTTGTGTTCTCTAGCTTCTCTTTGTGTTGCTTAAGGTGTCCTTCTGACTTGACTTCTGATTCGCCAGTGATGCCTTTCGCAGAGCATTCACCAAGACGTGTCCTTTCTAGTGCGCTCTCCAGGTTTTGGACACAAGATGAGGCTCGGAAGTGTTTTTCGCAGACGTGATCATTCGGCTGAAGGGCTCGATGCTTCTTTGGGATAGCTCGACGCCAAAGGTTCAAGCGTTCTTCGTCTTCCGGTGGAGAAAAGAGAGACAATTTCCCTGTACAGCCTTTGTAACCCGTTCTGCAGCGGGGAACAAAACACTTCCTGCCCATCACACTCACATGTGCACGCCTGACACCTGAAAAAGAAATGCCGAGTCACATTGAGATAGGAGCGAGTAGCGCTAACATAGCCAATGTAAGCCTGTGACATTATCACACCATCTGTCGGAGAGTGACCAAATCATGCAGCAGTGTTGGGACACTGCCGCTCTATCTTTAGCGGCCGCCGTTCGCGCACCTAGCCTATTCTTACACCGTGCCGGAACTCGAGATTACAACGTTAGGATGGATAGTAGGGCGTGTTTTTTAAGCCCTGTGTGTGTGTGTGTTCTTCGTCCACCGTCGTTTTAGCGCCTTCACTTCAGATCGAGATTGCACAACCTCCAATACTAAACGCGCGAAAAGACAGCTTACGTGATGCCACTTCATCCCAGCAAGCCCACTGTTCGCACACGTGGCAGATTATCTCTAAAGCAGCCGCGCTTCCAGCCATGTGCAGCCGCAGTCGAGACGCGTGCCAGAAATCGAGGCGCGTGCAAAATTACTTACCTCTCCGCCCCATACGCATGCCAGATTGTGTTACTGCCAGCTCGCTCCCCTGTCCCTCTTTCCATATGCTCGTGCGGGAAGGTGGCACTCCTGAAGCCACCGTCTTTCTTGTCTCTCCCTCACACATTTTCACTCGCATCTAAAGCACACAGTGCACGGGACACGATAGGATCTTATCGCACTTGGACTTTATATGAAACATGCAGCTGTACTTCGGTGGCTGCACTTGTCACACGGCGCACCATTTGAGAGGTGCGTTCGCAAGTAGCTGCTTGTAATTCAATCATTTGACCATCACAGTCCATGGTAGTTTCCATTTACTGTCTTGGCATCCCTTTGCGGCGGCAGTGAAATTTTTTTGTATTGTATTAAACTCACTTCGTTTCATTGAGGTTCTACACACATGGTGTTCTATCGACAAAAAGGTATGAAAAGTGAAGTACAGTCAAATCTCGTTAATATGTAGTTGGCCAGAAACGACATTTAGGTACACACTAAACAATGTATGAATTAACCGCCAATGCCAATTTATAAGCTACTTACCAGCCGGAAAAGAACTACATGAACATGCTCTCAAACACTTGGACAGCCTTTATTTGAGGGTAGGCAGAAATAAATCGGCGATCTTCACTTGCCGCTGTGGTGTCCTTGCCGCGACATCTTCAAACTTCAGTAAGGCTGTGAGCGAGTTTTTCGACAAGGCCCCGCTTCTCTGCGAAAGCTTGCATGACGCTCAAAGCACATGCCGCATAAGATAATAAGGGGCGTCATGCACTTCCACATCGTCGCTGTCATCACTTTCGCCTTAAGATGGGCGAGGTGTGACGGCGGCAACAATGTCGCTATCCAAGAACTCTGTGGATGTAACAACATCGACGTCGATGTCTCGATAACATAAACATGACTCGCTGCAGCAGAGACTGTTGAACGCCACGACAACACCACTACCGCAAACACACTGGCGGAATGAAGAAAAAAAATTCATACAGGAACTCTTCTGGGAGTACTCTAAGTATGCATAAGCATTGTGCCACTTGCTCATCACGCAGCTCGATGTCATTGTCACTGTAATTGATGCGGCCAGTATGAACGACAATGCTGCGGCGACATGAAACGCCCATTTATGGCCTGCATCTGAGAGAGTATTGACATGTTAACTTGTTTATCTTTTACAGGGGAGCGCTTTTACTGTCCACGAAATGTTATCGCGCAGCGCAGGATGCGTCTACATGTATCGGAAGTTTCTAGAACGTTGTCGATGCTTCTATCTGCTGTCTGTTGTCCCCGAACCTTGTGTAATCTGATTGCATGTCTGCGCAACGCGAAGGGCGTAGAACTTTGTGGAAGGCATGCGGGTCCCAGCGATTACAGTCGCCGACCGTTTAGTCGGACCTCACGGGGACTGCCAAAATGTCCGAATAAACAGGTGTCCGAAAAAGCAGATTAAGAAAAAAAAAAAAAAAAAAAAATGAAATCCTTTATTTCCACGCACTTATTCGGGCTCGGCAGTAGGCTTGAAGAAATCGTGAATACGCCGTTGCACGCTGTTCCATTTACACGCAATCAGAAAAGCCTGAATCTCGGAGAGGGTCGTACGGTCACTATAGGCGGCTGAAAGCCGCCGTCGTTGAGTTCTGCGCATGTCAGTACAGCAGTGTCAGCACTTGTGAAACTGTCAAATGAGACGGTGTCCAGAATCGCAATGCAACCACTGCACAGGTCTTGGCAGAACCTTTTCCACGTCAGTAGGGAGCTCATCGGAAGGTGACAAATCCTAGGCCTCCCGGCACCCACTTGCCGGCAGTCTGTGCGGGCACTGTTGGCGCCATTAGACACTTGATGTGATGTTTCCGTATGCTGTGTTGGATCACTGGAACCTCGACACAGCTCTCAAAGCAAACACCACCATGCCAACTCGCTACCAAATGTGCATTCCAACTCAGTTTCGATAAACTTCATATTGGTAATAAGTGTTTTTTTATGACATCGCGTCTTCTAAAGTTGAGGAATGCACACCACCAATGCGTCATGCGTACACGGGAACTATAAACTCTGTAAGTACACCCATGGTCTTGACCAAATGATGCCTCAAAAATACTAGCTCAAGTTCCACTCCCAAAAGGCTGCCTAAGTTTTTGAATTTCAACATAGCGTTCACTAACATACGAAGTGTAGTGCCAAAGCGAGATCAGTTATACAGCTATATTAGCGACACAGAATCCGATATCATCCTGCTAACAGAAACGGGGCTGAGCTCGGACATAGACGATAACAAAGTTTTTCCCTCTACCACTAACTTCACATTATACCGTAACGATAGACAAGGCCGAAGGGGAGGAGGCATTCTTATCGCTGTTAGAAAGATATTATCATCTTACCTAATATGTCACGATAGTAACCTTGAACTTTCATGGGTATGTGTCAATACGATACGATAAGAACAGTTTTTGGCATTTGTTATAGACCACCTGATAAACAGCAAGCTTTCATTGATTTGCTTTCCCAATCCCTAGCAAACATTAAACACAAGCTGCCGAATGTGCCGGTTTTTCTTTTCTGAGATTTTAATTACCCCCAGACGGGGAGACACGGGTTCCAAAACCAATTTTGTTAATTTTAGTGTGAACTGGATGATATTTAACAGCATTGTTCAGTTTTTTCTGCTGATTGCAAGTATCTAATTAGATTTTGTATATCTGCATTAGAACAAATGATGCGAAGTTTTTAATACAGAAATTCAGTCAATTTCTTACGGGACTTTTCAAAAACTTTACTTTGTCAACAGCACAAACAAAGTATATGGCCAGAACGTCGGAGAATAGCTCTAGCCGGTGATACTATTTTTATTGTTCTCAGTGCACTTATAACGCAAAAAAAGAAGACAGACGTAAACATAATTGCAATATTTTTGCTAATTTTCATTTGTATTTAGTGGCAATTAAAATTTAGCCAACTACTTCAAAAATAAATAAATAGCATCACCGCCTAGATCCATTTGACACAAATATATTGATACCAAACATTTTGCTGGTACTTAGAAAGAACATATGAAGATCCCCCGTAAGGCCGTGTGTGGTGTCCAAAAAAATGAAGCTGAGAAAAACGAATTTGAACTTTTAGTTCACTGCAAGTTTGAATGGCCTAACAACATGGCAATATGTATTGCATCACTATGTAGCCCTGTCTTTCAGCAACAAGTTCATGACATATATACGGCCATTGTGCAAAAATAACACTGAGATATTGGTTGCAACATCATGCATAGTCATTGAAAGCAATGCCAGAAAGCTAGGACCACGAGCTACACATTTCTATTTTAGTTCCTTGTTGAACAGAAGGCACACAAATGGCATCCCTATGCAAATAAAGCAGCTAAAAGTACATGGCCACAACAAAATATGTCCTTTGCACAAAGTTTATGGCTACACCAGAAAATATGGATTAAATTCCAGTGGCGGTCACCACATTTCAATGGAACCGAAATGCGAAAAAGTTCATGTACTCGTGTAGTAGCGCTTCCAAGTGGTTAAAAATTAATCCAGAATCATATCATGGTTTTGGAACGTAAAATCCCAGAATTCAAATAAAAAAAATGTATATCTCTTGCACACTCACACAATTGTGCATTTAGCACAGGTCACACCTGGACCTATAAAAGCCCAGGACTGTAGGCAGAGTCTGTAGGCAAGCTTGTTTGTCAAAGCATTTCTGTTTGTGTGATCCTTGTTCTACATGTCAAGCCTCCGATGATCCTTTCGCGCATGCCACACGCGGAGCACTTCAGCACAAGCTTGGCACAGAGCCCGTACTCCTTGGCGCGGTCCTTCGAAAGCATCAGCTTTTTCTTGCCGCAGACAGGACACGGCATAAGTCCAAAAAAGTATTGTACCACGGATAAATCCACAATCGAAAATTCCGTTCCGCTGTCGTTGACGTCCTATTTCGTGTCAACACTCAGCAGCTCAAACTTTTGCTCCGTGGCAGACTGCGATGCCCGGCGAGTTTTTGCGTTATCGGCGATCGCTGCGCACTTGCTACTTTCTTTGGTCGTGAAGAAAATGGTACAGTGCAGTCCTATTATAACGATACCACATATAACGATATATCGGTTATAACGATGGGTCGACATGAGAGTGTCATTTTATGCATTAGGTCTATGGGGAAAAAAACCATTTATAACGATAGGTTATTCACTGCATATCGGATATAACGATCAAAATTTTGCAGTCTGAACGGCGTTTTCCGTGCCAAATAATCGTAACACTTGTGTTGCTTAGTTCCCTGAAACGAACGATGTCGAGACGAGGTGATGTTTACCTCCGTAAGTTCGTATCTGCCGCCATTACCGCGCAGCGCGTCTCGCCCCGCCCGCGCACCGGAGAATAGCTGAGTAGGCGCAGCGCGCCACAAGATGGCGCTAGCTGCTTCATGTGCGTCGGCCACAGTCGCTCCGAAAGAGAGAAAGAAAAAAAAAGCGACAAGCAAAGCGGCGCGGTGGCGCCCGTCCCGCGTCTCTCTCGCGATAGCAGGCTGACGCCACCGGAGCAGCGTGCAACCAACGGTTCAAATGGTTCAACCCAGTTAGAAGATGGCGCCGACAAAGCGCAAAGCTGTGTCGCTTGACACGAAGATGGATATTTTGCAGGACTCTCGATGCGGCTTCAAGGTGAGCGCCCTCGTGAAGAAGTATGAGCTCGTCCAGTTAACGATATCAACCATCTTGAAAACCGGGAGCACCGCGATTGTGAAGGCAGGAGCTATCGGCGGCCATGCCGATCAGCGGAAAAGGGTTAGAGACCCTTTGTACGCCGATATTGAAGAGGCGCTTTACCAATGGTTCATCACCAATTGCTTCAAGAAGGCGGGCTTTGTGCGTAAGGACGAACTTCCCCAACCCGCTGAGACCGACCCGGTGGAAGTCGCTGACATACCGAGCTCTGGGAGCTCGTTCCTACTGGTGACACAGGTGTTGTGTCGAAGGAGGAGTTTTTGACTGCAGACAGTGCTGCCTCGTTCTGCGATGAAGTCACCGACTAGGCGATCGCCGAAGATGTGCTGTCTCGACAGACGGCAAAGTTGTGGAAGGTGGCGACGGCATCAGCGACAGTGACAACAAGATCGACAGTGGCTCCTTGACCCCGACCACGATGTCCATGCAAAGTGCACTGTCGTCGATCGACTCCTTAATTGATGTTATGCATGCTAAAGGATTGCCGCCAGTGTTCGCGCAGCAGCTGGAATCCATGCACACCGCGGTTGTGAAGCTGAAGCTGCCGCAAAAGCAAGTGCAGATTTCGGACTATTTCGGCGCGCCTAACCATTGACACGGTC
This sequence comes from Dermacentor variabilis, assembly GCF_050947875.1. NCBI lineage: Eukaryota > Metazoa > Arthropoda > Arachnida > Ixodida > Ixodidae > Dermacentor > Dermacentor variabilis. Next base: position 130,888,215 of record NC_134577.1, on the reverse strand, counting down.
ATTGGCGCTAGAAATAAAGTTTGTTTTTTTACGGCCTACTGTCTACATCATATATTCTTTAGAGCAAGTAGCGAATTGGAGTTCGGAGCTGCAAAGGTATGTTCCGCGTTTAAAAAAAAATATTTTTTTTTTGATAACTTCAGTCCAGATATAGCGATCATCGGTTATAACGATCATATTTTTCATCTTTCTCTATATCGTTATAAGTGAACTGCACTGTATCTACATATTCTGTGCCAACACGCGAGGCTAGGGCAGACGAAGTGTTGATTCTAGATGTACCGAGCTGCAGCTCGGGACTCAATACGGCAGAATCTTCAGGTAGACAGCAACCGGCAACACCAGGTGCATGACAGGCCGCCTTCGCCCCTTGCCGAACGCTTGCCGCGTAGTAGTCTTCAGACGACAATCTCTTCCAGCCATTCGGGTGGTGAAAAAGACACCTTATCGAACGTTGTCGAGAAGCGATCGGCTGAACAAACGCTCACAGTGGCGCAATAAAGCCACAGAGAGAAACACGCAGCACACACGAGGGCGACCAGCCTGTCGGTAATGCGAGAATCGGCACCCAAACGGCGCCAGACCAATAGGAGCGAAGTGGCTCGGACCACTTCGAAGGAGCGAAGACCAATAGGAGTGCTATGGCCAATCAGCGGCACAGGCGCATCCTTCAGAAATGAAGCGATAGTGTTGGTTCCTTCTCACCTACGCCGTTTTGAACCGGTGCAAAATGTGCACAAAGAAAGCAGCTTCCAAACAAGCTCAAAATGGTGGCTGCTGGCCACCGCGTTCGCAATGACGATGGCACGAATTTAGAAAATTTTTGGTTATTATTTTTGCTAATTTCGCGGCCACTCTGACCCGTATAAGCGTGTTTTTTTTATTTTCCAATAAAATTTATGTTCTAGATTTCGCGGAGGGATTCTTGAATATATAAATGTAGCGAAAATGCACTTTTCCAAAAATCGGCTTTTTTGCGATTTTTTTGTCATTTCAAGACCCGCGTCTCCCCTGAACTGGACTATGCTGTCTGTATCAACAGGGACCTTTTCTACTGAAGCAATACAGTTTCTTGAAGTAACGGAAGATTTCAACCTACAGCAGATGATAGCATGCCCCACTAGAGGCGATAACATACTCGACTTACTTCTTACAAGTCACTCGGACGAGATTTCCGCCATTACTGCGATTCCTGGCTTAAACGATCATTGTCTCCTGCACGTTGTTATTTGTCTTCCACTGAGTAAGAAATCATCTACCCAAAAACTAATCTCTGACTACCAGAGAGGTAACTATGAGGCCATAAGCAGTGGACTAGTCATTTTGGCAAAAATTTCAGACCTCTTTTTCGTCACGCTCAGTGAACTCCAGCTGGGAGCTATTTAGAAACGCAATGCTAAAGCTAAAATATAAGTACATACCCACTATTGTCGCAAAATCAAACTATAACAACCCTTGGTTCACTAAACATGTAAAATCTCTTCTTAAACGTAAAAAACGTTTCTACAAAAAAGCAAATCAAAGTAGTAAGACTGCAGCGTGGGAAAGGTATCGCGCATGCATAAAACTGTATATTCAGGAGGTTAGTCAAGCTAAAGATAAATTTAACAGTCACGATCTACTCTCCCTTCTCCAATCAAATCCTAATCAATTTCAGCGCACGCTCTCCACTAAAGATGGATCTAACACCATCGAACTCGTTGACCTCGATAGTGAGCCTATCCATAATGATGAATGCGCAACCGCCCTAAATAACTACTTTTCTTCTGTATTTACTGCTCCCATTCACGTATCTTACCTGCCCACACTTGCTTCTTCAGTGCAAACTACGCCAGACCTAGACATATACGCGGAGGGCGTATTTAACCTAATCAATAGTCTTAAACCATCATCTTCCGCTGGCTGTGATGGTATTAGTAGTAAACTTCTGAAGAACACCTCTCATGTATCAGCACAAATACTCTGCGTACTATTCAAACAATCGCTAGAAACGGGGACCGTTCCCGGTGACTGGAAGAAAGCTAATATCTTGTCCATTTTTAATCAGGTGACCGCTCTAACCTTACCAATTACCGCCCAATCTCCCTTACAAGCATCCCCTCAAAATTACTAGAACACATTATCGCCTCAAACCTAATGAAATTCCTTAAAAGCAGTAACTTTTTCTGCCCATTTCAGCATGGTTTCCGAAAACACTTATCGTGTGATTCCCAACTCGCCGAATTCACCCACGACATTCTGCTTATCATGGACAGGAACCTGCAGATCGATGCCGTTTTCTTAGATTACTCAAAAGCTTTGGCAAGGTGCCTCACAAGCTCTTACTGCAAAAGCTATCTGGACTTGGAATCTGTAATAACTTACTCAGATGGATTGAACAATTCCTAACCGGGCGCACACAATACACTTCCACAAACAATCACCGCTCACCTCTTACGCATGTGACTTCGGGTGATCCTCAGGGCGCCTGTCTGTCCCCTTTATTATTTCTAATCTATGTAAACGACTTGCCTACTAGCATACATTGTAAACTGCGACTTTTCGCAGACGACTGCGTAGTTTACAACACTGTTAACCCCTCTGACGATGTTCTTTGCCTGCAGCGTGACCTTGATGCCATCTCGTCATGGTGCGAAAAATGGCACATGCCTATCAACTTATCGAAATGCAAATCTATGTCTTTTCCCCGAAAGCGCAGTCTTTCTCAGTCCACTTATCGCATTAGCTCTGTCAACATCAGCGCCACTTCATCTTACAAGTACCTGGGTCTTATTTTGACGTCATCACTCTCTTGAATAACACATATCGAAACAATATGTCGCAAAGCTGTGCGCTCACTCGCGTATCTACAAAGAAATCTAAAGAAGGCATCTCCAGAGGTAAAGAAGTTGGCGTACGTGACATTTGTCCGTCCGCAACTTGAATTTGTTTCTGCTGTCTGGTTTCCATCTCAAGATTACTTAGCTGCATCATTGGAATTCGTTCAACACCGAGCCGCCCGCTTCATTACTTCACATTATCCACGGTACACTAGTGTCACTTCTTTGAAGCAAACAATAGGTCTGCCAACACTGAAGTCTCGCTGCGTCATATCACGTCTTCGCTTGCTACACTCTTTTTTTTACAATCCACGGTCAAGGCACCACCTTCGTAAACAACCAACGAACTTAGTCTCGCATAAGTCACAGCTCTGCCAAAGCATGTTTACCTGGCCTCTCATCTGTCATGACCACTTCCTTCTTTCCTGATGCAATTGTTTATTGGAATGCGCTTCCTGACAATTTCGTTACCTGTACTGACCGCAAAAAATTTCATGAATACCTAACAAATCACTTTGAATAACTTTCTGTTCCCAGTGTACATTGTTCATGAACCCATCATAAACCACTCGGAATAGTCTACCCTTGTCAACCCTCCCACCTAGTCTTTTTCTTTTGTTTCTTTTATTGCGAATGTATTGCCGTATTACTTCTTTCAATTCGAATTTTTTCTTTGATTGTTTAAAGTCGTACAAAATCAGCAATGTTTATTTTTTAAATTTTTTTTCCTTTTTTTTTTGCACGAAACCACTCTTGCACGTGTTTGCATTGCCCGCCCTTGTGTAATGCCTTCGGGCCTTCAAGGTGATAATAAATGAAATGAAAAATGGCCTTCAGCAAGTCGAACCATGCACCAGAGTCAGTGCATAGTGCTCTCGATTGAGTTGGCTCAAGGAGTGTCCGAAAAATCAGACGAGAGGTTGATTAGTAAGTAAGACAGTCAGCGCTTGTCTGTGGTATTTGTTTCCTTGTGTCCTCGTCTTTTTCGCGCTGTTTCACCTGAGTTCTGAGAGGTTGCAAGTGTCCGAACTTTCGGCAGTTGTTATACATCATGGTCTATGGGGAGAATGGCATTGCCGCGAAGCAGACCGAATAATCGAGCATGTCCGAATTTTTGGAGTCCGGAAAATAAGTCGGCGACTGTACTCTGAAACATTCGACGACTGATCTACAAAGGCCGACGCGCTTGACCCGCTAATAAGATTTTCGACGATCACCGACTGTGGTCGCCGCTGTCGCCGTTGTTTGAGTGTAGCCTGTTTTTGAGGGCACAAGTTCGCCCAATAAAACCCCAGTTTCGCCTTTCCCAGTTTGGCTGCGTTCTTCACCTTCACTACCACGTGACAGTATGAAGCTAAAACAGTAACTCACAATGAAATATTACAGTATGTACCCAATTCTAGTGCATGCCATGGGCGGTGCAATCCGATACGAAATGAAAACCGCATTTGCTGCATTCGCAGCAGCCTGACGCCAGAACCAGCTTAACCTGCCGACATGGATGGATGCACGAATGGGGACAGAACGAGTTTTCGTATGGCATGATGATGCACTGCTTTCAGCCAGGTTACGAAAGTACGTTCAAACGATAAGTTACTTTACATGTTAAGCTGGCAGCAATACTTTATGTTACGTGTTCTTGATGTTCTGGAAAACCATGTATATAAAAAACGAACTAGCAAAGTGGTTAGTGAAAGTGTGCTGGAGTCGCTTGATAAATTCAGAATATCAAACGGAAGACGACTTGACGTGGTTCTTCACAGGCTACAATGATGTCCTATCCAACAGTGATGATCGACATCGGTTAAGTAACATTTCCTTCTGTGAAGTTAAAGCTTGCTTGTTCGGCCTTTTCCTTAATGCCAGAATTGCAGGCATGCTATGTTTTTCTTTGAAAAAGAAAGAATGCACACTTGATTTCTACAGTGTTTGTAGGAGCTCAAGTTTCACTCTATATATCCATAAATAGTGAGTGCGTGCTCCATTAGGGGGAGTGTGTCACAGTTAGCCAAATACTACTGCCACATGCAAACAGGCAGTTCTTTTCTTTCTGTCTCTTGTTTACTTGCACCACTCTCGTCAGTCTTGTCAGGGTCAAACTAACTGAAGTCAACTGTAGTACTAAACAGTAAGTACTCCCAAATGCCTTGTCTAAAGAAAATTTTATTTCAAGCGATTGCAGTTTGGCTGCAAAAGTCTGGCTTCCTGAGTAATGTGGCATGCTGTAGAACATTATGTCAATTAAAGATTGAATCCCCGCAGGGACGTGTGCGTCTGCAGCCGTTTGGTGTGTTGCGACACCACGTATTTGAGCGCACGAGGGTTGGGCCTTCTTGTGTCGAACCGTGCACGGTTTACCCTTGTCTGGGAAAAAGAGGATCCTGGGGGCTGAGCCGATGCTGAGTGTTGGGACCTTTAAGGCCGAAGCAACACACACCATTAGCCTCGGCTTGACATAGACTGCACCTCCGGACTAAGCCATCCGGTCGAAATCAGTAGTTGCCATTCCCCATCTTTCTCTCCAATCGTCGCCTTTCCCTCTCACTTTTAATCATTCCTGAAAGAAAAGGAGATTGACGTAATAGTTCTGCAGAAGCGCGCAAGGTACCTTTGTAGAAATTGCTACGAACGGGTAGATCTCTGATTTTCCCTTTATTAGAAAAGGAAATCGTAGCAATTAAAATAAAGGAAAACATATGTTTCAAAGAGGCACGCAGGTGGATACCCAACCTGCCCAAGAACACTTTTGCTGATGTGACGCATCAGGGGGCAATAAACGAGAAGAAAGCGGGTTAACCGAGGGGCCCAATTTTTATTAATCATATCATGAGAAGCCAACAAACACTGACACCAAGGACAACATAGGGGAAATTACTTGTGCTTAATGGAATGAAGAAACGATAAATTAATGGAAATTAAAGTGGATGAAAAAACAACTTGCCGCAGGTGGGAACCGAACCCACAACCTTCGCATTCCGCGTGCGATGCTCTACCAATTGAGCTACCGCGACGCTGTTTCCCCATCCACTTTCTTGGGTATTTATATGTACTAGTAGAACCCTGGGAGTGTTCGCCAGCGCCACCACTCACAGACCTTGGCGGCGGACGTGGAACGTCCTTGCTGCTGCAGGCGTCACGAGACCGTGATCTTTTTGGGTGAAGGCAACTGGTCAATAAACCCACATATGCTACCTGAAGGCATCAATGTTGCCGGATTCGAGACCCTCGTTATGCAATAAACGAGAAGAAAGGGGGTTAACCGAGGGGCCTGATTTTTATTAATCATATTATGAGAAGCCAACAAACACTCACACCAACGACAACATAGGCGAAATTACTTGTGCTTAATGGAATGAAGAAACGATAAATTAATGGAAATTAAAGTGGATGAAAAAACAACTTGCCGCAGGTGGGAACCGAACCCACAACCTTCGCATTCTGCGAAGGTTCACTATAGGCGGCTGAAAGCACAGTGACGGCAGCGTAGCACATGATGCGTCATCTTCAGACTCAAGAGTCATCGTCCGGCGGTGCACCAGAAACGTGACGAATCATCTCGCCGTCATCGAGCTCTACGCATGTCAGTACAGCAGTGTCAGCACCTGTGAAACTGTCAAATGAGACGGTGTCCGGAATCGCAACGCAACCACTGCACAGGTCTCAGCAGAACATTTTCCGTGTCAGTAGGGAGCACATCGGAAGGCGACAAATCTTAGGCCTCCCGGCACCCGCTTGCCGGCATTCCCCAGCGCAGTCTGCGCGGGCACTGTCGGCGCCATTAGATACTTGACGTGATGTTTCCATATGCCGTGTTGGATCACCGGAACCTCGATACATCACACAAAGCAAACACCACCACGCCGTCACGCCAACACCAGTCTCACAAACGGAAAACGTGGCCTACTCGCAGTGTCGTGCACAAAGAAACAAATCAGCTGCTGGATTGTCTTGACATGGCTTACTGAGACCGGAATTGCTGTAGCCACTCTATCGAACCAGGCAGAAACGATGATGAGCAGGGATTTGCAGTAGCGCCACTTCGTGGGGCAGCAAGGAGGCTCTGCTCAAAACAAAAATGGCGCTCTCGATCGAATTGGCTCAAGGAGTGTCCGAAAAATCAGACGAGACGTTGCAAAGTGTCAGAAATTTCCGCAGTTGTTATACATTATAGTCTATCGGGAGAATGGCGGTGCCGCGAAGCAGACCGAATAATCGAGCATGTCCGAATTTTCGGAGTCCGGAAAATCAGTTGGCGACTGTAATCCAAAGTTGCAGTGTGTTCAAGAGACGCACCTGAAACCTACAAACACTAACTTTCTTCGCAACTGCAGTCAAACCTTCATAGAACAAATCACGCGGGACTGCCAAAAATCGTTCATTATTTTGAAATGTTGTAACGAAAAAAATATGCAGATCCTACGCACTGTGGGAATCGATGTAAGCGAAGTTTTTTGTGCTGGATGCTTTGATTGATGATAATTAGCGGTGATGTTGTCAGCTAAAGCTTAATTGCTTCAACGTTTAAGCTAACTCGAGTTGATGTGGATTGATTTTAACACGGTGAGTTGATGTTAAACGTTACTTGGCGTGCACCACTGCTGTTTGTCTGCGTAGTACACAGAACACACAGGGAGAAGTGTTTCTTTGAGGCGTTGTTGTGCACCATGTTTTATAACTTCTGAGAGGGTTGAGCACTGTTATTTCCTCACATGGCACATCACATTGTGGCAGAAGTATTAAACTTGAATTGGATTATGGGGCTGTACATTCCAACACCACACGGATTATGAGGCCAGCCGTAGTGGCGGACTCCGGATTAATTTTGACACCGATATGTTTTTTAACATGTCCCAAAATCTAAGTGTGCGTGCGTTTTCTGTTTGGCCCCCGTCGAAATGCGGCTGCCGCGATTAGAATCACATCTACGACCTCTAGCAGTGCCATAGCCGTAAATCTACCGTGTCGGGCACAGAACTACATATTCATTTGACCGTCGACCGCTTCCGTACTGTCTCCTAGACTATGCGGTGCACTTTAATGCCGCTCTGCTTCTGCACGCCCTACGTAAGCTGCCGTCTTGACATATTTGCATGGCGTTAATTTTTACGAAATAGCAGCTACCTACTGTACCGTACTTTGAACTGAAGTGCGTGGTGGCAGGCGCCTCCTCCATATCTTGGAATTCTGCCGGGTTTTGGGCTGTCCCGGCCATAAAATTGCTTGTCACAGGGTTGGTAGCACCCCGAGGATCCATTTCGGTCGATGCCTTGTCGCTCCGGCCTACTTGGTGCCCACCCGGGTGTCGGGTGTGGCTAAGCCTAACGCGAGACTTAGCTCCCCGGCCACGTCGGAGATCTTCGAAGTCCGATAAGAAGTCCAAAAATGGGCCTACCGGCTCGAAGGTGGTATCCTCGTGGTCCATGTTGATCCCCTGCCTCACAGTACACTCACTCAAGAACAGGCAGTTTACTGGCGAAAGCTGCAGACAGGAACTTTCCCAAATTTACATAAACTATACAAAATGTTCCCAGGTCAATACAGGGACACATGCCCGTGGTGTGGCGCAATACCCACACTTTATCACATCACATGGGGGTGCAATACGAATAAGGCATTCCACAAAATAGAAAATCCGAGTGCGGAGCAGTGGGAGAGCGTGCTCTCCAGCGGCGACCCTAGCCTCCAACGGAGGCTGGTGGATCATGCCCGACGAGCAGCCACGCTCAGTGGTGCCCTGGAATAGGGGCGCCAACCATGCAGGCCGGAGATCGGCATCAACCAATAGAAGATGAAGACATCCGGCCCGACCGCTGAATTACTCTTTCTAGGGTGATAAAGTTCACTTCCTCCTCCTCCTTGAACTGAAGCTTATCCAGTTTCCCCGCAACAGCTGTCGTATAGTAGTAGGGTTTCCTTGCCGTCTCACGTCACCTTCCCCCCTTCCCTTTTATGGGAGCTGCCTCTTCTGCTCCCTACCCTCTACAGTTATGGCCTCTGGCCTGGCACGTTAGTAGAACGGGAAGCTCTGCAGTTTCTGCAATGCTTCTAAGGGGAGTCACGGTTAATTACAGCTGTCAAGCGGCTAATCTGGAGACGCCCAGGAAGCTCCAGAAGGCATTGTACACATTCGACATGGTGGGGAGAATACGAGCTTCTCCCATCGCCTTTTCTCTCTTACTCGCACTGTCATCTATACACACTCTGAGCCACCCCCCAACGCAGTGCGCCCCACAGCAGCAGCAGCAGTGGGAAAGTCGAAAGAAGAGGCAAAGAAAGCTGCGCTATAAAAACTTACGTTTATAAGCCTGTGGACAAACCTAGGAATGAAAATGACGTAACTTGGCAGTAGACGCGTGTGCAGACAAGCTTAAGAAGAGTGTAGGATTGGGCTTGTTGGTAAAACATGCTTTAATGTTTGAATAACACCACAAGGACAGCAGCAGAGGGCACAGAGCACCCTGTTTAACGCTCTCTTCTCTTCTCTGGCCCCTCTGCTGTCCATGCGCTGTTATTCAAACCTTAAAGCAGACAAGCTTACTCACCAATAAAAATGTTCCACTCACTTCAAAGCTGCTTTATTTGAAGAAATCAGTGATTTTATTCTCGTGTGTGCTGCACACACGACCGATTAGGAATGCGTCTACATCTTCCACTTTGTGTAATACCTCATCGGGTATGTCATTGCACCGAGCGATGAAAGTGTGAACTTTGTTCATGTGCACTAAAACATCAATGTTCGACACGATCTCATCTTTGTTCGGTGACCCACAGTCATCTTTCTTTGGGTAGTCATCATCACTGGAGATGTCGCGAACACAGTTGACAATCTCTTCGTTTGTCAGGTCCACCGCTGTTAGTGCTGCGCTGTCACTCTACACGTAGTCGTCGAAGAAAGAGACAGCGGGCAGCAGTTCCGCAACCTCGGTCCACAGGTCCCCTGGGTTATTGTTGGTCATCTCCAAGTCATCTTCAAGATGCACAGGTGCTTTGACAAGCTCTGCTCTTTGCCACTAGTTGCTAATAGTGGACGCTTTCAAGTTCCACCAAGCTCCTGTGAGCATTTCTGTTGCCTGACGAATATTGATTGCAGTCGGCTGCTTTAGATGGAGGTTCATAATGAACTGCTGCACAAGGCACTTACGAAATTCTGATTTTTCACTCTTTATAATGCCTTGGTCTAGGGGTTGCAGCAAGGACGTGTTTTTCGGCGCCAGAAACTCCAAGCTAACGTGCGTCAAGTGAACATTCACAGTGTGAACAGAGCAGTTGCCTACAACCAGTAGAATTCTTCATCCTTCCTCATTTGGTCGCCGAGTTTGATGAGCCACTCGGAAAAGAGTTGTCTGGTTATCCTGGCTCGTTTGTTGGTGCGGTAGTCGTATGGTAACGAAATTTTTCATGCATCGAGGCTTCGCGTAATTACCGATGACGAGCGGTTTAATTTTCCTTGTGCCTGTTCCATTTAGGCAGAGCAGGACTGCTACGCAAGGATGCGACTTCTATTTCCCTTTGCACTGGTGCCCTTTGAAGTGCATAGTCGTCCAGTCTGGCAGGAGCAGAAGCAGAAGTGAAAATATTCCTTTCAGAGTACGATTCAGCCACCTCTAGAAAGTGATCATTGCGCCAGGAATCCGCGCCTTCTCTGTCAGCAGCCATTTCCTCGCCAGAGACTACCTGCCAAGTTATTTCGTTCCTTTGGCTTAAACGAAAAAGCCAACCCGCACTGGCGTCAAACCCAGTTATTTCAAGTGCACCGGCAAATTCGCGGGTTTTTCTTGGAGCATTGGGCCAGACACGGGAACGTTTTGCAGTCTGGCATCTTTGAACCACATGAGAACAGCTTGATCCACATTTTGAAAGTTTCCCAGTCGCAGCCGTTTCCTCGTAGGAGCAAGTTGCAATGCTCGGTGAAGCTTGGCAATCTTGTCTCGGTCTTTCAAAATGGTCGTGACGGTCAATAAGGCGACGCCATGCTGTGTGCACAAGTCGATTTGCTTTTTCCCTGTGTCAACTTCCTGCAATATGTCCAATTTGCCCTGCGAAAGCTGCTTTCGCTTCTTCTTGGCGCCGCCGCTAGCTGCATTCATTGTTGGATTTTGCTCGAACCTTTGTCGTGAAGTTCTTGGTGAAGTTTCTGTTGAAGCAGTTTGCACTCAACATGGTGATGATGATAACTACTGCACTGGCAGTTTCTGTTTCACGCGAGAGTTGTGGCGCTGTTACTTTTAGCCGAATTCATAATACTGATGTTCCTTGGTTATAAAGGGGAAAATAAACTACCTGCTTTATTCTGAAGTATGCGCTGTATTGAAATTCGTAGTTCTGGAATATTTTTACATTGAGTATATAGGCAATCTGGCGGGGATTCTTAAAATATTAGTGAAATTGAGAAATTTATGTATGTAGGGTTCGTAATAACGAGATTTGACTGTATGCCATCTTCTGAAAAGACCATGACGAGGCGAATGCCTCTGCGGTGTCGCAATAGTTGCCGACAGTCTGTAAATTGTCAACACCTTGCATGTTGAGTACTTAACCCTGGAAGACGCATTGGGCATCCTTATACCTAAGGAACAGTGCACTGTTGCCTTTAAGGAGGGACGCAGGTTTTGCATTGCCAAAAATTTGAAAAAAAAAAAAAAATCGATTTTTCACGCCACTATATCCCCGGAACGGCTCGATCGAGCGCCGCCATCCTGGTCTTGTTGGAAAGCACATTTCTCCGTCTTTAAATTTGCCGCTTCAGCGATATCCTCCATACAGGAACAAGCGCACAAAAAGCAAATGATTGAAGGGCGTGCCGGAGTCTGCGATTGGCCATGCCCGCCATGTGACTCCAGCGCGGTTAGCCATTGGTCCGGCGCTCACATCGTCTGCTCGGCTCTTTGCACCTCGCGAGTCTAGACGTCTCCACTCGCTGTAATATCAACGTGTCGAAACGGGCGCTACGCCAACATCGCAGTAGCGTGGTCGATCCCTATGCTTGTGGATGTTTCTGACTCGCGGCTAAGCATTCAGAGCATTGGTGATGCGGACTTCGCGACAAAGATTTACACGTGGAATCCTCGGACATGCGCCTAAGCTTTTCAACACTTGGTGTTTTGGAATTCGTGACGAAGCACATCGCGAACGCAATCCTCGGACACGCGGCTAAACATTTCGCGCATAGGCAGTCTCCGACTCGGCGATCATGCATATAGCGCGTGGACTTCTTGGACCCTCACCTAATCATTTTGTGCATCGGCGCCTCCGACGGGGCAAATAAGCGCATCGAGTGTCGACTCCTCGAGCCCGCGGCTAGGAATTTTGTGCGTCGGTACCTCGAACTGCGCGAATAAGCGCATGGAGGGTTGACTCCTCGGGCCCGCGACTAGGTAGGTAGCGCGTCGGCACCTCGGACTGCGCGGCTAGGTACTTCGCGCGTCGGCACCTCATACGGCGCGGCTAGGTACTTCACGCGTCTGCACCTCGAACTGCGCGACTAAGCACATCACGTGTCGGCTCCTTGTATCTGCAGCTATGCATTTCACACATAGACACTTCGGACTCACAACCAAGCATATTGCGCGTTCACTCTATTATCATATTGTCACGATAGCTCATAACAATATCTATCATACCACCCCTTCATAAAGAGAACCTCATCATGAGCTCTGTTCACTAGGCCCCTTGGGCTGGTGCAGACACCTGGCTGCAGAAGTGATCGAGGCATCATACAAAAGTAAATTTCTGGAAAGCACCTAGTAGCTGCATATCCATCACTGGCTCCCTGATCCTAAGTTCTGCCGCCATTGTCAAGTAAAGATGACTTGGGAGGCTGCTGACACTCTGAGCCTTCGTTCAGTAACATTGTTGATTCTACCAAAAAAAAAAAAAAAAAATAAAGCCTCACTGATTGTACTGGAGGTTGCTATCAATCGGGCAGCCTGCGGCTACAGGCTGCCTGAATGTACACTGAAACTTTAGTCATGCCCACACAGAGTTCAGCGTGTCACTTGGTTTGAAACCTAGGTACCATGCTTTTGTAGAGCAGCAGCAGCAAAGAATGCCCTATAAAAAAAGGGGGGGGGGGAGGGGAAAGCATACCAGACCAGAGGCCACATATACAAGAAGCCCCACATCACAAAGCACCCCAAAGACTACAAATTTGGTGCCTTTTAGAGAACTGAAGTAAAGGTGAAACTTTGAGAGCCGTTTTCTCGAAATGGTTTTTCTGCCTTTCTGCTCGGTTTCTGGAGCTGATTCCTGTGTTACCGTTTAACATATCTTGACTCCATTTTTTTTTGTCACGTTCCTTGGGCTGCAATGCAGGTGGTGACATTCTCGCTTTTTTATCCTGGCCCTTTGTAAGTTTACAATATGGCTGTCCGTCTACCCCGAAAGTGTACTTGATGTGAAGGTAACATAAAATATAGCACACCAAAAAAACTCATGTTGCGATAAAGAAAGGCAAGAATGTCACGACCTTCAGGATGCATTTAGCTATGCAGTCAATACTTAACAAGCCTTCTATTACATCTTTTTTTAATCCCCAGCCTCTCCAGAAAGTAAGAGGGAGAAAAATTCTGCTCAATAATATAGAATAAAATGTTCTCAATATATCGCTCTGAAACTTTTATGGAAGCATTAGGGAGACATTTTAAACATTTGTGCCAATTTTCATCAAAATCCGTGAAGAAATAAGGAAGTTGATTTTCAAAGCCACGTCCCCCCTTAATGACGCATTTGTGCAAGATTTTTCTGTCTCCTATAATGACCATCTACCTTCTACTTGCCAGTACAATTATGTAGTTATGCCTCCAGTGATCGTGGATATAGCTGGCCTTGCGAAACTAATTGCCAACACTCATGGCCTGGTTCCGACTATTAACTCAAAATTTCTTAAAAACACCATCATCGTTAGTTCAATTACACTAACAAACTTTTTCAGCAATCACTGTATACTTCTAGTCAACCTAGCCAATGGAAAATCAGGAAGGTGGTTCCACTGCATAAATCGGGTAACGAAAATCTAACAGCTAATTATCGCCCTATCTCACTCTCAAGCACTTGCTGTAAATTGCTCAGACACATAATCTTCAAACATCTTGTTGAGTTTCTGGAATCCAATGCATCTTTAACACCAACCCAGCATGGATTTAGAAAAACATTTTCATGTGAAATTCAGCTTCCAGTCTTTGCGCTCAAATTGCATTGTATCCTTGATCGTTCGTCATTTGCAGATTGCATTTTTTCAGACTTCGCTAAAGCGTTTGATAAGGTCTGTCATAAACTTCTACTTTATAAACTAAGTCAGGTGAACCTTGACACTAACATCCTGAAATGGATTGAATGCTTCCTATCTACGCTCTCAATTTGTAACCGCAAACAGCCATAACTCCCCACTTCGAAGCGTAACTTCCGGTGTACCTCGAGGTTCTGTACACGGGCCTCGTTTGTTCCTCATTTATAGTAACAACCTGCCTTCATCACTATTATCTAACATTGACTTATTTGCTGATGATTGTGTTATCTTTCATGAAATAAGTAATGCAGAGGATGCTAACCACCTCCAGTCTGATCTAATTAGTGTAGCAAACTGGTGCAAATATTGGCCAATGGAAGTAAAGTGATGTGGGTATCCTGAATAACAGCATGCATACATATAACCTAAATAATGTTCCCTTGGAAGTAGTTCACTCTTATAAATACCTAGGTTTGCATATCTCTGCTAATTTATCCTGGAATGTTCATACCAACTATCTAATTCGCAATGCTAACCGCATGCTTGGCTACCTACACCTTAACTTTTCAACTGCCCCTTCATCCCTAAAAATGCTTCTTTATACCACTTTTATACGTCCGAAGCTTGAATATGAATGCACTGTTTGGGATCCTGCCATTGATTAATTAAGCCATTAGAGCTCGTGCAAAATAATTCAGTTCATTTCATGTTGCGTAATTACAGCAGAACTGCATGTGTGTTGGCCATGAAAACTGACCTTGCACTTACCCCTCTTTCTTCTCGTAAAATCTCACGTTTAGTCCTTTTTCATAAATTATACCATCATTCAACACTCTGCAATGATTTCATTTTTCCGCCACAATACATATCGCCTCGAATCGATCAACGTTATAAAGATGGTCTTGAATCATGTCACACTAAAACTTTTTTGCAGTCATTTTTTCTGTAGTCATCCACTGAATCGAAAAATCTTCCTGGTGAAATCGTATCCATTTACGATAACCAAAGATTTCGAGCAGTTCTAGCTAACATTGTGTAATTGAAAATTTTTTTTCTTGTTGTTTTCTGTACGGTTGTAACTTCAGTATTTGTATTTACCACTTTACTATCTTAGTACTATCCTCTTAGTAGTGCTGTAGCCAATTTTTGCTTGTGACATATTTTGTTTATCGTATCATTTTTTGCAATGCATTTTAATGCTCATAGTACATGTCATTGGACATCAGCATAATCGTATTATGCGTAGATTTTACGCACTTTACGGCATCTATTTTTGAGGCCCCTTTACAGCATCTATTTTTGAGGCCCCTTTACAGCCATGTCTAATCAACTTCATAGAATTCATCATTTCACTGCGAAGTCTCTAACACTGGCACGGCGCTCTTTGGCCATACCTGGCCTTTGCGCCACTAAACAACATACATTCATTCATTGAATTATAGATAGCATGACAGCTTTTTTGGCTTCCATTTTGTGCTTGACCATGCAATAACTCTAAGTACAATATTCGTATTTTCAAATATTGACTGTTAAATTCATTAATAAAAGATATTGAATGATCTCAGACCGTTATAATAAACTGATACATACCATATTACTTGAATCTATGCCGGCCTGATTCTAAGCCGACCCCCGAATGTCTGAAGCCAGAAAAAATAAGAAACTTAGCTCGAGTGTAGGCCAAACAAAAAAAGCGAGGATAGCGTTGACAAAATGATAACAGCATTTATTTAATATGAACATTCCGAGCTCGTTGTCAGTGCTGTTAGCCTCGTCGCTTTAGCCTAGACTGCACACAAGCTCGCGCCCGTGCATGCGCAGCCAGTGCAGCACTGCACACGTTGAAACGCGGCGCGGTCTCTGTGAATGGCTTCTCTGCTTTTGTGCGCTTATTTTCTTTATTGCTGTCATCTCCTCGTTACAGTACACGCAAAAGCGTCTCCGGTTGCCCCTTCCAACTGAAGACCCGCCTGGCTTACTATGCCTCTGCGACTAGCACAACTTTTTCTTTGAAAGAGGTACTATAGTGGCATCGCTTGTTTGGTGCCATTAGGATAACGGCATGCCGCAAGCCGATACTTTAGAATAATGGACCAGCTCGGATACGACACAAGTCAAAGAGACGACATTGCTCGTGTATTTCAGTTGGCTACTGGCTCGTCTAGTAGCGGCTGCGATACTGACTTTTCTTGGTAGCGCTAGCTATGCACCCTATTTATCATTTTCAGCTGCAAACTAGTGCATTTTTATTTAATCCACGAACCTAAGCTGACCCTAGGGTTTTGTATGTGATTATTTGAAGAAAAAGAAGAAAACTATTGGCTTAGATTCGAATAAATATGGTACTTCACATAGAGTGGTTTGGTTGAAAGGAGTTGCTTGTAGCACGGCATCTGTTTTGCTTGGTGGGCTGGGGGCCTGTGCATTCAGTGCTACATTGCAAAAATGGCTGTGCATTAGGGGCACGTGAAGGACCCCTAGTGGTCAAAATTAATCCCCCACTACGGCATGCCTCATAATCAAGTTGTAGTTTTGGCATGTAAAACCCCAGAATTCAAATAAATCGAAGTTGTTGCTCAAAAGTTACTTCTGGGTAAGTGCGTCTCCAGGAAATGCTGGAGAAAAATTCTGTAGTTGGCTCTAACTGGTATTGAGGTGACTTTGTAACAATTCACTATCACATGTTAGCCAGTGCTTATTTTCAAGCTCCTTTCTTTGAGGATCACAAGCTTTCGCTTTTACCAGCTTGCTTCTAACTCTAGAATGCAGTTTTCGCGTGCCTCTCGTGTGTCCAGTGTGCCTGCGTCAGCCTGTGCATACGCAAACTGTCTGTCACTACTGGGACTGCACAGAGTTGGAGGGCCATTCTCAGCTTCTTGTGAATCAGGAATGGAGTAGGATGATGTCAGGACAACAGCAGCTCGTGCACTCAATGCCAGAAGGTGCTTGGGGGAGTTGAAGTGTTCCTGGGGTAGCTGGTTGATACTTGAACTGCCACTTGCCACAAACCTGTGCACATGCGCTTTCTATTTTATGTTTCTTCTGGTCTTTTATGGGACTGTAATAAATCATTTGTGAGCGTAGCACCAGTCATGTCTAGTCTTGTGTTCTTTGTTATAATATTTATTTGTGCTGCAATGGCTTCCCCAGGTGTTTTCTGAAGACAGGGTCTCTTTGTATTGTATGTTTCTTCTGGTCTTTTATGGGACTGTAATAAATAATTTGTGAGCGTAGCACCAGTCATGTCTAGTCTTGTGTTCTTTGTTATAATATTTATTTGTGCTGCAATGGCTTCCCCAAGTGTTTTCTGAAGACAGGGTCTCATGCAAAGTTTTCACCTGCTGTGTCTCTTCCAACTAAGAATTTTCGCCAAGAACCAGCTTGCCGTGCAGGGACATCAATGTTGAGGAGCTGGAGACTGCAACAGCAGCAGCAGCCCCGAGCCCCACCGTGGTGCCCGACAGCAATGGCTCGTTTGGGCAGCTGACTGCTTTGGACCTGGTCCGAGGCACCTGTGTCACGCCTCACGTCACCCCAGTCAAGTTCACCACCTGTGCAGGTGTGTGCAGGTTCAAACAAATGCAGGTTCTCAACGCATTGCAGTAATTATTGCAAGTTATGCGATTGTGTCTACTGTGACGCCGCGGCTTCCAAACAGCTTTGCTTTGACGCTTAGTTAGATGACACGTACTATGTTAGCCCCAGCGAATGCAGCGTCAGAACCCTTCAGAGGCTGCAAATAAAGTTTCATTTTAAATCTCGTAGAAGCGTGGGCGACAGATGTCAATTATAGCAATATAATTGCAACAATTATAGCAATATGTTTTGCAACAGAGCAAGCGCACATCATGTCCGGTAAGTCTAGCAAGGTTCATTACAGCATCCGAAATCTTAGTCACTATTATGCGCTGGTTCTATGGAGTTGGCAATGGTGCCGTGGGTTATGTCCAGTGAGACTTAACACGGCATCTGAACGGCCTTTATATTTTCGGTCATCGGTAATGACATTGCTCTATTCAGCAACACTGCAAACGAGTTGCAACAAATGATAGAGGACCTTAACAGAGAGAACGTAAGAGTGGGCTTGAAGATTTATATGCAGAAAACAAAGATAATGATGAATAGCCGGGCACGGGAACAAGAGTTCAGGACCGCAAGTCAGCCTCTAGAGTCTGTAAAGGAGTACATTTGTCTAGGTCAACTAATCACAGGGAACCCTGACCATGAGAAGGAAATTCACACAAGAATAAAAATGGGTTGGATCGCATACGGTAGACATTGTGAGCTCCTGTCTGGAAGCTTGCCGTTGTCATTGAAAACGAAGGTGTACAATCAGTACATTTTACTGGTGCTGACATATGGGGCAAAGACTTGGAGACTGACAAAGAAGCTTGAAAACAAGGACTGCTTAAAGAGTGATGGAACGAAGAATGCTAGGCATACTATTAAGAGACAGAAAGAGAGCGGTTTGGATCAGAGAGCAAATGGGTATAGACGATATTCTAATTGACGTAAAGAGAAAAAAAAAATGGAGCTGGGCAGGTCATGTAATGCGCAGGTTAGACAACCGTTGGACCATTAGGGTGACAGAATGGATACCAAGAGAAGGGAAACGCAGTCGAGGACGGCAGAAGAATAGGTGGAGTGATGAAACTAGGAAATTCACGGGCGCTTGTTGGAATCGGTTGGCGCAAGACAGGGTTAAGAGGAAGCTTTAGTTCGAGTGCTCCTATCTAAATACATGTAAAACGAGAATTCGTTTTTCTCGGCAACCACCGCACCAAATTTGACGAGGTTTGTTGCATTTAAAAGAGAAACTTAAAATCTAGTGACTGTTGGTTTTGAATTTTTGAGTTAGGCCGTCCATTATTTATTAAAAATTGGCAAATATCCAAAATTTTCAAAAAACGAAACTATCAAGTTTACAACTTTGTAACTCAACCACTAAAAATGATAATACAATTCTGTGAATTGCATCTAATAGTACATCTAAAGCGGACAAAATTGATGTGTTACACATGAATATAAAAAAAATTTAATCATCGAGAAATACAACTTTTGCAAAACCGTTGTGACCAACGTAACAAATTCACATAATATGTAAAATGACAGATTGAATTTGTCCGCTTTGAATGATCTAATGGATGCCGTTTACAGAACCACGATATCGGTTCTTTATGCAGAGCTATGAATTTGTAAACTTCGTGCTTCTATTTTTTTGAAACGGTCAAATATTTGAAAATCGCTTTAAGAAAATTCAAGCGCGAAATCGAAATTCCGCTTCCAACAGTCACTAGAATTTAACTTTCTCTTTCAAATGCAACAAATTTCATCGAAATCGGTCCAGGGGTTATCTCATAAAAACGTTTTTGCGTTTTGCATGTATTTGAATAGGCCGCGTCGGAGTTGGGCCCGAGCTAAAGCTTCCTCTTAATTGGAGATCGCAGTGAGAGGACTTCGTCCTACAGTGGACATAAAATAGAATGATGATGATGATGTATAATGGCATGGATGTGATTCATTGTAGAGTATCCCTTCCTGAAGCCAGCCTGTACCCTTTGTTGACTGAAGTCCAGTGTTGCCCTTATTCTATTGGAGATTACTTGGGTAAATATTTTATATAATACTGGGAGTAAGCTAATGAGCATATAATTTTTCAGTTCTTTTAACAGTTTTAACAGTTTGCAGTTAATTTCATCTACGTTGGCCGATGATGAAAGTTTAATTTTGTTGATGATGGACGAGATGTCAGCAACAGAGGATGTTACTGGTGCCATCATTAGTAATGTCGTAGTAGGTGGCGTAGGAAATCAGTAAATCAGTTTCTTTAGTAAAAACGGATGAGAACGCAATGTTAAACATTTCAGCACAATGAACGCGCTCACCTCCTTGCCCTGATTATTTGCAAGTGTAATGTTGTGTGTCGGTTGCGGGTTTATGACTTTCCAGAATTTTCCATGGTTACTTGTTAGCATTTTAGGTAAGTCACTGTGATAAAATGTTTCTTTAGCATTTTGAGTTGCAGTATATGTGTATTCAGCAGCATAGTACTTATTCCATGCTCACTCATTTCCATTGAGTCTTGCAATAGGAAAGAAACATTTCTTTTTGTTTTCTTGTGTTTTTAAGCTTTTTCATAACCATGGTTTGTTTTTATTGGCAAGGAAGTTGATCTCGGGGATGAATTTATTGTTTATAATATTACAAGCTTAGTAGAAACGTTATTTCGTAATTATGCCAGATGACATGTTTTCAGAAAAAGCGATTTCAGCCATAGAAAAGAATTTCCAGCCAGCAAAACTCAAGTCTTCGGAAGTTAAGTAACGTGCGGTTGACCTCTTGTCAAGGCATAATCTTGATAGGCTTGTCTGTAATGTCAAGAAAGCTAAATCCCTCACCTTGGAACTGTTTTTCTCGGCCAAGACCCATAAACAAGAAATTCCTTTTCGTGCTATAGTGTCAGAGAAAGGAACGTGGCAGGTCTGTGTCGCTAGTTACCTACAGAACTGCCTAGCTTCACTAGTTTTTTCAGACCCCTTTTGCCTACGTAATTCTCAAGCACTAGTTCAGTATTTGAGAGAGGAAAATCCTGGTCATTGTACAGCTTTTAGTATGGATATCGAAGACCTGTATTATTCCTTGCCGCATGACGGGTTGCTAAATTCCGTAAATGAGTGCATTAAAGAACAAGTGCAAGAGTCGGCTTTTATTGACAGATGCGGTGTTTCCACGGGAGCTTTTCTAGAAATTCTTTCAATGTACTTGAAGTCGACGCTGATTGGGTGGAGAGATGGCATTTTTCTGCAGAAATCGGGCATTTGTATTGGCTCAAAGGTTGCCCCTATTCTTAGCAACATTTACCTGAGTAAGGTTGACAACTGCTTAGAGGAAGCCTTAGGTGATAGCGTTATCAAGATATTTCGTTACGTTGATGATTACCTGATTTTCTGCAATAGGGAAGAATTCGATTCCGCTGCTACCTCAGTAAGTGAGCAATTTAAATTTTATGGGGGAGGATTAAAGTTTACCAAGGAATTTCCTCAGCGACGCGTAATTCAGTTTCTTGACATTTCTTTGATCTTCGAACAAAATCATGTTTGTTGGCAGTACTCCCCAAGATCTTCGAAGCCGTTGCTAAACTTTCAATCCAAGCATTCTAAAATAGTAAAAAACGGAAATGCCACATCGTGCCTTAAGTCTTCCCTCACCAGATCCTGCATGCACAAAATGAGCGCCAGTTTTAATGCACAGGTCTGGCGCCTATTGGAAGCAGGGTATCCTAGTGTAGCGGTGGCCACTGTGGCTGAGCGCCTAAAGAAGTCAGTTTCGAGAGGGACGGACGTGATTACAGAAAGCAGTAATAGCAAAAAATGAGTAGTGGCTATTCCGTATATTCATTCAGTGTCACACAGGCTTAAAAATGTTGCTAGTAGATATGATGTTAATGTTGCTTTCACTGCACCCAATAAGCCAGGTAAGATATGCGCTGCCGTACAGAATAAAAAGGAGCGGGTAAAAGGCAAAAAACGAACAGATATTTGTCCAGTGAAGCACAATAAGAACAACAGTTTTACTGACTGTCGTATGGGTGTGGTTCATAAAATTCTCCTTAGCTGTGGCCAGTTCTATGTAGGGCAAACGGGACGGTGTATCAATCAGAGGCTAATGGAACATGAAAGGTCGTTAACCGGTGGATCGCCTTCTAATCTTTTGCTGCATTGCTGAGATTGCAACTGCACGCCAGAGTTAGATGAATGCGCAATATTGTACAGGCATAAGAATGAAGATACGCGTCTTATGGTAGAGGCATGGCATATCTATAATGCTGGAAGTGCGTGCGTGAGTCAGCCTTCGATTACTTTACATAAGGAAGAGATTAAGTGCCTTAACAGTTATCTCTCACGTAGACAGGCACATGTACCCGATTGACACGTGGTGTTACCATTCCTGAGTATGCGCAGATGAGTTTTGTGTCTTCTTTCATTTTTCGCCTCAGTGCTCCCTTCAGTTGATAGTCGGCGTTCGTGTTGTCCACTTCTCTACTCTTATGTCCGGTCTGCACGCTTCACTTCTATTTTGCATAGAAAACCCAGTAAGCATAAGTAAATAATAATTCAAGTTAAAAGAAAAATTAGGGCCATTTGCCAATTGCTGGTGCTCCTCATTTCGTGCTCTGTGGCATCACCACAGATTGCACACGAGATGACCCTCTTTATGGCGAGACTCAAGTCACATTCACCTTTGCCCACTGTCGCACTGCTACCACGCAACTTGCGCTTTACACAAGGCAGCAGAGCATTCATGGAATTGAGGCTTACAATAACGAAGCGCGGCTTTATCACATCCAAGTCAACCGCATCAGCATGAGCGACAAAATCTGATTTTCGCTTGGTAGGCGGTGTTGGAGCATATACCTGCAGTTTCTCTCCAAATTGCCAGGCTGCAGTAGTTATGCTGGAATGCCGCATAAACACGGCCACCGTCAAAGCTGTGTTGATCTGCTAAACCTATTCTGCAGGGACGGGGACGGGAGGCTTCGGCGGTGCTCGGCACCGTTAGCAAACTATTGTCCACATTTTCGAAAGCTACTGTGCTTTTTTGAAACTTTAACACCCTTTGTTTTTTTTTTCTGTTTGCCAAGTTTGTGCGTTGTAAACAAACTGGATTTGACATCATTTTTCATGCCCGAGCGGCCCGGGCAGACAACGGCGAAAAAAATTAGCCTTTTTGCATGAAATATTATGTGACTCGTGTATGCGTGCCTGTGCTGGAAAAAGCACAGAAATGGTTAGTGAACTTCAAATCAACTTCAAGTTGACAGTCAGTGTTTGACTGTGGTGTTTGTTTCTTCGTGTCCTTGTTTTATTTGTACTGTTAAACCTCAGTGCCAGGCATGCTTACGGTCACATGTCTCAAAAAACAAATGAAATCGCTCATCGCGACATTTTCGCTGGCTTTTTCTTCACAGCCATTTAAACTAAACGAGAGTGGCCGTTTCAGACAAGACCAAGAACGTCTGCTATTGGAAACGTAGAACAGCAACAAGCTTTCCGACAGGATTTAAAATGCCATTACAACTAAAAAATTTATCCAAAATGCATGAAAGATTTCGAGATCATGCATCAGTTGATGTAGAATCACAATATAACATTTTTAATTAACTGATTTTTTCCATGATTTATGGTCTTTAAGAATGCCCCCCCCCCCCCCCCAAAGTACTGTGGTACTGTGAAATTTAGAATAAAAGAGGTTGTTCTGTATAGTCCTTTTTTACTTGTGAATTTGTTCCTGGAAAATGTGATGTTTCAGCACTAGTGTTCAGTACATTGCCAAACTGCAATTGTATGATAGATTTTCTAGCCTCTGGATGAACAAGGAAAGGCGTGAAGCGTGCCCAGTCGAGAGCAGTGGGCGGCCCACCACCCAGTATTCGCCCACACAACGGTCACGTGAAAATACCAGCACGAATTTGGTTTCCACTTCGATCCCAGCAAATGTGCTTGTGGATCATCCCACTCACAGCTATCCCCGCCGACGCTATTGCAATTAGCATCTTCACCTTTCTGTTTAACAGCACATGTGACGTAGTGCCGTTGGAAGCATACTGCATGGTTTTAATAGCCGTTAACCTAAATGCACTGGTACAGGCGCCACGAAGTGAGTGTCATATTTTGTCCTGGGGGCATCGTATTCTGGCATTGCTCGCAAGATCAATTTCGTTTTGGACTCCACAATAGAAAAAAAAAAAAAAAGTAATGGGTTGTTTCTCGTAAGTGGGCACATTGAACTTCCCGCCATAATTCTCCCCTCCCCCCCCCCTTCCCCGAAGCTGGCCAAGGCTCAAATGAAGGCGTGCAAAAATGTAAGCTTGCCAAAAAGAACAGTGTGTGTGCCCACCAGCTCGGCACTGCATCAGCGTCTGTCATTTTAATGCTTTGTGCTATGCTTCATATTACGTAGATTTCAACTTCACTTCAGTCTACAAATTTGTGAATTTGCCACCTTTGAAAACTGCTGGTGGTTGTGCTGTTTCTAACATGAGGGCATGTCTGTGCGTATTTATAAAATCAGGTGGCACACTACAGCTACAAGTTCAGGGAGTGCATGAATGAAAAGCTCCAAGAGAAGGCATTGAACCTCAACGAAAAACTGTTTTTTTTCTTTCTTCGTTTCGAAGTGAAAAAAGTTGTTCTGGTTACAGTTTGTGCAAAATATTTTTTTTTTCTCTTTTAGTTCAGTTGACTCGATACACTGCTCTTACGCCGGAAACTATCTGCTCCAAGCTACTATAAAGTGAAATTTTGCCTGCTCCGAAACAACCTTGGGCTGTCCCACTCCTGTAGATTTTTAATAATGAAACTGTTTTCTAATAAAGCATGCATCATCTGCCCAGGGCTCTGTGAATGGATGAACGTGCTTAGGAATGGCTTCTTCGCAGATGGTGCGCCGCCGTCGCAGCTCGGGGATGTCACGGAAGTTCACGCCGTCTCCTCAACGACATCGTCGCACGGCAGCAGTGCAAGTAGTTCCCGCCTCGTCACGCCGCCCATTCTGCGGCGGGGAAAGCGGAGGCGACTGGTGGGTTTTTTTCTTGCCATTAAGGGGGGAGGCTACACTTTAAATACTACTTTTTTATTTGTGGACAGATCTGAACGAAATTTTCGCACTTTGTGTATTTTAATATGCAGATTCTAAAAATATAATTAATTTTGCCATAAGATAAGTAGTTTCTGATATACTCTAAAAGCATTGTGTAAGCTGGGTCCTTTGTTTGGAGGAAAATTAGCATCTAAACAGAAAACCCTAACATAGTAATTTGAGCGTAAACACTATCCAGAATGTTCAGGGAGTGTCATAAGGTATTAATCAATGTTCTAGGCTAATCTAAGCAAGAGTTAGAGCTCATCAAAGTTGTGATAAAAAAATGACATCTTGACATGTCAAGCATGTGACCCATTTCAAAAACTTTTTGAGAAGAGTGCTGCTTTGAAAAGGTGCATATTGCTTACTGCATACAGTTCTCTTTCTGGCAAAAAAAGAAAAAAAATTATGCCGATAGCTGAAATAGGACAGAAGCCATTTTACCTCCAAATTGGAAGTCTGTCAGAATTGTTGTTTTGAGAAATCAAGGAAAAGCATTCTGCAACGTCTTTATTGAGAACATACCAATAAAATCTCAAAGAAATTCACCAGGGGCATAATCTGGATGCATCCTATCTTTATGCCGCTTTTTGGCCAGCTTCCTTGCGCTCAAAGAGGCTTCTTGCTGGAATTAGCACTTCGATGGCCATCTTTCTCCTTTGCTCGCTGAGATGCAGTGCCAGGAATATTCATGTGTAGCTGCTGTAGAATTGCAGTGGACGCAAGCAGGTTCCCAGTGTTGAAGCGGACAGCTTCCCCAACAGCAGCTTGCACGGCGAAGAGAGATGCATGCTGTTCCTTCGAGACACTCCAAATCACTGAGTGAAGGCTCCAATTCTTATTCTGTGTTTTGCCTCGCTGGTATCTCTGGAGTAGGGTTTTTCAGATAGCCGCATATATACAGGCAGCATTGCTTCTGCCACATGTTCTGGCAAGTTGTAGTGGTGCTTAGGTTCAGGCTCTCCCTTTGCTCTCGCAGCATTGTGACGACAGAACATTGTCAGAACATTGTTGAGAGCCCGTACTCCTTGGCGGGGTCCACTTTCTAGCCGCACCCGGGACACAGCACGAGTCCAAGGAACTCTTGTACGATGGATAAATCCACGATTGCAAATTCAGTTCCGCTGTCGTTGACATCCTCTCTCCTGTCGACACCCAGCAGCTTGAACTTTCGTTCCATTGCAGACTGCGACGCCAGGCACGTTTTCCGGCGCTTGCTACTTTCTTCAATCGTGAAGGAAACGGTGCCTGCACGATCTGTGACAACACGCGTGGTGTGGGCGGATGAAGTGTTGACGCTAGACGTGCTGGTGATCCGGCAGAATGTCCAGGCAGACCAGCAACCGGCAACTCCGCGAGTATGACAGACCTAGCCGCCTTCCGTCACGCATTCCACAGCCGCTTGACGCGTAGTAGCCTTGAGACGACGATCTTTTCCAGCCATCCGGGCAGCGAAGTCAGCACCTTATCAAACGTCATCGCGAAGCAAGTGGCTGAACAAACGTAGACAGCGACCCGATGAAATCAGAGATAAGCAAACGTAGCGAAACGCAAGAACGGTCGAGCGCGCGCCAAGGAGCGCCGGACCAATAGGAGCGAGGCGCGTGGGAGGTGTGCGCGCTTTGGCCAATCAACGGCACAGACACATCCTTCAGAAATGACGCGATAGCATCGGTTTCCCTTCGCCAACGCCATTTTGAACTGGCGCAAAATGTGCAAAAAGAAAACAGCTTCAAAACAAGCGCAAGATGGCGGCCATCGGCCACCGCGTTCGCAAATGGTGACGGCGCGAAGTTTGAACATTTTCGACCAAATTTTGCTGATTTCCCATTCACCCTAGCCCCTTCAAGTGCGATTTTTTTATTATTTTATGATTAAATTTAGTTTCTAGATTTCGCGGAGGGATGCTTGAATGTGTAAACGTAGCGAAAATGCACTTTTCCGAAAATCTACTTTTTTGCGATTTTTTGCCGTTTCAAGATCCGCGTCCCCCCTTAAGTTCATTTATCTGGTGAGGTCTCTTTTAATGCGATTACAGTAGAACCTCGCTGATAATTTTTTCTAGGGACCACAAAGTGTATCTGTCAAAAAGGCCACTAATTGCAACAGCATTGTGTCACGATCGGAGGTCCGGATGCAAGACGTCAAAGGGTGTCTTGACCATCCGACCCAGCAGGAGCCCACAGGGGGCACGGCCAGTGACATCGTGGGGTGTGGTCCGGTACTGGAACAGTATCCGGGCAATCTGCGTCCGGAAATTCCCAGTCTGGCTCTTCTTGAGCTTGTCTTTGATGATTTGCACCACCCACTCGGCTGCACCATTTGAAGCAGGGTGGTACGGTGGAACCATCATCCGGCGGATTCTGTTCTTCGTCAGCCAAGCCAGGTACTCTGTGCTGGCGAAAGCAGGACCATTGTCGGACACAATGACATCCGGCAACCCCTGGGCGGCGAAGACCTGTCTTAGTGCTGTAATGGTCGCGCCTGCTGATGGAGTGGTGACAGGTAGAACCTCCACCCACTTTGAAAAGGCGTCCACCACTACCAGGAAGTAATGTCCCTTGAAGGGTCCCCCAAAATTCACATGTAGGCTGGACCAGGGTCTCTGTGGGAACAGCCAGGGGGTGCTTTCCACATGACGCGATGCTCGCTGATGCTCCTGGCAGATTTGGCAGCTCTGCACCACATGCAGGCTGGCTTCTGGGTACTCTGGCAGACGAACGCCCAGTGCATGAATCCAGTTTCGGCCCAGCAGCGTCGGTGACGACCCCTTCGTTAAGTAAAGGGGAAGGGTTGCCTCTTTGTCGCCAAAATGAACGCTGACCTGTGCCTGACCCTGGACCTGGGAGAGTTGCCCGGAGGAGCTGCGTAGCATCACGCCCGAAGCCTCGACGGACACGCCGGAGAAAGTACGCTTTAAGGGTTTCCCGGCCGTTTACTGACACGCTGGCCCCTGTGCCCAGCTCCATGGAAATGCCGTGCCCGTAGATTTCGACGGTCACCATGGGTACTCTGGCAGACGAACGCCCAGTGCATGAATCCAGTTTCGGCCCAGCAGCGTCGGTGACGACCCCTTCGTTAAGTAAAGGGGAAGGGTTGCCTCTTTGTCGCCAAAATGAACGCTGACCTGTGCCTGACCCTGGACCTGGGAGAGTTGCCCGGAGGAGCTGCGTAGCATCACGCCCGAAGCCTCGACGGACACGCCGGAGAAAGTACGCTTTAAGGGTTTCCCGGCCGTTTACTGACACGCTGGCCCCTGTGCCCAGCTCCATGGAAATGCCGTGCCCGTAGATTTCGACGGTCACCACGTAGGGCGGCACAGATGACGGCACAAATCCTGTGTGCCACATGTCGAAAATCGGCGGGTTCTCGGCCACGACGTGGAGCCTGGCCACGGAAGAACTTGAGCCTGCTGCCACATGCCCCCGCCGCATACGCTTGCGACGGCTACCCTGGCCGCGGACTGATGTAGTACCTGGGCTTGAATCAGGCTGCTACTGCTGTTTGCTGTTCGTCCTCCCCCTTCGGCATACACGCGCCAGGTGCCCAGTTTTCCCGCATGTAAAGCATTGTGTTCGAGAAAACTGGCACTGTGAGGGGGAGTGGGCACCACCACAGCGACCGACGGTACTGCCCTTTTTCGCCAACTCGTTGACCGCGGCTTCCGCTGACGGTGAGCCAGTCGCACAGGAAAGCTCGCCGGCGTCCTTGGCGGCAGCTTCCATTGCCAGCGCTGCCTTCACGGCGTCAACCAGCGAGGGGTCGGGAGCTCGAGGAGTCGCGTCTGCATGGTGGGGTTGTTGATTCCGCAGATGAAACGGTCCCGGAGCAGCGAGTCCAGTTGGTCCCCGAAGGCGCAGGCACTCGCTAACCCTCGTAGCGCAGCAACGAACTGCCCGAGGGTCTCTCCTTCCCGGCGGCTCCGGTTGTTGAAGCAGAAATGCTCCATTCGTGTGGACTGTGCTGGGTTAAAATGCGAGCACAGTATGGCGAGCAGCTCACCCAGCGTCTTAACGTGCGGCGTGGCTGGCTTGAGAAGGTCGAGCAAGAGACTGAAAACGCGGGTCCCGCAGCTGGCCAGGAAAATGTTCCGCTGTTTGGCCTCGGGTGTGTCGTTTGCCCGGAAGAACACGTGGACTTGCTCCTTGTAAGTTTGCCAGGTGGACCCATCTCCCTCGAACGGCTCGAGCCTTCCATACAGCGGCATGGTGGCAGCAACGGGGGGCGGTGTTTTGCGGCTCGCGGCGGCGTGAGATGATCTGCGGGTACTCGTCGCCATCCTCTTTGCCAGTGTCACGATCCCCCTAGGTTCGTCAACAAGGGAGGGCTTGAGGCACCTTCCGATAGACGGATGCTCCGTAGCGTGGTGGTGCTGAACGATGACTGACCGCTGAGCAGCCGTGCTCATCGGTGTTTATTGCGGTGCGGTGACCAATGTTGCCTGCCGAGCTTGGCAGGCCACCAAGCCTGGCGGCGAACGAACATTATGCCTGAGGGGGGGTCACATGCTTGCTACACATTGTCAAAACAGTTCTGCATGCGTGCATAATGAAGGACGCATACCGTGCGACGTGGCCCCCTTTGAGTGCTTCGCCACATAAAACTACTGTATTTTCACGAAGCTGACTTTAGGGAGCTGTCGAACCTACAATTGCGTCGTGGCATGTTTATCGGGAGGGACTGACAATCGCATACTTACGGCATTTCACACTACTTAATTGGAATCTGCACCGCTAAATTTATGTTACCACAGCATTCATACATAACCGAGGTTCTGGAAAATGACAGAACATCATGACATATGAAATGGGAACATAATGCATAGGAGTCACTGGGCTTTAGGTCGAAATATTGAAAATGCAATGTAGCAGGCAAAAAACGTCAGTAGTGAACTTATCAACGGGATTCTGCTGTTTCATTCTTTGCCTGCTTTGGGCACTTATCTAGCCTCTGAGGCATTGTTGTGATAATTTCGTTAACTCTGTATACAGTGGAACCCCGTTCATACGTTTTTCACCGGACCGAGAAAAAAAAAAAAACGTAATAGCCGGGAAAACGCAACAGTGAGGAAAGTTCCGAAAATGAATGAAAAAAGTGCAGCTTCAACTATAGACAATTTATTTCCACAGAGTGCGCTTAGACCTTAAAGTCCAGAATGGTGGCTTGCCGTTTCTTTCGCTCGCTAGAAATCACCGCACGTTTCTCAATAGCCTGGAAGGCCGCATTGCTGTCAGCGTCGCTGTGAGGTGCGACGTACCTGCGGAGGAGGTCCAGAGCCGCGACGGCTTCTCCAAAGCTAGGATTTGGCAACTCCCCGGCATCATGCGGCTCGTGCTCCTCGTGGTCACCGCGCCATGGCAATGGCAACGGACAAAGGAATATCCGTGGGAAATTTTGCCCTCTTTGGCGTAATCATGCTAACATGCTAGCGATTGTTTAGTATTGCTGCGGAGCGCGCACGTCCGAGCAGCCCGGTTGCACGCAGCGCGGCGTGCTTTCGTGAGAAATGTAAACAAGAGAGGAGAGCTGGCCCAATAGGCGGAGCAACGCCATGAGCAACGCCATGAGCAACGCCATGAGCAACACCATGAGCAACACCAGCTTCCGGCTTCCCTTTAGCTATTGGCCTCGAGCTCCACCACTGGAAAAGCTGGCGCCACCGTCGGCGTGACGTGCTAGGAGGAATCACGTGGACATAGCGGCCGCGTCGGCTGCTTCGGGCGCGCCGAAGGGAGCTGAAAACGAGTTTAAATTCCCTCAAACGCTGCGGTCCTCATTTAGTGGCGAAATTTTCCCGCTTCGAGTGTCTCCTTTACAACGCTTGAAAGCACTACAATAGGTAGTGGCTGCCTTTGAAGGCGCGCAACATGGTAGGCTACTGCTTGGTGCCACAGTGCCAGACGTACGCAACGGAGCCCGGTGTCAGCCTTATTCACATGTAGCCGCAGGACAAGAAGCTGCGTGAAGCTTGGCTCGCGAAACATAAAACCGGCAAACAGTCATCGGCTGCAACTCGGGTATGCAGCAAGCACAGGCGCGAGGAAGATTTCTGCTACGGCGCCCGGTCTGCGATGTTCTGAAAACGCGCACTGAGACGCTCGCCCGAGTCCGCTGCCCGACTTATGTCATGACGGTTTGGTGTATGAACTTGTCGATGTTATAGATACTGGCAAGTTCAGTGGAGTGGAAAGGCAGCGGTAAGAAGCACATTTAAAAAAAAGCATGGCATATGGTCAGGTTTGTGTTATGAATTAATGCACTGGTTTACAAAAAAGGAGCAGAGGGAAATTGCATGCTGAGAGCACCGATAAACATGCAGTGCGACGCAACTCGAGAAATAGTATTGAAAGGTCAAAGAATTTAGAAGAAAAAAAAGATTGAATCGTCGCGACGGCACATCACAGTCCCCGTAGGCGTCGAAGTCTCTACAATGAAATTATTTTTGTACAGCTCTGATAGCGCCCACGCAACAATGGTTGCTTGTATACTGTCAAATGCTCATATTCTGCGGCCTAAAGCTCATGGCACGGTGCGAAAACGCGCGCGCGGAGAAAGCGAAACAGTGCGCGGACAAGCATGCAGACGCGCACTCGGTCGCTGCGAATCTGCGCGATCGCTGCATTGAGGCTTCGTTCTATTACACTCCATGTAGTTATACAAACACTATAAGAACATATTTCACATAGTTTTCTCTCAGCGTTTACCTACCTTTCACGCAAGAAGCCGGTTCGGGAAACTCCATCGCGGCGACCGCACGCAGTGGCGTTCACTGTACGTATTCGGTAAAGGGATAGCGTCTGTAAACGATTGTGTGCTTTCAGTTTGACCAAGATTATTATTTAGACAGTAAGAAACTTCTCTCGTTTCGAAAGTACTTACAGAAATGTCCGGGAGAGCTCGCAGGTGGTGTTTTCAGTGAGCACTGACAGTAAAACCTATGAGGAGCGCGCCACGTGATCCCTCATACTACGCCAGCGAGGCGCTTCTGATAGATGGCGACTCCGTAACTCCTCGCCGCCAATAGCTTCACCAAGAGTGACGTCAGGGCCTCTCCTGAGTTTCCTTCCTCCGTGAGTCGATCCGTCCAACAAACCATGCGGTGACCGTAATCACAGTGATAGTGAGAGCATTTTTCACGTATGGCCATCTATTGGCGGCCTCTCGAACTGGCGTGCGTCTTCTTGCAGTCAGTTCCATAGCCAAGCCCGGCAAAGCCCGGTCAAAACTAGTCTAAAGCCAAAATGGCGGTTGGAGCGCGTTGCCTACTTTAGCCCAGGCAGGTTCGGGTTGCGACGCATCATGCGGGAACATATTCACAGCTACTACGTAACAGCGGGGTTCCTTATACATTGGATCCTATGGAAGCTATGCCGGGACCAGATGAAAACGACGTAGCAGCCGGGAAAACGCAGCAGTGAGGAACGTAACAGTGGGGTTCTACTGTATATCAAGATATGCATGACATTACATGAAACACGCAGCAGTACATGACATGTCCACTTAAACCTCGATATAATGAACTTCAATATAAAGAAATTCTAGATATGCAGTGTATTTAACTTTTCATAACCTCTTATTGATGGAACACCGTGTATTTAGAGCCTCAATATGACAAGGTGCGTTTGTATGTGGTTTCAATATAACGAAATTTCACTTCCACAGCAAAGGAATGCCGAGGCAATAAATGGAAACTACCATGGATGGAGATGGTCAAGTTAATGAATTACAAGTTGCTGCTTGCAACGCACCTCTCAAACTGCCTGCGCGGCACGACATGAGCGACCGCCAAAGTGAAGCCGCATCATGTTTCGTATAAAGTGAAAGGGTGATAAGCTCCTATTGCGCCTCATGCACTGAAAGCGTGCAAGGGTGAGAAAGAAAGATAGTGGCTTCACAAGCAAGTGCCACCTCCCTGCATGAGAAAAGTGAAAGGGGGAGGGGAGCAAGCTTACAGTAATGTGATCAAGCGTGTGGGAGGGGGGGGAGGGGTAAGTTGGCGCGCGTTGCGATTTATGGTGCATGGCTCAGCTGAGTCTGCGCATGGCTGCAAGTGCAGATGAGTGCATACGCAGCCGTTCACCCTGCTTTACAGACAATCTGCCGCATCTGCAAAGAGTGGCTGTGCCTAGACGGCATGGCATCATGTAAGTTGTCTCTCTGCACGTTTAGTATTAAAGGTCGCATAACCTTGAGTTTCGGCAACTCGTTGGTGCGAGAGGCAGAC
Organism: Dermacentor variabilis; assembly: GCF_050947875.1. Taxonomy (NCBI): domain Eukaryota; kingdom Metazoa; phylum Arthropoda; class Arachnida; order Ixodida; family Ixodidae; genus Dermacentor; species Dermacentor variabilis. The sequence continues at coordinate 130,855,307 of NC_134577.1, read as the reverse complement.
GAAGCATTTGCTCCCCGCTTCCAGCACTTTTCACGATAGTGTAGTCCCAGTGCAGGCAACGGCATCAGCTGCGGGTGCGCAGTGCACACGAAAGTGGGAATGACTTCGCTTAATTCGTACTGCCGATGCGAAGATGTCGTCGGCGTGGCATGAAACCGTTTCATTCGTCGCCGACCCCCAAATGTATAAAAAGAATTAAATTATGGCATTTTATGTGACCAAACCAGCATCTGATTATGAGGCATGCCGTAGTGAGGGACTTCAGATTAATTTTCACCACCTGAGGAAGTCCCTCACTACGGCATCCCTCATAATCAGATGCTGGTTTTGTCACGTAAAACGCCGTAATTTAATATTTTAATGCATTTGGGAGTCAGCGACGAATGATATGGTTTCATGCCACGTGCAGATAAATCTAAGGACACGGTTGTTTTCGTCTTTTGCCCTCGTAAAAATGCGGCCAGTGTGGCAGGGACCCAAATGCCTCAAAATTAATTTTCTTATTTAAATTTCCCTTTTTTTTGATTGCCTGATAATTCGGAAAATTCTGCGGCCCCTTTCCCTGTATGAAAAATCAGTTTGCGGCTGTGCTTGTTTGCATAAAAGGTCAAATTTCTGTAGAACAAAATTTCCATATAACGAAGCAAATTTCAGATTTTACCTACTTCGTTATGTTGAGGTTGAACTGTATGTCACTTACGCTGTCGTATCGTGACTGTTTCTTTAAGGGGGGACGCAGGTTTCGCATTGCGAGAAATGGCCAAAAAGTCGATTTTTCGAAAATCATATTTTCAGTTTCTATAACTCTTTTTCTATCCGATTCCAAAATATCATCCATATAAACCACGTAGAAGTGCTCTAAAAAAGTTTGTTTTATCAGCCAAGGTGGCGAAATGTTTCGCAGAAATCAAGAATGAACAGCGTTTTTCAAGCCACAATATCTATGGAATGGCGTAACCAAGCGCCGCCATCTTAATTTCGTGGGAAAGCGTATTTCTTTCTCTGTCTTCAAATTTCCGGCTTCAGCTATCTCCGTACAGAAACAAGCACACAAAAAAGCAAATGATTGTAGGTCGTGCCAGTCTGCGAATGGCCGCGCTCGCGTCGTCTGCTCCGCTCTTTGCACCTCGCAAGCCTGGAAGTCTCCATTCGCCATAATCTTGACGCGTCAAAACGGGTGCTACGCGGACATTGCAGTAGCGTGGCCGATCCCTACGTTTGTGGACGTTTCAGACCCACGGCAAAGGATTCCGAGCACCGGTGACGCAAACTTCGCAACCAAGATTCGCACACAGAATCTTAGGACATGCGGCTAGGCCTTTCAGCATTCAGTGTTTCGGAATTCTTGACCAAGCACATCGCGCATGCAATCCTCGTATCCCGACTAAGCATTTCGCACGTAGGAGTCTCCCACTCGTCGATCAAGCACATCGTGCGTGGACATCTCGGGCACTCGCCTAAGCATGCTGTGCATCGGCGCCCCCGACTGGGCGACTAAGTACATCGAGCGTCGACTCCTCGAGCTCGCGTCTAAGCATTTCGCGCGTCGGCACCTCGGACTGCGCGAATAAGCGCATCGAGTGTCGACTCCTCGGACTGCGGTCTAGGCACCTCGCGCATCGGCACCTCGGACTGCGCGGCTAAACACAATGAGCATCGACTCCTTGTATCTGGGGCTAGGCATTTTGCACGTCGGCACGTCAGACCCGCAACCAAGCATATTGTGCGTAACAATATCTATCATACCCCCCTTCATAAAGAGGACCTCATGATGAGCTCTGTTCACTAGGCCCCTTGGGCTGGCACAACATCTGGCTGCAGAAGTGATGGAGGCATCATGCTAACATACAATTCTGGAAAGCACCTAGCAGCTGCATATCTATCACTGGCTCTCTGATCCTAAGTTCCACGGCCATTGTTAGGTGAAGATGACTAGGGAGGCTACTTACACTCAGAGCCTTCATTCAGTTACATGGTCAATTCTACCAAATGAAAAAATGCCTTATAGTCACACATTTAGTATGGCAACTCTTACAAAACATTGAGATTCAAAACGGTGCCATTTGTATTGCTGTAGATAAACTTCAGCAAAAGCTACATTTGTTTGAAACTTCAAATGTGTTTATTTCAGTTGGATGTTGTTGCACACCATTCTCAGCCTTAGAGGTGTTTTTTGTGGGTTGTTTTTGGCGAAAAATGACACGGGTGGTATCATTTTATTCGCGTTGAAATCATCATGGGGTTGATGCTATTTCTATTACTCTTGCACCGTCAAGAAAATTACATTCAGGTATAGTACTCTGTTTGCTAATTAGAAAAAAATGTTCACAACAAATGCAAGATTGTTTTCTTGTCCTTAAAATGCTTTCAAATGAATAAAAATATCATCACCCCCTACAGTAGGTCTTTGGCAATAGTGTCATGCATTTAGTTTTTGGTTTAGCAAGACGGAATCATCAAAAAGCCCCGTAACGAGTTTGAAATTAATTTCACTTCACACATCAATATTTTTGGAACTACTGCAACTATCAAAAGTCTAATCAAAGATTTGAAATGAGCACGAAAAATTACCCAATGCAATTGAGTTCATTAGAGATTCACCCAAAAATAAAAAAAAAAATTTAGGACACATGTCTCCCCTCAAGGGGGGACACAGGTCTTTGCGGCGAAAAAATCGCGATAAAATCGATTTCTTGAAAATGAAATTTTCGAATTCTACAGCTAATGTTCCTTTAAGGGGGGGACACGGGTCTTTGCGGCGAAAAAAATCGCGAAAAAATCGATTTTATGAAAATGAAATTTTCGAATTGTACAGCTAATATTCCTTTAATTCACCAAGTGTCAAATCTCAGGGAAGAGTATTTCCTCCGCAATATCAAGTTATAACATCACTGTGAGCTGAATTCCGCGCAAGAACAGCCCTTTTTATCGCGGCGCGTAGCTCTTTCTCTATGCGTGCGATCGCGGCCATCTTGGTCTCGTTGGAAAGAGGAGCCTTCCTTCTTTAATTTCCCGCCAAACGTGACTCCGTCGGTACGCCAGTGACGTTGAAATTCGTTGAAAGCCCGAATGCGCGATCCGATTCGTTGACTAGCGCACGTGACCAAAAACGCGTGCTGTGGTTGGCTGCGCGAGGTTCCCATCGTCTGCTCCACTCCGCAGGCGACGTGGCGGCGCGTCTCGTAGGTTTTTGGCACGCGCCCAACGATGTCCAGTCCACCGGGGAAGTTCACCACGAGGCACAAGTTCGGCAAAAGGAAGCGATCAGCTTATAACTTTTAAAAGCGCTCCATTGCTTCTCAAAGCATTGAGAGTAGCTCGCCGCCAACCGCAAATGATGCCGAAGCCGCGGACGATGCCAAAGTAGGCCTAGCCAGCTCACAAATGAGTGAAATCGTTACGGACAGCGGCCATGTTCGGCGTGACACTGCAATGTTGCAGCGTGCAGATTTTTTGCAGAGGGAGATGAATGCTCAAAAAGTTCTTGTGTCAACGCCAGCAACAAAGCGGGTGTTGGATTTGCTCATTCGCACCAACGGCGCTGCAGCCGCACCAGTCGACGCTGAGGCAGGCTTCGCTATCCTCGGTAGGACTCCGTGAACGCACTGATGTCGTTTGTCAAGGGCAAGGTGTGCGGCGGCAGCGTCGCAGGAGGCAAAAGCGAACGGTAATCTGGCCTCGCCATAAAGTTTGTTATCACGTGTGGGTGTTGCGGCGATATCGCATCGGCGTGGAGCTCGACCCGCGTGAACAACAACCTTGCCGCGTGTGCGATGCAAGCCACCGGGAATCGGCGAAAGGTGCCAAACGATGTTTTTGCCGCATTTGGGTGGCCGTTGTCAGAGCGACTACATTCCTGGTGGCTTTTAGCCACTTTCACCGCAAAATAATGCAAAATCATTTCTGTACTTTTGATTAAAAGTGAATGTATTCCTTCTTTTCTCGTGTTCTCGAAACACCGACTTTTGACTTGTTGCTGATTTGCCGCGGCGATATGTCTGCCTTCAAAGCAGATACAGCCATAATTTTTGTTGTGGCTCTTAGCTGAGTGTGCAAAGTACACAATGGTGGGGCCAGATTTTTGAATTTATGCTTTAAAAATTTTCAATTCTGCTTTAGATCCTACAGTGGGGTAGCCACAATTCGAACAGTAAAGATTGAATTGCTATAAAATTGCTAATATTTGATGTATCAAAATAGTATTCCTACCATTGTGTTCCTTATGTTTTCTAGTACCCAGGCATGTGCCAATATGAATTTTGTAGCGCATTTTATTTCCCTATTGTTTGTGCAAATTATGAACAATGAATTTCATTTATCTTCAGAACTAAATGGCCTATTGGAAAAATAATTACATATTTGAAATCAGCACAAAAGTTTTAACAAGAATGGAAAGTTTCATAAATATTGATGGAAAACATCATGAACATTATTTGAAGAACAGTGTCCCCCCTTAAGGGGGGACGCGAGGATCAGATCGCGAAAATCTAAAAATATATATATATATATATTTGGTGTGTTTAATGTGTTTCAGGATCTGCAATGCCTAATCTACATTGTATCAAAAGGGTTTGACTGAAAACATACTAAATGTGCCCGAAAAAAATTAATATATCACTGCGTAGGGCGAGAAAACAGCTTTAAATTGCGTAAAATCACTGCAGTTTGCAGAGCCCTAACTTGTCTTTCCCACCACCGAACGCCGCCATGTTGGTATTGTTTGAAAGCTCGAAGTTTCGCCATGCCGTTTCTGAACTCTTTGGTCATCGCCATCTTGTAACAAACACACAAACAAAAGAAGCGCGAACCTGCTATAGGCGGTCACACGGGCCCTGCGATGAAAGTGGGCCTCCGATTGGTTGCCGGGCTGAAAGGCATCTCGCCATTGGTTGCTGCTGCAGCAGCGGGCAAGCTGGCAACCGCAGCGAACCGCAGTTGTCTGCTTTGAAAACCACGCCGGCGTCTTTCTTCGTTTGACACTGGCAGAATTCGGATTTATGAAAGCTCCCAGGTCAGTGATGGATCGTCGCTCGTTCGAAAAGAAATTTTAAACGAAGCAGGCCTTCAGAAAACGGAAGCGCAAGCCTCCTACGCCGAGAAAAAGACGGCGGCCAGCGGGAGAAGCGGAGCACCCGACTGAACACGCGGATAACGTGCCGCGTTATGTTGCACCGTGCAATTCCAGCAGCGAAGCTGACAATCGCCCTGTGACATCGACACTGTTAACTAAGCCACCGGAAGACAGCAACCAAGATTGTGTTGTTGGAAGCAACGCGGGTCGAGGGTCACCATTGCCAGCAGAGACGGTGTACTGTTTCTGACGCATCGTGTGACAGGGACACACAGTCTGCGAGTGAGCGCAACCGTCGTCGAGCTACATACAGTATGACTCAAGGCTCACTAGACAAATCGTTGCCCGAATGTCGCACGATTCAGACGCGCCTCAAGCCACATTTTGTGTCAGCGGTGACTGCAGAAGCGCAGGCATGCAGCGTTCGCGACTCCCTTCGCGCAGTGTCCGCAACTGAACGGAAGTTCAGTTTGATGGACCAGCAAGGCCAAGAGCAAATTTCGGCCCCTTGTGACTGTGAGTTCATTGTTGTGCAGGTTTCCGCGATGAACTCTTTGATCGCTAAAACTCTGTGGCCAAGATGTCAACAGCGTTCTGTGGGTGTACGCTGCAATACTAGGCTTGGTCTGGCAGTGAAAATGGTTGTCATGCACTACTCCAGAGGGCTCAAGAAAAGGATAAAGAACACCTGAAGAAGGCATCCAATGCCTTCCAAACAAGGAGGCAAAGGTGTAAGAAGATGCCTGAGAGCAATGATTCAAAATATTCCAGCCCTGGTGCTTTTTAGTAAATTTGTAGTGCTTTTAAAACTTTGCAGCCAGTTTTCTGAATTGCATTTTTTTTTGTCAATCACTTCGTTCGTGGAACGCGTAGCACAACAACGGCTGTACCGATTTTGGTCCAGCTTGTTTTGCTGCGATCCACAAGCTGTGCTGTACTTAAAGACAGTCTTGAAATGTTTCTTTATCTTTCCATTATTTATTTATTTCACAATAACTACATGGCTCCATGCAGTGAAGCACAGTCATATGGAGGTTATGTTGAGCAAAAAATTGTTAGCATACTAAAAAAAAAAAAAAAATTGAGCACTGTCTTGGTGTAGACTAGATATTTGGGCAAACATGCAAAGTATCCCCAGCTCCCTATCGTGTTTCGTTACTGTGCCAGCCTTTCCACAAGCAAGCAACTTATAAATTCTTATAAAACATAAACTAATTAAGATATCCTAATAAAATTTTAGATTTGTCTCTTTATTGCAATGTGGAGTGCGTGTGCCAAATTTCAGCCCTTTCTGTCAAGAAACAAAAAAGTTATTTCGATCCTCCTCGAAAATGCGGGTCTTGCAATGACAAAAAATTGCAAAAAAATCGATTTTCGGAAAAGTGCATTTTCGCTACGTTTATACATTCAAGAATCCCTCCGCACAATCTAGAACCTAAATTTAATCGGAAAATAATAAAAAACACACTTATACAGGCCGGGGTGGCTGCGGAGTTAGCGAAAATTCGCCATAAAAGTTCAAACTTCGCACCGTTGTCCTTTGCCAAAGTGGTGGCCAGCGGGCACCATTTTGAGCTTGTTTGAAAGCTGCTTTCATTGTGTGTATTTTGTACCGGTTCAAAATGGCGTAGATGAGGAGAAACCGATGGTATGGCGTAATTTCCGAAGGATGCGCCTGTGCCCCTGATTGGCCAAAGCACGCACACCCTCCACGCGCCTCACTTCTATTGGTCTGGCGCCGTTTGGGGGCCGATTCTCGCGCAGCTGAAAGGCTGGTCGTTGTCGTGTGCGCTGCATGTTTCTCTGTGTTGTTTTATTGTGCTGCTATGAATGTTTGTTCAGCCGCTCGCTTCTCGACAACATTCGATAAGGCGTCTTTTTCGCCGCCGGAATGGCTGGAAGAGATTGTCGCCTGGAGACTACTATGTGTTACGCTTTCGGCAAGGCACGAATGCGGCTGTGGTATGTAGGACAGAAGACGGATAGGCCTCTCATGCACCTGGAGTTGCCGATTGCTGGTCTGCCTGAAGATTCTGCTGGATCGAGTTCCAAGCTGCAACTCAGTACGTCTAGCGTCAACACGTCGTCCACCCACGCCTCGCGTGTTGGCACAGACTGTGTAGGTACCGCTTTCTTCACGACCTAAAAAAGTAGCAAGCACACAGCGATCGCCGATGAGGTGAAAAAGCGCCTGGCGTCGCAGTCTGCAAAGGAGCGAAAGTTTGAGCTGCAGGGTGTTGACATGAAAGAGGACGTCAACGACAGCGGAACGGAATCTGCGATCGTGGATTTATCCGTGGTACAATACTTTTTTGGACTTATGCCGTGTCCTGTCTGCGGCAAGAAAACGCTGATGCTTTCGAAGGACCGTGCCAAGGAGTACGGGCTCTGTGCCAAGCTTGTGCTGGAGTGCTCCACGTGTGGCATGTGCAAAGAGCTATTTACTTCTCCAAGAGGGGCCTGTGATGCAGCAATAACGCCGTTCGATGTAAACGTCCTTTCTATGAAGGCCATGCAGAGCATTGGTAAGGGAGCAACAGCCCTCTCCGACTTCTTTGCCACGATGAACATTTCTCATTGTGGCTTACAACACAAGACCTATGGGGCCATATGAATATGATGGTTCAAGCGTGCAGTAGTGCTGCAACAGATTGTGAGGCTGCAGGTGTGGCACAAATCAAAGAAATTTACAAGGACTTTGGAAACCCACCAAGGAACATAGATGTCATTTATGATGGAACCTGGCTGACACGCAGCTGCAGTTTGCACGTTACTGTTGGGTGCATCATTGAGATGTCCACCGGGCTCATTGTTGACCGTGTCGTGCAGTCAAACTTTTGCTTGGGCTGCTCACATAGTCCAAAACCCAATGAGCAAGGGTATGCGGCTTGGCATGCAAAACATCTTCCAAAGTGCCATAAAAACATTGACTGTAATGCCGTGCAAATGGAGGTGCAAACTGCATTGCTCATGTTTTAGAGATCCCTTGACAAGTGCAAGCTGCGTTACACGACAATGCTCTCTGATGGTGACAGCAGGACATTCCATGCCTTGACGAGCAAGCTGTTTACGGCTTCATCAAGATAGACAAGAAAGACTGCATCAATCACGCGCACAAGTGCATGGGAGCAGCCTTGCATGGTTTGGTTGACAAAATGAAGGCCCAAGGTGAGCAACTTGGAGCAAAGGGACGGCTCACCCAGGACAGGATCAAGAAGATTACAAATTATTATGGCTCGGCCCTTGGTAGTCGCAAGAATGACGTGCCAGGTATGAAGAGGGCAGTTGAGGCTATCCTGCGCCATGTGTCGTCAACTGATGATGCCCCCAAACATGACCTTTGTCCCGAAGGGTTAGAATCCTGGTGCAGCTACAAGCGAGCTCTGGCAAAGGGCGAGCAACCTCCAGCAAACAAAAACAGCCTGCGCGACTTTGTGTGCGAAGCTCTGGAGCCAATTTTGAAGGGGCTAGCTGAGGAAGCCCTCTTGGAGCGGTGCAGCGACGGCGTGACTCAGAATGCCAGTGAAAACCAGGATTTCGTGATCTGGGATCAAGCCCCAAAGACTAAGCCTGCCTCACTGCACTTTGTCCAAAGGGCAGCAGCTGAAGCCATCAGCCGGTTCAAACAGGGTGTGGCAGGAAGCAACACTGCTATAGCCGAGAAGCTGGGCAACAGTGCTGGCAGCTGTATAGTGTGCCGAAGCCTTGAAAAGGATCATCAGAGGCTTCACATGTCCAACAAGGATCACACAAACAGAAACGCTTTGACAAACAAGCTTGCAAAGAGGCACAAGCCAGCAACAGACTCTGCCTACAGTCCTGGGCTTTTATAGGTCCAGGTGTGACCTGTGCTAAATGCACAATTGTGTGAGTGTGCAAGAGATATGCATTTTTTAAATTTGAATTCTGGGATTTTACGTTCCAAAACCATGATATGATTCTGGATTAATTTTTAACCACTTGGAAGCGCTACTACACGAGTACATGAACTTTTTCGCATTTCGGTTCCATTGAAATGTGGTGACCGCCACTGGAATTTAATCCATATTTTCTGGTGTAGCCATAAACTTTGTGCAAAGGACATATTTTGTTGTGGCCATGTACTTTTAGCTGCTTTATTTGCATAGGGATGCCATTTGTGTGCCTTCTGTTCAACAAGGAACTAAAATAGAAATGTGTAGCTCGTGGTCCTAGCTTTCTGGCATTGCTTTCAATGACTATGCATGATGTTGCAACCAATATCTCAGTGTTATTTTTGCACAATGGCCGTATATATGTCATGAACTTGTTGCTGAAAGACAGGGCTACATAGTGATGCAATACATATTGCCATGTTGTTAGGCCATTCAAACTTGCAGTGAACTAAAAGTTCAAATTCGTTTTTCTCAGCTTCATTTTTTTGGACACCACACACGGCCTTACGGGGGATCTTCATATGTTCTTTCTAAGTACCAGCAAAATGTTTGGTATCAATATATTTGTGTCAAATGGATCTAGGCGGTGATGCTATTTATTTATTTTTGAAGTAGTTGGCTAAATTTTAATTGCCACTAAATACAAATGAAAATTAGCAAAAATATTGCAATTATGTTTACGTCTGTCTTCTTTTTTTTGCGTTATAAGTGCACTGAGAACAATAAAAATAGCAGCACCGGCTAGAGCTATTCTCTCACGTTCTGGCCATATACTTTGTTTGTGCTTTTGACAAAGTAAAGTTTTTGAAAGGTCCTGTAAGAAATTTGCAATGAGCAGAAAAAACTGAACAATGCTGTTAAATATAATCCAGTTCACACTAAAATAACAAAATTGGTTATAGAGCCCACGTCTCCCCTTAATTAACTGGATGAATATTGGAATATGGATGGCATGCATGCATGGAGATGATATGAATGACGTGCCTTCATGACTTGCATGTTAAAGGTGCTTAACGCATGCGTGTTAAGTGTTAGGCGCGCTGAAATAGTCGAAAATCTGCGCTTGCTTTTGCATCAGTTTGCAACTGGGGTGTGCATCGCATCCGTCCAGCTGCTGCTGCATGAACACTGGCGGTCATCTTGCATGGAAACAGTCAGTGACTTGATCGACGGCAGTGCAGTTCGCGTTTGCGTGAACATGGGTCACTGGCCACTGCTGTCATCGGCACTGTCGCACGCCACTGCCGCCTGTCATGACGACGACGGTCGCTCCGCCTGAGATCTCTTCACAGAACGAGGCAGCACTATATGCCCTCAGACTCTCCTTCATCAAAGCACCACCTGCTTCATTGTCAATTGTGATGTGCTCCCAGAGCTCGGTAATGTCAGCAGCTTCCACCCTGTTGGTTTCACTATTATGGAGGATTTGCTCCGGCACACAAAGCCCACCTTTTGGAAACAGCTGTTTATGGTAGAAAAAGGTCGCTAACCCTTTTTTCGTTCATCAGCATAGTGACTGGTTCCAGCATTTATGATTGCAGGTGCTGCTGTTTTTAAGAATCGCCAGTATTGTCAACTGCGTGGGCTCATACTTCTTTTTGTGTGAGTTCGTACTTTTTTGAATCTTGCAAAATTTGCAGCCTTGTCTCAAGCGACACAGCTTTGCGCTCTGTCGGTGCCATCTTCTAGAAACTGGACTGTCCATTACTTTGAGGCTGCTTCCGGAGTGCATTTCCGGTTAGTTGAGAAAAAGAGAGATTGTGAAAAGGGCGGGCACCACTGCGCCACTTTGATTTTCAGCTCTCGCTTTTTTCTTCTCTGTTGATGCACAGTCTTGGGCACCATGGGCTCGAAGCAGCTGGCACCACCTTGTGGCACGCTGCGTCAACTTGCAATGTCCTCTGTGTCCTTTGCAATCAACATGTAGGCAGGACACACTGTGTGGTAATGGCAGTGGGTACAAACTCGCATATGCAAACTTTTCGCCCTTTCTCAGCATTGTTCGATTAGGGGAGCTTACCAGTGCAAATGTCGTGCTCAGTGTGCCTGGAAACCACCATCCAGAAGGCAAAATTTTGATTGTTGTATGTGCCATGCACATAAAGTAATTCAGTAAACGTAAAGGGTGGACACTCCCATAGACTTAAAAGCACTTCTTGATTTAGGTGCACGTTAAAGAACCCCAGGTGGTCAAAATTTCCGGAGTCCTCCACTACGGCGTGCCTCATAATCAGAAAGTGGTTTTGGCACGTAAAACCCGAAATATTATTATTATTATTAAAAGCACTTCTTGTTGGGCTAGTTGGTAGCTATTCATTATAAAATATGAAGACCCCAAATAAACAGACACACACAAGAGAAGAAAACGGGACAGGGCGCCACTCGCAACTGTTTTATTTACAGAACGCAGGCACATATATACTGTAGTCAACACATGCGCACAGAGCAAACATTCTTTCATGCATCTAATCAAACATTCATGATGCACCACGCTCAAGAAACCTCATCTCGGCCTTATATAATGATATTGAAGTATCGCTCACGCACAAGCTGCCTTTCTTGCCTATGTGATAGGCTTCAACCAGTTCCCTTGCTCTAGTATCTTTACTTCGGGCAAGAATCCGCACATCTGAAAAATGTGGTTCACAAGAGTGTGAGGGACAGGTCGCGATGTGCTTAGGCAAATTTGGGCCCTCTTTCATTTGCTCAACATTTCTTTCATGCTCCCTGACACGCTCATTAACACAGCGCCCGGTCTGACCTATATAGGAACGACCGCACGAAAGGGGGATCTTGTAGACAACCCCTTCGGTTGCACGTGTTTGGTTCCACAGCCTTTTTCGCTTCTTTTTTCTTTTCTTTTGGCGATTTGGGAGCAAAGGCTTCCGAGCTTCCTCAGGGCTGAAAACACTAGCGGGACGCCATGTCTGCTCGCTACCTTCTTCAGATTGTGGGCCACCTTGTGCACATATGGCACAGCCACCGTTCTCACCTCTTGCCGAGGGGCCTCTGCTCCAGCTCTCATCGCCTTTCTCTTCATTTTCTGTAAGAGGCTTTCGGCTACTCCTGTTAGGAGCGAACCAGGGAACCCAGCTGAAGTCAGCCTAGCCAATTGATTGTCGAAACTTTATGCCATCTTGTGAACACACGACTTCCTGAGCGCGGACTCAAGGCAGAGTGACACAATTCCTGTCTTCACCAATTTCGAATGTGCTGAGTCAAATGGCAGAAGCCCTTTCTTTGCACGTGGTGCATAGCACGAACAAACATGATCCTTACCGAACTCGATGCTAAGATCTAAAAACTGTAAATCGTTTCCTCGCGGCAGTTCATGTGTAAAATCCAAGCCTTCTCCATGTTGTCTAAAAACGGATGAAACATTAGCCACAACCTCTGCGGAGTTTAGACTCCCGTCCTTAGTTAAAATATTTGAAAAATCATCTACATACATAAACACTTTAGAAACCTTGTTAGCTGGTAAAACATGGTGCAATACTTGGTTCATTTGTGAAAGAAAAATGTTACACAACACAGGGGCGACACAGGATCCTATGCATATACCAGCTTTCTGCAGAAAAAACCGCTGGTCAAACATTATAAAAGTAGACTCCAGGTAAAACTAAAACGGTTAAAAAGTCGTCAATAGAAACACCGGCAGAGTTCTGAAAAGAAATAGGATCATTCCTTTCAATGCACTCCCTAACCGCAAAGAACAGAGCATCATGGGGAACAGAATAAAATAAATCAACAATATCCACAGAAAAGGCAAAGTCCACGCTAGCTTCAGTTCTCAGGAATTCATATACTTCATCCGATCTTTTCGTTAAAAACGGATCTTGTACATCTAGTTTACGCAAATTTTTTAACAGGTAAGAGCTAAGTTGCTTCGGCCATGCCCCCTTTTCCGTCACTATTGTTCTGAAAGGCAGGTCTTGCTTGTGCGTTTTTACTGAAAAGAACACCTTCAGCGCTTTACTTTTGCTTTTGTTAATTTCTTTCGCAAGACTGGCCAACCCCAGTCGCTCACACATTGCCACAGCGTTGGCTTTGACTTTTGTCGATTTTACTGAAATAGGTGAAAAATTCTTTTTAATCGCCTGAGCTGTCCTTATCGACAAGCTATAATCCGACATGACTACAAATCTGCCTTCCTTATCGGCTTGGAGAAGCGTTAGGCCACTCTTGCTAAAGAAAGACACAATGGCTCCGGTTGACATGTCCTTGCGCCGTGTATGCCGCAGGTAGCTAGATTTGAGCAAGCAGTCAACTCCCTCAAGAAGGCACTTTTATTGCTCTTCTGGATCGGCCTTCCTTGCAATTCGACGATTAACGGCAATAAGCTCATGCGGCGGCACTTTCGGTTCTATACCAAACATGGGTCCTTTCCGGAGAACAGATGTAACTTTCTGTGGTAGATCGATATCCCCCACAACTACATCACTCCCAGCTTTCTTCTTGTCCTTTCTCGTTTCCCTGAGCAGACTGTTCAGCCTACACATCCAGAGTTCCTCTGTCGCCCGAGAAGCAAAGCTTTTGATATACCGAATGTTCCTATCAGCCAGCCAGGCAGGATATTGCGAATGACAGGCGGTGCGGAGAAGATCATTAAGCATGCGAACTTGGCGCCACAGCTCGGACCTGAGGATCTTGCTCATTCGTTTCATGTGCCCCTAGGACGGTAGCGCCTGGTGGAAAAGAGTACTTACTTCGATGGGTACCAATCCATTTTTGATGCAGAAAGCGATGCTTCTTGCGTGACAAGTGTTGACAACGATTCGTGAAATCCATTCGTCAATGAAGGACGGTGAAGACACACACAGAGAAGGGCCCACTCTACTAGAAATATATCTTAAAAGCACTTCTTGTTGGGCTAGTTGCTAGCTATTCATTATAAAATATGAAGATGCCAAATAAACAGACACATGCAAGAGAAGAAAACGGGACAGGGCACCACTCGCAACTGTTTTATTTACAGAACACAGGCACATATATACTGTAGTCAACACATGCGCCAGAGCAAACATTCTTTCATGCATCTAATCAAACATTCATGATGCACCACGCTCAAGAAACCTCATCTCGGCCTTATATAATGATATCGAAGTATTGCTCACGCACAAGCTGCCTTTCTTGCCTATGTGATAGGCTTCAACCAGTTCTCTTGCTCTAGTATCTTTACTTCGGGCAAGGCGATGAGAGCTGGAGCAGAGGCCCCTCGGCAAGAGGTGAGACCGGTGGCAGTGCCGTATGTGCACAAGGTGGCCCACAGTCTGAAGAAGGTAGCGAGCAGACATGGCGTCCCGCTAGTGTTTTCAGCCCCGAGGAAGCTCGGAAGCCTTTGCTCCCAAATCGCCAAAAGAAAAGAAAAAAGAAGCGAAAAAGGCTGTGGAACCAAACATGGGCGACGGCGACTTTTCATGAAGTGTGCTGAAGGGGTTGTCTACGAGATCCCCCTTTCATGCGGTCGTTCCTATATAGGTCAGACTGGGCGCTGTGTTAATGAGCGTGCCAGGGAGCATGAAAGAAATGTTGAGCAAATGAAAGAGGGCCCAAATTTGCCTAAGCACTTCGCGACTTGTCCCTCACGCTCTTGTGAACCACGTTTTTCAGATGTGCGGATTCTTGCCCGAAGTAAAAATACTAGAGCAAGGGAACTGGTTGAAGCCTATCACATAAACAAGAAAGGCAGCTTGTGCGTGAGCTATACTTCAATATCATTATATAAGGCCGAGATGAGGTTTCTTGAGCGTGGTGCGTCATGAATGTTTGATTAGATGCATGAAAGAATGTTTGCTCTGTGCGCATGTGTTGACTACAGTGTATATGTGCCTGCGTTCTGTAAATAAAAGTTGCGAGTGGCGCCCTGTCCCGTTTTCTTCTCTTGTGTGTGTCTGTTTATTTGGCGTCTTCATATTTTATAATGAATAACTCTCATAGACCCCTGTGGCCGTCTTTGGCTCACAGTGCACCTAGTGAAATCGGTGATATGCACCAGCCTCCAAGATTCAAGCATTATTGCACAACAAAAAAAGACACGGATGTAAGAGAAGAATAGGCGACGACAATCCCAACTCACCGGTGCGATCTGAGCGTCACGTTTTGCTTTGGCAGCATCCCGTTTGCCCAATGGCTCGGTTTCGTTTTGGTTTCCAATCGCCATCTTTAGACGCTATGCAACAGGAGAACAACAATATGTGTCTCGGGTCGCCAGAGCCCCACCAGCTCATGTGCAACAATTCACGCAATGCTTTGCACTGCGTAGATGTCAGCTATAGTTGTGTGTGTCAAAGTTTTTATTTACAATGGATCGTACATTTTCTCCTAGTACTCTTTTTGTCTAGTTTTCTTCTAAAACGTATGAACGAGGTTCTACTCCATGCGCAAAGCATCAAACATAAAGTTGGCGCCATATGTGTACGTCAAAAATCGTGCGGGACAGATCAGTGGTGCTGTATATGTACAAAAAAAAAAAAAAAAAAAGAAAAAAAAAAGAAAAAAGAAAAAGAAAAAAAAGAAATACTCGGAAGGTTAGCATCGACGGTCATTGTGGGATGGGTTCTACACTATTTTTTTGTAAACATCTGATAAGCCACAACACAGGGAAACATTGGTACTATGCACACCACATTAATGAACCTTTCGGATTAACCAACTTTTCAGAAATCCCCTGCTCACTGCTTTTTCATTTCAGTGTCATGTTAACAGGGCCTACGTACTAAGAATTAATATTTAGAAATCTGGGGATTCTTAGATTTCTGTGTGTCCTGCACGGCGGCCGAAATAGTATGCTAGCAGACAAGGCGCAGAAAGTAGATGCCGCGGCGTTTGGACGAGATGGCGCTGATATTGCAGAGGCAATGACACATCAGATGCTAAGGACTGTGGGGGTTCCACTCTGCGTGCGGCTAGGGCTGAAGGCAAGCTTTGGATCTAGCCCCACGCAGTCGCTTCGTGGTACTCCCAACCCGTAGCGCGGGAATCGCGGCTACGCCGGGTTCAACGAATAAGGCAACCAGCGGCGTCAACGGTAATAACGTTTATTGCAATTAGCAATAATGAACACTCGCAGAGGGATGTCCTCTCAGTAACAGTAGTAAATAGGCTTGCCTCGTTGTCTGGGTGGGTCAGACAAACGAGGTCACTCATGGGATGCGGCAGGTGCTTTCGTCCAGGCGGCAGGTGTCCGGCGTCCCAAGAGAGCGAGTCTCCCCCGGTGGCGCGCTTTTATGCTTTTTTACCTTTTCGCGAGGGGAAGTCCTCCTCACCCGCCGGATACGTTTCCCTTTCCCGTGAGCCGCATAGGGGAAGAGGGGTACGCGCGTCATCAGAGCGACGGAGAAAGGGAGGGCGCATAGTGCCTCTCTCCCATGTCTACGCCGGCCCGACCCGTCGCCACGTGCGAACGGGACGCCGCGGGTACGCGGGAGGAAATGGAGGTGGGTGCTCCCCACAGGGCGTATGCTTCTCCCAGACAAGTGTTGCCTAGCAACGGAGGGAGGCCTCGTCCTTCTGTCGCCCTTCATTTTCTCGTGCTTCTTTCTGCGGCCATACCAGCTATATGCATGGAGAAATGTAAGCTCCGTGGTTGCGGGCATGCCACATGCCATGATGGGGTCGTTTACATATGCTTGTGTTTTGAAATAGTTCAGGCATCCGTCATAGAGAAAGATTCAGCAAGAGCGGACACTCCCATAGAGCCCAGCGGCACAATTGATTGCAGTGCACCAACCCGCCGACGTTAATACTTCAACAACGGTTTCTGTTTTGGGCGTAATGGTGGCTAGAACTCGTTACGCCAGCTGCACTGATCGGCACAGCACCTTTTTGGCTTTTTTGTATTTTTTTGGTTTTGTTTATTTCTACTGTTCAACCACGTGTGATCTTTGTACGGAATCGTTTTACTCTTAAAGGGACACTAAAGGTTAATGGTAAGTTAATGTGGACTGTTAAAATACCACGATAAACCTCGAAACACTTGTGTCATGCTAAGAAGAGACTCATTTTAGGAGAAAATGCGTTCTGAAGCTCCGCGTACCTCTAGCGCAGTTCAAATCGCTCGCCTTCCATCGAGGAGTGGTGAGGTCATGGTCTCATAGTGACGTTGCGCCGTCAATGAATAAAACAGCGCCCACAGACGGTGCTATGGCTTTTCTGCGCAAAACGCAAATGCGCGGCCAGAAGCAGAGCCGAGACAGAGCCGACAGCAGTGTGAAAGCGGAACTATGGGGGCTAGCGGAAGGGAAAGCGTGCAACGATGAGCTGGTTCTTCATTTTATGACGCAAACTTTGGCGCTCGTTGCAATGAATGACCCTGACAACGACACATTGGCTTGCGATGCTGGGCTCGACTGTGAAGCACTGATGAACGTGACCTGCTGCTGAAAGCCCGTGTTGCCAGCGTCGTTGCGTACCACTGCGACGGCAACTGTATGTCATGGCTGTACATATTCGCACATTTGTAGGCTTTCCTTTGTGAAAACCAAATGCTGCACTCACCGCCCCGTCTTTGACCTGCAGTTGTTCTTGCGCTTTGAAGAATGCAGGCAAGACCAACGGAACAGCGCTATGGGATAGCATTGCTTTGAAAGGCACTCCACACGACTTCAGTAAGTCGGCGTTGAACTCATAATCCTCTGGATTAAAGTGTAGCGGGCACACTATGCGATTTTTCGGCTCTTTGCCAACGCGTTGTGGAGGTATGGCACTAACCACTTCGAACGGAGAGGTTCGCTCGTTGACACACAGTGATAGGTAACATTGGATTTGCCACTGCAACTGCCCTTGGCGTAGTTCCGCGGACCGTTCGCGCATCCCACGACATCACATGGACATGGAATTCTCGGTGCTTGTTCCAAATGCAAGTTTCGTGAGCCAGCAGAACCAGCGCTGCATGACACTATAATGAAACAACTGAAACTCCAAAGCGCACGCTGCGCAGAGTCAAGCGTGCAGAGTTGAGTGAAAATGAAACCTTTCGACCACCCATACTACTGAAGGGTAACGTCAAAATGTTTAGTAGAGTAGTTAGCTGGGCCAGTTGGTGCATGGTGAATGTATAATGGTTTCCAGGAAGTACGGACGTGAGCACTGTACTTGCTCGCGTCTGTACTTGCTGGAAACCATTATACGGTCAAAATGTTATTTTTTCTTCAAATCGAACAGAAGTAGACAAGTGGAATTTTCTTCCGTCTGATAACCTAATGAAATTATCTTTTTAATATGAGTAGTTGAGTACTAGTGACATGAATTATGATGAGAAGTGCCTTCGTCATCGGGCTAGTACCGGAATGTCGCTGGGGGGTCTCAAATCGTGTCATGCATTTACCTAAATTTCTCGGTTTCTAAAGCTCTGTTTGCGATTATATTGACGCCTTAGACGTCCTAGAGCATTGCTTTATCACTTTAACTTGACTTCATAGTAACCTTTAATGTCCCTTTAAGTAAAAATGATTGCGTATGATGTTTACAAGCCTCCAATGAAAATGTGCCACGTGCATTTTCATGAAAAGGACTCAAAACTTCTTGTGAAATGAGGAAATGTTTATTTTGCTCTATATAAATGCTTGTTCCGGGCTTTTATGCATTCATCCGTTGTGGCACAGGGTAAGCAGGAATAGGTCCCGTACGATTCTCTACTGGATGAGTTCAGCTGAAAAAATTAAATTACAAGTATGTGTCATTTTGGTATTAACACCTTGCATGTAGAGGTGAAATGGGCGAAAGTAGGGAATGGGTAGCATTACCAACAAAAGCAATTCGCTTTTACATACAGGACATAGAAAATACCTGACTTACCCTTAACAATACCGTATATAACATATCACGAAAACATCCGATTTCCAACATCCCCCATTCCCGGCTCTTATTTCCTGCACTTTCCAAAAGAACGCACTTTCCGCACATTTCCAAAAGAACTTGGCTTCTACCGACGCGATAGTACCGTATTTAGTTGCATAACGATCGTACTCATGTAATGATTGCACCCCAGAATTTTTTTGGCAAAATTCAATTTTTTTTCTTTCCCACGTGATGATCGCACCTCCAACTTGCCGCAGCAATATGTCATGTGCCAAGTCAAGCTAATCTGTCAAATGCTATGCGAACGACTCTTCAAGACATACCAAGCGGTCTGCATGCACCAAACAGATTCTTAAGCAGATGCTCCATTTCATTCTACAATAATAAAAATAACAATACAATTACAACAATAATAAAAAAGAAAAAAACACCAACCAAGTGCACTGCCTAAAATTTAGAGAAACATATTAGCTACATAAAGCTGTATATGAGTACAATAAAAAGGAACTCTATAAGTTTGTAACAAACGTATTACAGTGCAAGAAAAAGGTAGGAAAAATAACACAGAACAGTCAGTGTGATATCAACGGTTAACAAGGGTTAAGCGAATTGAGTGAGTGCTTGAATTTTTCACGGTCAGTTTCCACAACCATGTTGTCGGGGAGGCTGTTCCAGAGCCGAATGGCACGTGGAATTGCAGACGAGTTAAATGCTTCTGTCTTACCATAGCTGCGCATGAAGCTATAACGATTGTGTAATCTGTGCGATGTGTGCGATGACGTTTCTAGGTGTAAGGAGCGTTTGTTAGTGTGGTGGGCGTATTTATGAAATAATGACAAAAGGGCTATGTCGCGACGATTACTTAGCAGCTGAAGTGAAAGGTGAATCTTTTATGTGAGTTACGCTAGAACCGTAGTCATAATTCCGGGAAATGAAACGTGTGGCTCTGTTTTAGATTGATTCCAGCATGGTAATTAAGTAATTTTCGTGGGGAGACCACACTGGAGCAGCGAACTCAAGTCGAGGGCGAAAAAATGTTTGAAATGCCAGTTTGCGGAAAAGTGGAGGTGAGTTCCAAAGGTTACGTCACAGGTAACCCAGTGATCGAGAAGCACTGGCACAGCTGGTGGTAATGTGAGAAGTCCAGGAGAGGTTTGTTGAAAGATTTACGCCTAGATATTTAGATGATGAGGTCCGAGGTAATGGGACATTTTTAATACAGTAGGAATAGTCCCAGTTAGTGCATTTGCGGGTGAAGGACATCACTTTACATTTTGATGAATTTAGAGTCATTAGCCAGGTGTCACACCAATTAATAATTTGGTTAAGATCGTTTTGGAGAATCAGGTGGTCATCAGAGCTGTTAATAGAACGATAGGTAATGCAGTCGTCAGCAAAAGTGTGCATGCATGATGATAAGTTATATTGGGTATGTCATTAATGTATATCAGAAAGGGTAAGGGACCAAGAATGCTTCCTTGTGGTACACTGGATGTAACATCTGAAAGGGGCAAGGGGAAGCTGTTAGCGAAGGTAAACTGCTGCCTGTTAGAAAGAAAATTTCGAGGCCAGGATAGAGTTAGTGAAGCAAGTTTTAATGATGATAACTTCAAAAAAAGGTAACAGTGGGCTACGCGGTCAAAAGCTTTGGAAAAATCCAGAAAGATGCTGTCAATTTGAAGGTTTGTGTCCCTGTTAAAATGTAAATCTGTCCTGAAACCATATTGATTATGAAAAAAGAAGTTGTTCAATTCTAGATGATGGTAAACATGAGATGCAATAATATGTTCCATCATTTTACAGCATATGCACGTTATTGATATCGGTCGGTAGTTCTCAGCCAAGTTTTTGTCAGCGTCTTTGAAGATGGATATGACTTTGGCTGTTTTGCAATCTTGGGGTATCTGACCTGTCATTAAAGATTGATGAAAAATGTGGAATAAAAACGTGCTAGCTACTGAGACTCTATTTTTTAATAATTTAGAACTAATATTCCGGACAGGCCGCCATTGGAATATGAACCTGGCAACGTTTAATGCTAGAATGTTATCTAGTGAGGCAAGTCTAGCAGTGCTATTGGAGGAATTAGAGGGCAGTAAATGTGATATAATAGGGCTCAGTGAAGATAGGAGGCCACACGAAGCATATAAAGTGCTTAAAAGCGGGCACGTCCTGTGCTACCGGGGCTTAGCGGAGAAACGAGAACTAGGAGTCGGATTCCTGATTAATAGGAATATAGCTGGTAACATACAGTAATTCTATAGCATTAACGAGGGGGTGGCAGGTCTTGTTGTGAAACTTAATAAGAGGTACAAAATGAAGGTTGTACAGGTCTACGCCCCTACATCCAGTCATGATGACCAGGAAGTCGAAAGCTTCTATGAAGACGTGAAATCGGCGATGGGTAAAGTCAAAACAAAGTACACTATACTGATGGGCGACTTCAATGCCAAGGTAGGCAAGAAGCAGGCTGGAGACAAGGCAGTGGGGTAATATGGCATAGGCGCTAGGAATAGCAGGGGAGAATTATGAGTAGAGTTTGCGGAACAGAATAATATGCGGATAATGAATACCTTCTTCCGCAAGCGGGATAGCTGAAAGTGGACGTGGAGGAGCCCGAACGGCGAGACTAGAAATGAAATAGACTTCATACTCTGCGCTAACCCTGGCATCATATAAGATGTGGACGTGCTCAGCAAGGTCCGCTGCAGTGACCCTAGGATGGTAAGAACTCGAATTAGCCTAGACCGGAGGAGGGAACGGAAGAAACTGATACATAAGAAGCCGATCAATGAGTTAGCAGTAAGAGGGAAAATAGAGGAGAACTAGTATTAGGCTTTAACTCAGGAAAAGGACATTAGTGTTGAAGTAATGACCGACAATCTTGTGGGCATCATTAAGGAGTGTGCTATAGAAGTCGGTGGTAACTCCGTTAGACAGGATACCAGTAAGCTATCGCAGAAGACGAAAGATCTGTTCAAGAAACGCCAATGTATGAAAGCCTCTAACCCTACAGCTAGAATAGAACTGGCAGAACTTTCGAAGTTAATCAACAAGCGTAAGACAGCTGACATAAGGAAGTATAATATTTTTTACATGCTCTCAGGAACGGAGGAAGCGTAAAAGCAGGGAAGAAACTAGGAATTGGCAAGAATCAGATGTATGCATTGTGGGATTCTCCTCCCGTGCTCTTGGGATAAAGGAACGACAACACAGTATTACAAACAATCACAATGGCATTTATTGCACCTTTCATAGATCAATGCCTGCTGGCCGAGTGGCTATCCACAAAACATGCCTATGGGCGCGCGACAAATCTAGGAAGTCTGACTCACCGCGACCAGATAGCGAGCGAATATGTTCGCCCCATGCTGGATCCCAACGCCTGGTCATTCGCGCGTATGGTCACGCGAACGGTGGCGTGTTCCAAGGTGGCCACGCGAGGTGGTCTCGCAGAAGCATGGGTCGGCGCGCACGCGGGGCGTTCACGCTGTTTGCCGATCTGCCGGGAAAGAGACCCCTGCGCCCCCAAGTAACCCTGCCGTGAGGCGGCGTTAGCAGCACAACACTCACGCCATCTCTCGCACTGCGCCCCAACCACATCGACCGCCGTGGGCATCACCAGTGGCGTAGCTAGGTCGTCTGGCACCCGGGGCCCATAGGTCTTCTGGCACCCCCCCCCCCCCCCCCCCCCGGGTGTAGTCGAGGAAGGCGAGGATATAGACAATTTCCGGGTGTCTTCAGACGTATATGACCCCCCCCACTGGCCCCTTGCACCCGGGGCCCCCCGGCCCCCCGGCACCCCCGGTTGCTACGCCACTGGGCATCAAGCAGGCCACGCGGCGAAGCCGGGTTACAGGAGACGCACCACGCGGGAAGAACATCAGGGGACACACGAGAGTCGCGCATCCCCACAGCGTTAAGAGACAAAGCCGGCAATATCATTACTAATATGGATGAGATAGGTCAAGTTGCTGAGGAGTTCTATAGAGATTTATACAGTACCAGTGGCACCCACGACGATAATGGAAGAGAGAATAGCCTAGAGGAATCAGAAATCCCACAGGTAACGCCGGAAGAAGTAAAGAAAGCCTTGGGAGCTATGCAAAGGGGGAAGGCAGCTGGGGAGGATCAGGTAACAGCAGAATTGTTGAAGTATGGTGGGCAGATTGTTCTAGAATAACTGGCCACCCTGTATACGCAATGCCTCATGACTTCGAGCGTACCGGAATCTTGGAAAAACGCTAACATAATCCTAATCCATAAGAAAGGGATGTCAAAGACTTGAAAAATTATAGACCGATCAGCTTACTGTCCGTTGCCTACAAGGTATTTACTAAGGTAATTGCAAATAGAATCAGGAACACCTTAGACTTCTGTCTACCAAGCGACCAGGCAGGATTCCGCAAAGGCTACTCAACAATAGGCCACATTCACACTATCAATCAGGTGATAGAGAAATGTGCGGAATATAACCAACCCTTATATATAGCTTTCATTGATTACGTGAAAGCGTTTGATTCAGTCGAAACCTCAGCAGTTATGGAGGCATTACGGAATCAGGGTGTAGACAAGCCGTATGTAGAAATACTGAAAGACATCTATAGCGGCTCGACAGCCACCGCAGTCCTCCATAAAGAAAGCAACAAAATCCCAATAAAGAAAGGCGTCGGGCAGGGAGATACGATCTCTCCAATGCTATTCACAGCGTGCTTACAGGAGGTATTCAGAAATCTGGATTGGGAAGAATTGGGGATAAAAGTTAATGGAGAATACGTTAGTAACTTGCGATTCGCTGATGATATTGCCTTGCTTAGTAACTCAGGGGACCAATTGCAATGCATGTTCACTGACCTGGAGAGGCAAAGCAAAATAGTGGGTCTAAAAATTAATCTGCAGAAAACTAAAGTAATGTTGAACAGTCTCGGAAGACAACAGCAATTTACAATAGGCAGCGTGGCACTGGAAGTGGTAAGGGAATACATCTACTTAGGGCAGGTAGTGACGGTAGATCCGGATCATGGGGCGGAAATAATCAGAAGTATAAGAATGGGCTGGGGGGCATTTGGCAGGCATTCTCAGATCATGAACAGCAGGTTGCCATTATCCCTCAAGAGAAAAGTGTGTAATAGCTGTGTAATATAATAGTGTAGTGTAATATAGCTGTGTGTATAATAGCTTACCAGTACTCACCTACGGGGCAGAAACCTGGAGGCTTATGAAAAGGGTTCTACTTAAATTGAGGACGACGCAACAAGCTATGGAGAGAAGAATGATGGGTGTAACGTTAAGGGATAAGAAAAGAGCAGATTGGGTGAGGGAACAAACACGAGTTAATGACATCTTAGTTGAAATCAATAAAAAGAAATGGGGGGGGGGGGGGGGGCATGGGCAGGACACGTAATGAGGAGGGAAGATAACCGATGGTCATTGAGAGTTATGGAATGGATTCCAAGGGAAGGGAAGTGTAGCAGGGGGCGGCAGAAAGTTAGGTGGGCGGATGAGATTAAGAAGTTTGCAGGGACGACATGGCCACAATTAGTACATGACCGGGGTTGTTGGAGAACTATGGGAGAGGCCTTTGCCCTGCAGTGGGCGTAACCAGGCTGCTGCTGATGATGATAATGATTGTCAATACCTACTGAAGGCGAAAGTTTTCAGTTATTAATAAGCTGAACAGTACCATCAAGAGTAATGTCAATAAGTTCCATGTAACGGTAATCTAGGTCTGCAACAATGGGCAAAGTAGGAATACTTTCTTTCGGGAATATGGATGAGAAGAATTTATTTAAAACCTGAGTACACTCACCGTTAGGAATAGGAATGTTGTTTTCATTGTGTAAGGAGATGTCATTAGTATAATGTTCAGGAGATAAAATGTGCCAGAACTTTCTGGGATTAGATTTGAGTAGTGAAGCAAGGACTTGGGAAAAATATTTATTTTTGGCTACACTGAGAGCGGAGCAGTATGAACGTAACAGTTAATATACCTTTCTCATGCTGACGGGGCGCTGGTTCGTTTTGCAGTTCGTAATGAATGTTTGTTTTTGTTTCTGAGTAGGTTAAGGGGCTTAGTAAACCTTGGTTTGTTTTTGTTTTCAGTTATTCTGATTAAAGGAATGTTCTGCTCAACCAATGCGCATAACTTATCTCTGAACATCACCCAGTTATTATGAACAGACCGGTAGACTTCCGTTAATTCGGCTCCGATTACAGTTGAACCAATACATCGACAATTCGATTGCAAGAATAGGGTTGAGATGCCGCTCGTGGTCGCGACAAATGGTGGCTTATCGGAGCATTCAAGAACAGCGAAGTCCATACGCACAATGTGAAAGTGTCCTTTGTTCACAGAAAAAAAAAGAAAATTAATCTTTGACTGCTTCTTGCCCTGAGAAATAAAGCTGAAACTGCTGCTTTCGATCTTCTCGAAACTTTCCAGGTGCAATACTCTGGTGCCCTCCATTTCACAGCAACAATGCCGAATCAGGCTGAACGCTGGCGCCAGCTCAGCGGTTGTGCATGGGCACATTTCCTCATGACCACGGTGATCTTTGTCACCAGTGGAATGGCCTTCCTCTTAGGTGCCAGCGATTCCCGCCACAATGTCCTCGTTAGCTATAGCGGCTACAGCTTGAATGTCGCTGTCAGTGTCAACAAAATTTTCGTCAGTCACTTTGGGCGGGAAGGCACCCGAAAACAGGAAAAGTCTAAGAATGCCTTGTGCAAATATCTGTGATCGTCTGAACCTTCCGGACATTTGTCCACGGCCACTGCAAGGCCGGCTTTGTGGAAACAATTGGCCACTGTGTCCTGCTTCACGTCATTTGAGGTGCCAGTGGTATCTGAATGGCCCCCAACAGGTCAACCTTCAGATCGACTACCATTTGGAGGTTAATTAGAAGCCGCTGAGCAGGTCTCCTCCTGTAGCTGACGTTCAGTGCCTTTATGTTGCCCTGGTCCAGTGGCTGCAACCTTGGCTGCAGCCTCGGCAAACTAGGCAGCCTGACTTCCCCACTGCAGCGTCCCATGCCTGAAGCCATTCAGAAAAAAGCTGCTGCGTCATCCATGCTTTCCTGTTAAAGCCATAGCATACTGGAAGCTGCTTGCAGTTCTTCAAGCACCAAGGTGAGATACTTCTTCCAATGAAAAATGGATTCAGCTTGCGAGATCCATCCATATGTGCTGCAAGCAAAACCGTAACGTGCACTTTGCTCATCTTCTAACCATGACATGTGCTCCTTTGGAAGTCTAAGTCTTGCATGGCAGCATTTGCCAGAAAAGTCCAGTCTCATCCGCATTGAAGATTTCTGCGAGAGAAAACTCCCCGGTGATCTTCGGCCACTCGTCGGAAAGCCACTGTTCCATTTCCTGGCAGCAACGGCATCACTTTCGCCTGAAATGGCTTTTTCCACAATGCTGTGGCAGCTTTTGAACTAGAGCTATGCACGGGCCGCAATTCTGACCCTGCGCCTGGCCCGGTCCCTACACTACCACAGGCGACCTGGCCCGGCCTGACGCTAAAAAAGCCTGAGTTCGCCTGGCCCGGCTCGGCCTTAGGCCAGGTTAAGGCTCGGCCCGGGCCCAGCCTGACCTGCAATAAAGCGACGCCTACACAAAAAGAAACAATATTAGGAAAATCAGTTTATTTAAATGACCTTATAATGTTGAACTCTTGCATTCCATATGACAAAATCGTGAACATATACAGATACAGCACGCACACACAATTGTTGTTCTAAGTTGTTGTGCAAAAACAACAAGTTGTCCATTGATGAAGGGTTAAGGCAAGCGCTTCTGGGTGCGCGTCTTCGGAGCTTTGTGAAGCCTCGTCCTGAGAATGCCACGAAACACCCGATCGTCCCCTTTTTTTTGGGCGCCGACAGCGGCGAGTTGAAAAAATTCACCCGTTTCTAAGGTGCTGCTGAAAGAAAACGGTGACCTTTCTAGCATGGGCAGTGACGACGTATGCTTCCTGTTGACTTCGGTCAACGACCAGTCTTCAAGCAATACCACAGCCCATTGGAAAAGCCCCCTATACGCCGCCGCTTGGCTAATTTGTATGTGTGGCAAAGGCGACCCCGCGTGCGCGCCGTACACAGACTTATCTTCGCTTCCCAAACGCTTCCCTTCTCAGCCTTTTTACCGTGAGGCGCCTGCAAGCGGCGGCTTTTCCACAGCATCGGTACTTGGTAGAACCGAAAACACATTCTAAGCCTCCACTATCTTTCGTTTGCCTTTTGTTAGTGTTTGTACTTTTCTCCCGTCCCTGTAGATTCCATTTTTGGTGAATAAATACATTGCACTTCCTGCTGTACCTACATGCGAGACGACAAGCATACTTTCGCATAAGGTACGCAGTCGAGATCGGGGAGCCTGACCGGTCCGTCCGAGACATAGAAAGCCTGGCCCGTGCCTGGTCCAATCCCGAGTGAGCGCATCTCCAAATGGCCCGAGCTCGGCCCGCAGGCCAGGCCGGGTCCGGGCTTTTGGGCCGGCCCGAGCCTGTGCACAGCTCTATTTTCAACCTCTGCATCCACCCAGTGCCACCGCAAAAGTTTTCCTTGCCAAGAGCAGCTGTGAACCATTTCGCCTTTTCCATCAACATGGGGCCATCCACTCGTTCTCGTTCCACTCGATCCACTCGTTCTCATTCCTTCACGCACGTGGCTTGCAAACATCATGGGGCGTCGCATTCCAAACTATCACGGGAGACGCGAGGGGCTTTTGGGGAAAGCGCACCTTCCAGGACATGGTGCTGCTCTAGACCAGCCGTCGTCGAGCTGGTTTTCTCCGCGCATGTGGCTCAGAAATGCCACGTGGTGTCGTGCGCCGTATGACTGCAAATGGGCGCGGGAGATGCTTGCGCCTTTGGGGAAAGCGCAGTTTCCAGTGCGCTGGGAGGTTTTCGATATATTGAATGACCTGCGAAATTAGAGTTCCATATACGATGCAACTTTCCTATACATTTACACAGGATTTTCAAGGGGATGATCTGTGTGTTCGACATCACCAATAATTAGAATTATCCGGGTTCGATATATCTGGGTTCGATTAATTCGATCTTGGCCCAAGGTCCCGGCCAGCACGCGTACATTTCTGTGGGCCCAAACATTCTTTGTTTCGAGCTGGTCTTCACTGTATAACTTGGCCAGTTGCCGTGCTCGTGCGTGGCCATTGTGGTGACTGCAGTAGGCACCCCTTCAGTGGCAGCATCTGTCCCGGCAGAGCTCGGGGCACAGTGAGTGCATTTGCCATCTCCCTTCGAAAACATCTGTTTTCAGCCTGCTCTAGGAAGATTTACAAGCAACATCCATAGCTCATAATGACTGACTGTGGTTTTTACCTGATTCTAACATATGTCCTTTTTTTTAAAGAAGGAAACATGAGCTGTAAGTTGCCTATGTGGTGCAATCGGACACAATGCCAAAACCGTCTTTACGGCATTTGTATGCGTCACTGTGAAGCACAAGTGTGTTGCAGTGTAGCTGACTTTAGGACACTGGCCGCTATTGTGCAACGCATGTTAGGCCCTTGCCCATTTGTTCTGATGAAAAATAGTTTGCATCTTAGATTTCTATTTTGTTTAGGAGCTTTGCTGCCATTTCTACGTTGATTTTCTACTTTGGGCTTGTAAAAAGTGGGAAAATAGTGCTAAATGAATTGGCAATGTGTATTGTAGTTTATTTGTGTATATTTCGACCCACCGGATAATTCAGTCAATTTCGTCGAGCCCATCAGGATTGAGTTAACGGAAGTCAACTGCACATTGGGGAAACCAAAACAATCCTAGATAGCCAACTGCATGCAAAATACTTCGCATAACATTGATCCCCACACTGCGTAGGATCTGCCTAATTAACCTGCGTGTCTAATTTTCTTGTCGTATTTGCAGCGATCAGCTCAGTCACATGACTCTGACTACAGTCACTTGGAAGCAGACAGCACCACATATGACGAAGGGGGGCTCTGCGATGAGTCTGAATCAGTTGAATTGAACATCCTTGGTTATCCCTCGGTACGTACGCATGCCTGTTTCTTGTAGTCCAGAAATGTTAGTATATTAAAATTAGGCTTCGGCAGCCGAAGGTGCTGACCAAATTGTGCCATTTCTGTGTTAAAAAATGTTTAGTGGTAAGAAATTTGTCGGGACCACTGCTGTATTCAGGTTACGCCTTGGGACACACCACCAGCTTTCCGCGTCGCAAGTGTAAACTTCCTATGATGAATGCAACTATTTTTTAAAAAGTGGCCATTGTGTCTTGGCACATATTTGAATACAGTCTCCGACTGATGATCCATACATGGAGGGTACCACTTTAAATTCAGAATAACCGCCATTGCGTCCCTCTGCATCCGGCTATGTTTCTTCGTAAAGAACCGCTTTTTAAGACCAAAGCAGTCCTCGCTTTCTTGAAAGGTGTTGTGCTACATGTTACAAGCCCAATTATTTCGTAGCGCATCCTCTTTCCAGAGGATGCTGCTATGATAGTTTTCTTTGTGTAGCACATGCCTCTAGGCGCTTGGGTTTCAAGGGCTCTGGTGAGGCAGCAGTGCTCAATACAATTTTAGCGTCTCACATATTTTATGTATCTATGTATTGCATCATTCTTTCTCAGTGCATTTTAATGTTCATAGTACAAGTCAATAGTCATTCCCATAATTTTATTACATGTAGATTTTATGAAATTTAGATAAACTATTTTAGGCCCCTTTACAACCACGTCACATTAACTTCACAGAGCCCATCAGTCCACTGCGAACTCATTAACACTAGCATGGCGCTCTTTGGCCATACCTGGCCCTTGCACCATTAAACCTAAAATGTTCATTAATTAAATTCAGCATAATTGAGAGTCCAAAACATGGTAAACCCTCATTATAACAAAGTGAACAGGGTGGCAACGTTTCATGTAAGGGGAAATTCAATAGCGGATGCACCATAAAAGCTGTAGCACTAGCGTCTTGGCTCTTTGGCAGCACTGCAGGAGTGAATGGGATGCCCTAGAAATCGCACCTCAGTGATAGCCACCCTTGCCTCACTGAGACACAGGAGGTCAGCTTGGTCTGTTGCAAGCAACGCCACTTCTAAATTATCCAAGCAGTGTGCAAGTCCATAGTCGCTGTTGCTGTATTCACTCCATCTTTTTCATGACGCAACAGCACAGGGGCCCTGCCCTAGCGGATTAGGCAGAAACGTTTTGGAAGGTCTTGCATGTGGCCACGTGCCAGGAAGTCCCCCACAAAAAAATAAATAAAAGTGCTTGAACGCACGCTGCTGCAAACACTCCTGCCGTGGGGCGCGTTGAAACATTACTGGTAGCTTGGCATCGGTGCGCTACTGAAAACACGCATAGTGCAAGACTGCAACTCCACTATAAAACAAATAGTGGCCAGGGCTTCCTCCGAGGTGTCTGGACTGCACCGTGAGCCAGTTAGTTGTCACGTTTCATGGTGGCTACCAAATTTAACGAAAAACCTGCGCGTTACACTTGGGTGACATTTAAGGAGGGACATGGATCTTAGGGACGGAAAAATCGCGGAAAAATTACTTTTTTGAAAGCATTATTTTTGGATTCTACAGTGTCTGATGCATTATCTCAGAAATTTTTACGCATCTTGGACCAATATTTTCGTCGTAATGACGTTTTATATTGTGTCGGCAAGCTGTATTTTTACTGACGAATGCTAAAAAAAGGGCCTTTTTTCGCGACGCGCATTTGCCGTTCTAAGTTCTCGATTGCAGCCACCTTGGTCTTCTTTGAAAGAGCAACTCTTCTCATTTAGTTTTCATGCCACCGCTACTCTGTGCGCTGAATATGCATGAAGAAAAAGCCTGTGAAAATGTAGTCCCCATGCGCAAGGGTCCTTGTGGTCAGTGATATGTCAAAAATGGAAAACAGGTCGATTTCGGCATGGGCACAGTTGAGGATTGCAGGATGTGGGGAAAGTCTCAACCTAAAATGATGTCGCGAGAACATGATGGCAGTACAATGAATTCGATGACATAAAGAACCTCCTGAATGTTGACAGCACACTAACAGTTTAAAAGGACAGTTCAAGAAGCGTTGTCGTCACTTTTCCTATTTTGTGACAAATACGGGCATCTATCGTTCAAAGTGCAGCGCCGGTGTTTACAAGTGCTAGCATCAATATTCCTTCTATTGTGACCTTGATAACATTTTTCAGGGAAGTGTAAGGCCCTATACATTTTGCTGACACCACAGTTCTCGACTCCTGAAGTGTGGTTTTTAGTTTTGCTGGCACAGAGGGCTCTGCTGACGGTGCATGGGGGAAAGGGAGCGCCCGTGAGGAGAAGGTGAATGGCGAGCAGAGAATACAGTCTCGAAGGCAGGAGGAGATTCAGAGCTGCCCGAATAGTTGTGGCGTTCGGTGTAAGCAGGCGACAGTGACGTGCCACGTGTCCAGCACGGCCACAGCAAAAACAAATCGGTCTGTGGTCTTTCGTGCACCAATAGTCTTGAGGTTTTGCACACTTCAAAACTGGCCGGGCAGGAGAGGATACGGGCAAATGAAAAGACGAGTGAAGAGGACTGTAAGTCTGCGGTGCAGGTGTCGTAGTGACTTCGGCGCACGTTCCGGGAGCGACAGTCGGAGCCTGCTGGAGAGGAGGCGCAATGTGGTCGGCTGCCTGCTCCTTGATGACGTATTGGAGAGCAGGCGCCAGTAGAGAACTTGACTGGCCATGTGTAAGCAGTATCAGCAAAAGCTGATGAGCCACCTCTTCACAGACGAACTCCTTGATTTGTAGCAGCAGAAAAACTGTTATTCTGGTTAAGGCGGGACGAGGTAATGAAAACTTTTTTTTTATGGCAACAAACTGGTGAAATTTGGCATGCAGGTGGGATTTGTTATGCTGACATCATAACTGATATAAGTTTTGTGCGATCTACCGTATTTACTCGCATAATGATCACACTTTTTTGTAAAAAAAAAATTGACACAAATTCAGGGGTGCGATCATTACGTGGGTTAAATTTCCCGCAAAAAGAAAAAATAACATTTTTCATTCCGCATTTGCTGCGGGATCACAACAGGTCAACAAATAGACGGCTGTCGCTGTATGTAGTGCAGGACACCAAAACAAAAATGGCGGCCGGTGGAGCAAGCCGAACGCGATTTTTTTTCTTCTCGTGAGTACATTACGTGCATTATAACAGTTTCTTCCCTATCAGTAATGAAGAATATCATTAATATAGGCAAGTCTGCGGCAATAACGTAGCCATGTCCACTTTGAGGGGACAGAAACAGATGGGCATGCTTAGCTGCTAGTGACATAGGAACACGTGGCGGGCATGCTGCAGAAACTGCGGCATTTGTCTTCACTACTATCCTAATACGGCAGGTTTCCGCTAACGGTGGGCGAATATCTTAGCTGTGTTACAAGCATCGGCGTGTGAATGGGGTACACTTCTAACGTATCAGTGTAAACGTGGCTGCTATCGTTGCCACTCATGATTTGTTGCGTGCCCACGAGTGCAGACGAGAAGAATCGAAAGGTGCCTATTTGTTGTTGACCACAACCATTATAAAGCCTTGATCACCAAACTGAACCCGCCTGTTGCTACAATTCACCACCACCACCAGCACATTATAAAGCCTACACATAATAAAGGCAAGTTTGGTTGTAGCATTATGCAAAATAGAAGTGAGGCGTGCAGACAGGACACAAGAGTAGAGAAATGGACAACACGAACGCCGACTATCAACTGAAGGGGGCACTGAGGCGAAAAAAGAAAGAAGGCACAAAACTTATCTGCGCATGCTCAGGAATGGTAACACCACGTGTCAATCGGGTAAACGTGCCGGCCTACGTGAGAGATAACTGTTAAGGTACTTAATCTCTTCCTTATGTAAAGTAATCGAAGGCTGACTCACGCACGCACTTCCAGCATTATAGATATGCCATGCCTCTACCATAAGACGCATATCTTCATTCTTATGCCTGTACAATATTGCGCATTCATCTAAATCTGGCGTGCAGTTACACATCTTGGCAATGAAGCGAAAGATTAGAAGGCGATCCACCTGTTAACGACCTTTTATGTTCCATTAGCCTCTGATTGATACACCGTCCCGTTTGCCCTACGTAGAACTGGCCACAGCTAAGGGGAATTTTATAAACCACACCCATACGACAGTCAGTAAAACAGTTGTTTTTATTGTGCTTCACTGGACAAATATCTGTTCGTTTTTTGCCTTTTACCCGCTCCTTTTTATTCTGTACGGCAGCGCATATCTTACCTAGCTTATTGGGAGCAGTGAAAGCAACATTAACATCATATCTACTAGCAACTTTTTTAAGCCTGTGCGACACTGAATGAATATACGGAATAGCCACTACTCTTTTTTTGCTATTACTGCTTTCTGTAATCACGTCCGTCCCTCTCGAAACTGACTTCTTTAGGCGCTCAGCCACAGTGGCCACCGCTACACTAGGATACCCTGCTTCCAATAGGCGCCAGACCTGCGCATTAAAACTGGCGCTCATTTTGTGCATGCACGATCTGGTGAGGGAAGACTTAAGGCACGACATGGCAATTCCGTTTTTTACTAATTTAGAATGCTTGGATTGAAAGTTTAGCAACGGCTTCGAAGATCTTGGGGAGTACTGCCAACAAACATGATTTTGTTCGAAGATCAAGGAAATGTCAAGAAACTGAATTACGGATTGCTGAGGAAATTCCTTGGTAAACTTTAATCCTCCCCCATAAAGTTTAAATTGCTCACTTACTGAGGTAGCAGCGGAATCGAATTCTTCCCTATTACAGAACATCAGGTAATCATCAACGTAACGAAATATCTTGATAACACTATCACCTAAGGCTTTCTCTAAGCAGTTGTCAACCTTACTCAGGTAAATGTTGCTAAGAATAGGGGCAACCTTTGAGCCAATACAAATGCCTGATTTCTGTAGGAAAACGCCATCTCTCCACCCAATCAGCGTCGACTTCAAGTACATTGAAAGAATTTCTAGAAAAGCTCCCGTGGAAACACCGCATCTGTCACTAAAAGCCGACTCTTGCACTTGTTCTTTAATGCACTCATTTACGGAATTTAGCAACCCGTCATGCGGCAAGGAATAATACAGCTCTTCGATATCCATACTAAAAGCAGTACAATCACCAGGATTTTCCTCTCTCATATACTGAACTAGTGCCTGAGAATTACGCAGGGAAAAGGGGTCTGAAAAAACTAGAGAAGCTAGGCAGTTCTGAAGGTAACTAGCGACACAGACCTGCCAAGTCCCTTTCTCTGACACTATAGCACGAAAAGGAATTTCTTGTTTGTGGGTCTTGGCCGAGAAAAACAGTTCTAAAGTGAGGGATTTAGCTTTCTTGACATTACAGACAAGCCTATCAAGATTATGTCTTGACAAGATGTCAACCGCACGTTGCTTAACTACCGAAGGCTTGAGTTTTACTGGCTGCAAATTCTTTTCAATGGCTGACATCGCTTTTTCTGAGAACATGCCATCTGGCATAATTACGAAATAACCTTCCTTATCAGATATTACTGGTCTAAGTTTGTGCTCCACAAGGTAATCAACTAACGGTCGGACAGGGTCAGGCGTCTTAAAATGAGAATCTGATTGTTTAATGCTAGCAATGCAATCCGAAATACATCGTGAGCGTTCTTCTTCCGGGACGAGCCTGGTTATGCAGCGCGGTATGCTTAAAACGTCAACGGGTTTTACGTTAGGTTTAAAACAGTGCTTAGGACCTAAAGCAAGGGTTCTTCTATGGTTATCACTCACGATGGCATCTCCAAGAACCAGTACCTTATTTGACGGTGAGCATGCTGAGCATGCGCAGATGAGTTTTGTGCCTTCTTTCTTTTTTCGCCTCAGTGCCCCTTTCAGTTGATAGTCGGCGTTCGTGTTGTCCACTTCTCTACTCTTGTGTCCTGTCTGCACGCCTCACTTCTATTTTGCATAATGAATCCTTACCAACTAGCTCAGCTTTCTGTCGTTCTTGGTTGTAGCATTTTTTTGTCATGGAAGTGCGGAAAGTGATGAAAGGAATGAAATGGGGCATCTGCTTAAGAATGTTTGGTGCATGCAGACCGCTTAGTTTGTCTTGAAGAGTCGTTCGCATAGCATTCGACAAATGGTAAGCGCGATCATTATTAGCTAGACTTGGCACACTGCATATCGCTTCGGCAAGTTCGGGGTGCGATCGTTACACGGGAGAGAAAAAAAATGGTATTTTGACGAAAAAAATTCAGGGGTGCGATCATTACTCGAGTGTGATCATTATACAAGTAAATACGGTATTATAGTTTTTGGGTTACAACATTTCACAGTCTGTAATGATCATCCCCAAATTAATTAAGTAAACACACATAAGTTCGCCAAGTCTTTCACATCCACATGTTCACAAAGGCCCATTCTGTGCAATAAAGGTATTGGTTTATTTTTTAAATGCCGAGATGAGCACAAATACATATTTTTTAACTTTCTTATGCATATTGTCTTAATAATGACTTTTGCAAAAAACCCATTAAAAATTTTTTTTGTGAGGTGCAGTTAAAAAGGGACAGCTTTATTGCTCGTTCCAATGTTTCAGAATCTAAGTGCTAAAGACAGAATTATTTTGTCTTGATTCATTGTGAAACAACACTGGGATGACTGAAAGCAATTGCCCAAAATATGAAAGCTGAGATAACGAAGGTGTTTCATTTGTTGTAAACATTTAAATCTTTACTTTGAGCACCTAAAACCTGCCTGGAATGTAGCCCTTTGCCTGTGAGGACACATTCTCTTCACGTTTTTATGTAGTTTTTTTGTGTTCTTGCAGCAGTTTTGTGCTCCTTAGTTGCCTTTTTGTTCATCGTGCAGAGGCAGATGACAGCGTATTCAAAACGTCCGCTCTTGTCTCTTGTTCTGCAACGTGTTTATTAGTGAGAGTTAGAGCTGAAATTCGCAGTTGAATATTTGGCGCGAAAACTTCTGGTCCGCCGATGTCGCGTTGCCGTCACGACCACGCATGGACGCACTGTCACCATCACTTGCGGCCGCGCTGTCACCATAGCCCGCGGTCGCATAGGTGTTCTGTAGCCACGTCAGCACAGCATGCGGGCATACTTTCCCAGTCACCTATGTGCGCCGTTCGTGCCTCATCAACAAGCTCGGCGGCATAAGCTTCTACGAGTAGTTTTCTCCCTCTTTTTCACGCCTTTCGTGGTCTTCCGTACACATGGGCCGTTTGAAACTTGATTCCTTTGGGGCTCATCGCAGAAAAGGTGCGCAAGCTGCCACAATCATCAATCACGTTGATCGGGACACGCAGCTCGCTGCTGCGCAAACAGGTTCGTCAGCAATTCAAATCTACAGCAGCCGGTAGGAGCATGCCTCGTGCGCCACGTGACTGCCGCACCCAGTCGCAATGCCGCCTTTGCCTTTTTTCACATGCTGGTTTATTTTTTGTGGAGAAGTGCGTCACTCGGCTATCTTTGGCCCCGATCTCTCGTCTTTACGGTGATACCAAGATGGTGGTGCTGCGTCAGCGATAGCCGGGCAATCCGCAGTGCAATGGGACCTTCAGAAGCCCGATTTTTCCGCAGTTTTTGATGATTGCACTGTTAGAAAGTGCAGTTTTCTTGATTTCTACCACGTATTTTGTTATATTTCATTGCAAGGTAAGTAATGTTCTGTGGATCGCAAAAAATAAAATAAATTAGAAAATATAAAATTTTGAAAATTTTACCACTTCAATTGCCGCGTCTCACCTTAACAGATAAGCTTGACATTGAAGTTGCCTGAGGCAGAGATTGGTGGGTGGTTATGCGTTGTCTGCACAGTTCATCGAAGCTTTGACAAAGACTGATGAGTTCAGACACTGTTGTCGAATTTTTCGCCAGCAACACCTGGAAGGCGACACGCCTTCCAGGTGTTAAAGGCGACACACCTTTAGTGCCTTTTAAGGCATGCATGATCTTTTTGACTCTGCCATTGTGAGGTTGGTGCGGTTACAGAGGTTGACAAAATATTCTATATAACTGATAAATGTCTCCCCGCTCTGTTGCACACGACCACGCAACGTTGCTCTGCGTGAAGCTTGCGAATGGTGGGGCGCCCGAATATCTCCATCTGGGTAGTTTTGAAGGCCGCCCATGTCGTGAGATTGCGATGGCGGTGCCACACGCTGGTGACACCGCTGAAATAAAACAACCCGTAATTCAGTTTTTTTCGTGTCATCCCAGTTATTGTGGGTGTTCACCCGGTCGTAGTGAGCAAGCCAGTCTTCTACGTCATGGTCTTCTGTTCTGCTGAAGATGGGTGGGTTGCGTTGATGCAACGGGCCAGAGCAGACCACAGTAGTCCCAGGGGCAGTGGGCTGTTGTTGTGGTGGTGCTTCTTCCGGCATAATGAAGATGGGCTGCAGTGTCCAATTGCGAAGTTCCAGATTTCCTATTGTACCCAGCAGCTCCACCGATTCTGAAGGGGGTTTATTTGGGTCGTAGAGCAGCAGCGACAAACGCAGCACCAGAGTTGGGGCACAGCCAGAGAACGAGCTGGGTATGAGCCACGGGATGGCTATGGGGCTTTTTACTGTGCCGATCTTCTTCCTCACACCACATATAACACGCCACTGCCAATTTATTTATTTACCCTCAGGGCCTTTGGTGCGTTACAGAGGGATGGGTACATGGTTGAACAAGAACAGAATCTAAAGTTGCAGATGAAATCAATAAAATACAGAAATACACCATAACCCGCACCCCGATACGACAGCCCGGAAATTAAAAAAAAAAGGGGGGGGGGGAGGAATTTGGCGCTTATAACTCGCGCAAATAACTGCATAAAACAATGCTAAAAATCCTTCCAGAAAGTCGCCGTTTGTAGATGCACGATGAATCCGTGTCATATCTTCGGCCAGAGGCTCTTGGCAACCTCCTTCCTCTTTGGCGATGCTGTTAAAATTGGATACACACAATGGACTAATCAGTCACGTGACAAAGGATGTGTATCGGATCACTTCTCGACTAGCATTCGCACGACAAGGGATGACAGTATGGAAGGAGCCAGCCACGCATGGGCAACGATGGCGGAGAAAACGCAACCAAGCTGTATTGTGAAGCGCTGCACGCGGACCAAGGGAGCACCGCCGTGGGCATGGTAGACGTATGTAGGATGACGTCATATGCAATCCACAAGCTCAAATCACAATTTGCTCTGTCGTGTGACAGCTTTGTCATCAGCTTTTGATGTGCTAGGGTGGCTGTTGAATGCAGCTCATCTTGATTCGAGTTCAAGTTTGCTGGTGCTGCGTCCCCTCACCGTAAAATGGTCTTGTAAAGAGTAGGGGAATGGGCAGCCATGGAGGGAAGAGGGCAGCCTTACCACGCAAGTGTGGGGTTCCCTACGACAAACGAAATGCGGAGAACCTGGCCTTTAGGCCTGCTGCACGGCAGCGTGGGCTGCGCTGCCGTGATTGGGTTTTAAATGTTCTTTATAACAGTACAGAACTTCAGAAAATGTTTTTTTGTATCTGGATGCCTTCAATGGGCAGGGTGGAAAGCCATAATTGCCGTGAAATGTGGTCGTTAGAACTGATAGATTGTTATAAGTGCATTTGTCTGTACATCCATTTTACATTCAAAACTGCTTGCTATAAAAATTTTAAAATGCGTGTAATTCTTACAGATGTTCAGCTGGACATAACCAGTAATTCGTTATACCCGTGCTTGTTATATTGAGGCTCCTCTGTATATCTCCTTGGAAACCGAAGTGAAACTGGTTTGTCGAATAAAGTGTATAGGGTGCTCTGTGGCTTGCTAGTATTTTTTCTGGCATTTTGAGGTCCTGCACCTAATTTAAAGAAAAAAAAAGTAGGATGACTTATCTGTACTCCTTTAAAAAGGCATAGTGAAACACCATGTTTAAATATTGCCAATGATACTGGTTTCAATGATGCTTTCATATGCTGCACTGATTAAATGACGACTCACGACTGCATTGGGAGCTTTTGGGTGATCTGTTGAGCGAATTGCAAGTTAACGTCTACGTACCGTGCCTAGTCCATCCCACTGAGTATGTGAATTTCGGCCCTGCACATCTGTGTGTATGGTGTGTGCACTGCAGGTGGTGCCCCTGCGAGCAGTGGCCGAAGAGCAGCAACTTCCGCTGGCAGGAGGCTCGCGGCCTTCTCTGCGGGAGGAGCAGGTCCTCGGGACACGCTGGCGCCATGACTTGGTGACACCTCGCAAGCCACTGCCCTTCTCACCATCCCAGGTGTGTGTGTGTGTGCTAAGGATGGTTACGCACTTTACAGTACGCCACGAAGGAGATCCTTGTGGAATTCTCAAAAAAATGTCAGTTATGCCCGAAGGGCAAAGCATTGATTGCAATTGCAAATTAGTGGACAGCTAGCTATACGAAGTGAGGATAGTAGTTTTATTGGCCTTGTAAGCTTGTCAGTGTGGGCATACTAACCAAATTAAGGGGGGACGCGGGTTTTACATCGCGAAAAATGGCCAAAAAATCGATTTTTCGAAAATCACATATTCAGTTTCTATAATCCTTGTTCTATCTGATACCCAAATATCATCACTGTTAACCACTTAGAAGTGCTCTAAAAAGTTCGTTTTATCAGCCAAGGTGGCGGAAAATCTCGCGGAAATCAAGAAAGAACAGCGTTTTTCACGCCACAATATCTCCGGAACAGCGCGACCAAGTGCCGCCATCTTGGTCTCGTTGGAAAGTGCATTTCTCCATCTTCAAATTTGCCACTTCAGCGATCTCCTCCATACAGAAACAAGCGCATAAAAAGCAAATGATTGAAGGTTGTGCCGGAGTCTGCGATTGGCCGCGCCCGCCACGGGACTCCAGCGCGGTTCGCCGTTGGTCCGGCGCTCGCGTCGTCTGCTCGGCTCCTTGCACCACGCGGGTCTGGATGTCTCCACTCGCCGCAATCTCGACGTGTCAAAACGGGCGCTACGCGCACATCGCAGTAGCGTGGCCGATCTCATCGCTTGTGCACGTTTCAGACTCGTGGATAAGCATTCCTAGCATCGGCGACGTGGACTTCACGACCAAGATTCAGGCGCGGAATCCTCGGACATGCGGCTAAGCCTTTCAGCACTTGGTGTTTCGGAATTCGTGACAAATTCGTGACATTTCGAATTCGTGACAAATTCGTACCACGCACGCAATCCTCGGAAACACGGCTAAACATATTGCGCATAGGGAGTCTCCGACTCGGCAATCATGCACATCACGTGCGGACTTCTCGGACCGTCACCTAATCATTTTGTGCATCGGCGCCTTCGACTGCGCGAATAAGCGCATCGAGTGTCGACTCCTCGAGCCCGCAGCTAGGAATTTTGCACGTCGGCACGTAGGACTGCGCGAATGAGCGCGTCGAATGTCGACTCCTAGAGCCCGCAACTAGGCATTTCGCGCTTTGGCACCTCGGACTGCACGAATAAGCGCATAGAGGGTCGACTCCTCGAGCCTGCGACTAGGCATTTCGCGTGTCGGCACTTCGGACTCGCAACCAAGCATATTGCGCGTTCACTCTATTATCATATTGTCACGATAGCTCATAACAATATCTGTCATACCACCCCTTCATAAAGAGAACCTCATCCTGAGCTCTCTTCACCAGGCCCCTTGGGCTGGTGCAGACACCTGGCTGCAGAAGTGATTGAGGCATCATACAAAAGTAAAATTCTGGAAAGCACCTAGTAGCTGCATATCCATCACTGGCTCCCTGATCCTAAGTTCTACTGCCATTGTCAAGTAAAGATGACTTGGGAGGCTGCTGACACTCTGAGCCTTCATTCAGTAACATGGTCAATTCTACCACATGAAAAAACGCCTCACTGATTGTAATGGAGACTGCTATCAATCAGGCAGCCTGCATGTATAACACTGGAACTATAGTCATGCCCACACAGAGTTCTACACTTTGGTTTGAAACCCAGGCACCATGCTCTTTGTAGAGCATGGCGCCTAATAAAGTTTCTTGTGCTAGTTCAGTGGCCAGTGCGCTATTATTTTGAGAGTGTGCAGTCACACATTTAGTATGGCCATTCTTACAAAACATAGAGCTTCAAAATGGGGCCATTTGTATTGCTGTAGATTCACTTCAGCAAAAGCTACATTTGTTTGATACTTCAAATGCGTTTATTTCAGTTCGATATTTTTGCACACTGTACTCTGCCTTACAGGTGTTTTTTCTGGGTTGTGCTTGGCCAAAAATGTCAAGGGTGGTATCATTTTATTCGTATTGAAATGATCTGGGGGGTGATGCTATTTTTATTACTCTTGCACCATAATGAAAATTACATTCAGGTATAGTAATCGCTGCTAATTAGAAAAAAATGTTCATAATGAATGCAGTATTGTTTTCTTGTCCGCAAAATGCTTCCAAATGAATAAATATAGCATCACCCCCTACAGTAGGTCTTTAGCAATAGTGTCATGCATTTAGTTTTTGGTTTAGCAAGACGGAATCATCAAAAAGCCCCGTAACGAGTTTGAAATTAATTTGACTTCAGACCTCAATATTTTTTGAACTGCTACAGCTATCAAAAATCTGATTACAGATATGAAATCAGCACGCAAAAATAACCCAGTCTGTGCAGTTTATTAAAGATTCACTCAAAAAATAAGAAAAAATATTTTAGGACCTACGTCCCCCTTTAACAAGCGTGGTGCCTTGTACGTGGCACCATGCTTGTTAAGGGGGGACGTGGGTCATTTCATTGCTAGGGCGCATTTCACCCATGTTCTGCAATCTTTAAGCCATGCCGTCCTCGCTCCGAACCAGTTGTCAGCGGTGGTGCTTCACTCGCGCTGGTTCGCGGTGAGGGTGGAGCTAGTGACGTCACGAAGTGGCCCCTGGTGGCTACTGCCGTGATGGTACCGGCTCTCTTGCTCCTTGGGACGGCACCCGGTATGTACATGCTTCCTCTCGTCCGCCGACACCTTTGCAACTAGGACTGAGCTCATGCACGGTGCCTTTGCCCGTGCGGGGAGCGCGTACCTTGTGTTGTTCCTATCCCGACGCTAAGCCGAAGAACGGGTGCCTAGTGCTCGCGCGAGGTCGTACCACGCCGAGCCGCACTCATCGGAGGCCCAAGCCGAAGGAGATTGCCTGAGCTCTCGCAAGTTGGCTCATCGGTTATTGCGAGAGCAAGTAGCATAGCCGCCGAAACTTTTCCTAGCGGCGTGTCCCAGCTTGGGGGGGGGCCTCTACTCTCAGAGCGACGTGCTACAGGTGCCCCTAACTGTATTTTTCGCCCTTGGTGCGGGACCCCTTTGGTTCCCCGCCGTCCCGGGACCGGGCGTTCGTGCAGTGTCGGGTGCCGTTGGAGCCAATAAACAGTTTCCGTCAACTTAGGGCAATACTGTGTTCTTGCGTGCGTTGCTCGGTAGCCCCTTGTGGCCGGAGCTCGCGCGCAGCGGCGCTAGAGACTGACGGCTGACGTGGCCCTGTGGCTCGCTAAGCTCGAACCCGCGGTGGTCGGTACTCCTGTGAGACCCCAAGACCCCACAACGTGAACTAAGTCGTGAAAATGCAGCACAGCGTGGTCTTTGTGCCCGTCGCAGATGGCTTTCAAGACAGAGCAGCTGCCTGGGCTGTCCGGAGTAGAATGCAACCCCTTCCCTACCCTGCCCCAGAAGCCTTCCGCGCAACAGAAGACAGACGTGCTTCCTCCCTGCTTTCGTCCATTGTGTGCGTGAGATTGAGCAGTGATCACTGGCTCACCCTCCCATGCTTTCACTTGCACATTAAGCTTACAGCACACGGCGACAATTTTGTCATCCTTGGACTTTATAAGGACCCTCACGGCAGTGCTGACGGCAGAAATGTGCCTGGAGTCGTCTTCTTCCATAGGTGGCTGGCTCTATCTTGAAAGCGATCATGTTACACGAAGGAGGGACAGACGGACAGTTTTCTCATTGGGTAACCATAGAAATGCTTACACATTTAAAAGGAAAGAGCAGACACAAGGACAGGGGCTGCACCTGCAGCTGTTTATTCGGATCAAAAACATGCTGC
Source organism: Dermacentor variabilis (assembly GCF_050947875.1). Classification (NCBI taxonomy): domain Eukaryota; kingdom Metazoa; phylum Arthropoda; class Arachnida; order Ixodida; family Ixodidae; genus Dermacentor; species Dermacentor variabilis. The sequence continues at coordinate 130,812,489 of NC_134577.1, read as the reverse complement.
ATATATGCAGTACAAATGCTCTATGTCTGCTCTTTCCTTTCAGCTCTACAAAAATTGTGTCTTAGAGTGAACACCAATTCAGCCAAGAATTTATTTTGCACGCTTTGAACTAGCGCACCTTAGATGGTGGACAGTGTTAATACCTGCTCGGTATGCATTTGTGCAGTTTCTGAACCAGCCCCACATGTGCCCACTGGGAGGCATGCAGCGGACGTCGACCCCTGTGCGTGGTGGCGATGTGCCGCACCCTTCGATCCATAACTTCCAATTGATGCAGATGTCACAATCACCAGCTGCTGCCAACAGGTGCGTCTACTAACAAATCAAAGGCCTACGTAAAGCAGGAAACAGCAATATTACGGCACAAGAGATTAAGGGAACAAAGTACACGGACCCCTGCTTTCACCTTGTTCTCGTTTTTCTCATGGGCCCCAAGTGTCACTCGAAGGGTCCTGAAACTGCTTGGCCAAATTTGTAGACCCACAGGGTACGGCTGCAGTAAAATATTTGTGCAAAATTCAAGTGAATCTATCTCATATTAAAAGAGCTACGGATGATTACAAGTCACCCTCGTTGCTAGTCCTGCTTCTACTCCAACTCGTTCACTGAGTGATCGGGGCTAAGCTCTGCCTTTGCTAGCTCTGCATCCTGTTTTGGAGCCAGCACACGAAGCCTCTGCAACCTCCCCACTGGCCACCTGGCCGTTGATACCCAGCAGCAAGCAAGATCCAAGCAGCATGCGTTGCAAGTGTTCTGTTGCAGTGCCAAGCGCATCTGGTATTTGGTCACCGGAGCCTAGCTAGGCATTCTGATGGAGTGGCGGAGGCGTAAATGGGAATGAGGCCTGCACGGTGCAGCCATTTAGTGGTGCAGTGCTTAACCAGCCAGACACAGAGCTAATATTGTTGTAACCAAGTGTAAAACATTTTATGCATATTGTAGCAATGTTGAGGAACGCAGGTTATAACAAAACAACAATGTTTATTAAGGTTGAACCTGTGCCCACAACTAAAAGTCACTGCGGCCGTGAAGAAGTCCCCGGCAGTCGCGTTCTCAAACTGACCTCGAACAGTCTTCTTCTTTCTTCCAGCGTGATACCGCGTGCACGTGGCGCATACGAACCGGGTCCAACCAGCTACCTGTGCCACGAAGATTGCTGCCTGTTGTTGCTGAGCACCACCACGCTATGGCGTGCCCAGCGTCCAATACGAAGGGCGTGCAACTTCAATGTGACCAAATTGTCGCTGCATTATCGCCCTCCTTACCGCATCGGCAATTACCATCGGCATGCGCAATTACCGTGACGAACAACCAAGGGAATGAGCTAGTCGCTGCCACCATACCAGCCAGAAATCCAGAAACGGCAGAGGAAGTCGCCATCATCTTCGGCATCGCCACATGCAAAGACACAGCAATCAACTTGAGCGACTCGCAAACGACATGTAGAAACCTACGAAAAGGCCAAATTTCTGCCGCAGCCGTGAAGATTCTAAAGAAATAACAAGACGCCAAGAACTACCCGAAATATACGTTGCATGGACCCCAGGCCACGAACACCTGGCAGGAAACAAAGCAGCACATGCTGTCGCCCGAGAGCGTACCAGCCGGGATTTCCTGCCACACGATCTCCAGGAAGCGACGAGGGTGGAGGACATTCCCATCAACTGCGCCGCAATATTCCAACATTACTGACTGGAAAGAAGACAATATCCTCTACCACAGCCAAAATTAAGCAAGGAAGAAGCCACTGCCCTCTGCAGACTACAAACATGCATATGCCCATGGAATTATCAAGCACCGTATGCACCCTACCAAATTCTCATACCTATGCCGATATTGTGATGTACCAGACACCCTCCAACACATGGTGTTGGTGTGCCCACACCGGGAGAAAAACAGTCGAGATGATGCCTCAGAACCGCTACAAGCGACCGAAGAAACGTGAGAGGCAATGTTAAAGGCACAGAGCCTGTAAGATCAGCAAAGTGTGGTGGACCGGGCCCAGGCTACGGCATTAGCCAATGGCTTTCTGGACTAAGAGAGCCGCCCACCTAGGGCGAAAAAAGAACACTTTCTCGCTGTTTCTCACAATAAACGTTCATTCCTCCTCCTCATGACCTCTCGTGGTAGGGTTTCATGTGGACGTGGAGTTGCGCTGTCTTGGGCTCTCGTGTCCAGCGGATTTCAATACGTAAGTGACGTCTCTTATATGACGAAATATTTCGTAAGGGCCGAAGTATTGGCAGAGAAGCTTTTCAGACAGTCCACGGCCTCTCACTGGGGTCCATACCCAACACTCGTCACGTGGCTGATAATGAGCTTCACTGCGTCGCTGGTTGTACCGGCTGGAGTCGACGCGTTGTTGGCGGCGTATTCGGTACCTTGCCATCTGTCGTGCCTCTTCGGCTCTTTGCAAGAAATCATCTAGGTCAGATGAGTTATTGTTTTCTTCATCTAACGGTAATATAGCATCCAAAGTTGTGGCTACTGCTCGGCGGAATACAAGTTGTTACTCTTTTTGTTTCTTGAACGGCTGTATATATGCGAAGGTGACGTACGGCAAAATTTTATCCCATAGCCTTTGTTCAACATCGTCATACATTGAAAGCATGTCAGCCAGTGTTCTGTTGAGGCGTTCAGTTAAACCGTTTGTCTGAAGGTGGTACGCCTTAGTTCTCCTGTGATCAGTACCTGTCATTTGCAACAAGCATTTCATTAGGTACGCAGTAAAGGCTGTTCCACGATCGGTAATAACAACTGCGGGAGTGCCATACCTGAGCACGATATTGTGGACAAAGAATTTTGCAACTTCGACAGCTGTTGCACTGTACAGGGAATCAGTTTCTGCGTAACGGGTCAGATAGTCCGTGGTCATAACTATCCACTTTTTGCCTAAAGATGATGTTGGGAAAGGTCCAAGAAGGCCCATACCGACTTGTTGGAATGGGGCTTTTGGTTGCTCAATTGGCTGGAGGAGGCCTGCCGGTTTTACGGATGGAGTCTTGCGCCTTTGACACTCGCTACGAGTCTTGACATAGTGCTTCACTGATGCTAATAACTTAGGCCAGTGGTATTTCAGACAAATCCTGGCGAATGTACGGCTCAGTCGGTTCATTGTGACATGCAAGCAAAATTTCTTCTCGCATAGCTGTGGGTACGACAAGTAAGAACTTTGTCTCACTGTTCTCGAAGTTTCACTTGTAGAGGACACTGCCTCGCAGACAGAACGAAGATAGCCCTCTAGAGAAAATATGTGGGAGTTGAACGTCGAGTCCCGCCAGGCGCTTTGTAAGTGGAAGCAATTCCGGGTCATCTCGTTGTTGAGCGATTTGTGATGCGTCAACAATGCCAAAGAACAGGAAATCCTCTTTGAAAGGTGCGCAGGACAAGCAGTCGGCATCGCTGTGTTTCCTCCCGGAACGGTATACGACAGTAATGCCATACTTTTGAAGCCTAAGGCTCCGTCTTGCTAGTCGTCCCGATGGATCCTTGAAATTCGCCAGCCACCAAAGTGAATGGTGATCACTGACTGCTCTGAATGGTCTACCCTAGAGGTTGGGTCGAAATTTGCACGTTGCCCAAATTACAGTCGCCGACCGATTTTCCGGGCTCCAAAAATTCGGACATGCCCGATTATTCAGTCAGCTTCGCGGCACCGTCATTCTCCCCATAGACCATAATGTATAAGAACTGCCGAAAGTTCGGACACCTTACAACCTCTCGTCTTATTTTTCGGACACTCCTTTAGCCAACTCGGTCGAGAGCACCATGCACCGACTCTGACCGGTGCACGGTTCGACTTGCTGAACGACATTTTTGTTTTGAACGGAGCTTCCTTGCTGCTCCACGAAGCGGCGCTACTGAAAATCCCCGCTCATCATCATCATTTCTGCCTGGTTAGATAGAGCGGCTCTGGAACAGTTCCGGTTTCAGCTTAGTAAGCCATGTCAAGACAATCCAGCAGCTGATTTGTTTCTTCGCGCAAGACGCTGCGAGCAGGCCGCGTTTTTCGTTTGTGCGACTGGTGTCGGCACGGTGGTGTTTGCTTTGTGTGCTGTGTCGAGGTTTCGGTGATCCAACACGGCATACGTAAACATCACGTGAAGGGTCTAATGGCGCCGACAGTGCCCGCGCAGACTGCGCTGGGGAATGCCGGCAAGCGGGCGCCGGGAGGCCTAAGATTTGTCGCCTTCCGATGTGCTCCCTACTGACGCGGAAAATGTTCTGCCGAGACCTGCGCAGTGGTGGCATTGCGATTCCGGACACCGTCTCATTTGACAGTTTCATAGGTGCTGTCACTGCTGTATTGACATGCGCAGAACTCGACGACGGCAAGATCATTCATCAGGTTTCTGCTGCATTGCCGGACGATGACTCTGAGTCGGAAGATGACGCACCATGTGCTACGCTGCCTTCGCATGCGGAGCGTGTACAAGCAGTGACTGTGCTTTCAGCCGCCAATAGTGACCGTGTGACCCTCTCCTAGATTCAGGCTTATCTGATTGCGCGTAAACGGAACAGCGTGCAACGGCGCATTCACGATTTCTTCCAAGCCTACTGCCGAGCCCGAATAAGTGCGTGGAAATAAAGGATTTCATTTTTTTTCTTAATCTGCTTTTTCGGACACCTGTTTATTCGGACATTTTCGCAGTCCCCGTGAGGTCCGAATAAATGGTCGGCGACTGTACTGCAAGACACACTTTCTCGGTTGCTGAGTAGTTTGCCTCTGCTTTCGAGAGCTTACAGCTGGCATAAGCAATTACTTTCTCCTGGCCGTTCTTCCACTGCACTAGTATGGCACCGAGGCCAATGTTATTCGCATCGTTATGAACTTCAGTGTCGGCTGTCTCATCAAAATGGGCAAGGACTATAGAAGCTTGCAGGCGTTTCCTTAACTCGTCAAAGGCGTCTTGTTGTTCGCTTTTCCACATGAAAGTTTCCTCTTCTCTTCTTAGTATTGTAAGGGGCTCAGCAATATTTCAAAGTTTTCCACAAATCTTCTGTAGTATGCGCATAAACAAAACAAAACAAAAACAAAAAAAACGTCGCACCGACTTTTTGTCTGTGGGTGTCGGGAACGTCGTAACAGTCACTGTCTTTTCGGGATCTGTCCGAACGCCTTCAGCGCTGATGACGTGTCCGAGAAACCGAAGTTCATCGAAGCCGAATTGACATTTTCCAGGATTAATTGTCAAGTCTGCTGCGCGAATAGCTAGTCGCAGGCGCTCTAGATGTCAGTCAAATGTTGCAGAAAATACGACCACATCATCCAAATTCACTAAGCACGACTGCCATTTCAGTCCTGCGAGCACAGTGTCCATCATTTGCTGGAACGTTGCAGGCGCGGAACAGAGACCGAATGGAAGCAAATACTCTGTCGACCCTGCCTACATGTGGAAACCCACCGGACATTGAAGTTGATGGTGTTCCTGTTTAGCTGGAACCGCATGGTGCATTTTCCGCAAGCGAAAAACATGAGGCACGGCGAACGCTCGCGTTACCGCCGACGCGCGAGCACCCTCACGAAAAAGGGAGCGGCGCTTTCGCATCGCGTTTTCCGGGTTGCCAGACAACATAACTCCCAACGACATGAATTGTCTCTGTTATTGCATATATAATATGCCCTCAAACTTACAGAACACTACAATAAAAATAATCCTGGTGCAATTAGACTGCGACATTTTTGTCCGAAGTGTACCGTACTTACACGATTGTAAGTCAACCCCTTTCTTTAAATTTGAAAGTCTGAGGTTGGGGGGTCGACTTACAATCGAAACCAAATCATGGCCCCACCAAAAAAAGCGATACCAACTGGAGCTACAACGTAGTTACAATTTTATGTTTGCTCTATGGCCCTACCTGTATCTTTTCGCTTTCCCGTGTGTTTGTTTGCGTTTCGGAAGGGTTTTTCAACATTTTTGAGAGTCCTACAGTGCATGCAACACTCATGAGGGGGGGGGGGGGGGGGGTGTCGATAGTTGATGGAAGCGCCGCTGTTCCCATTTGTGGCGGCACCCTCAGAATGGCGGCGCTTGCGGGGAGTATCGGTAGTTCATGGAAGAGCAGGCACCGCTCGCAGGTTTCTCTTTTAAAGGCATTGGTATTCAAGTTGGTTTGACCAACTTTTTGACGCGTTCCACTTGACTGCTGGCTACGTGCTACTTCTATGCTTCCCCAGTCGTCATGAGTGCTCCAGGCCCACTAATCGTTCGGCACTCGTTCACAGCAGCGTTCAAGAGGGCTGCCATCCTTTACATCGAAGAAACAAATCACTGCGCAGCGGGCTGCAATTTCGATGTTTCTAAACGGGTGGTGTGAGAGTGGCGACTGCAGCGAAGCGAAATTTTCACCCTGTGACACAAGTGAGAAATTTCCCACGTGCCGAAGTCTGGACGCTTTCCGGAGCTGTAGGCTAAGCTTGCAGCGTACGTCGCTGAAATGCGTGATCGGTCCCTGCCATTGAAGTGCGACGTGGTCATGAAACAAGCCCGGACCTTCGCCTTAATTTTAAGGTTCTGCTTCGCCTTGAGAACGAGTGGCTGGCGGCAGAAGACTGCGAAATTACGCCAACCGGACCTGTCAAAAGAGCCTCCCTGACGGCTGCGTGTGGTTGGGTGCATTTGGCGTGGGCTGCTGTTCTGCAAGATGTCCTGGTGCGGTCGTTTGCCAAATTTGAAATTTCGCTGGACCACGACGCGCTGTGGGACCGCAGCAAAGATGACAATGGCAGCACTAGTAAAGACGAGTAGTCCAGTGACCATGTCAGCTACTAATAAATTCTCGTTATCGAATGCGCCCTCGGGTATGCTCTGTTCTTTTTTTTTTTTTCCGGTCAAGTGATATGGGGGGGTCGACTTACATTCGAGTCGACCTACAATCGTGTAAATACGGTACTTATCAAGCCTAATTTCAAGCAGCAACATTGTGTGCGAAACTGCGACTATACCTTCCGCATGCTGAGAGGCCGCTGCTTCTTTACAACTCCCCATTGAAAATAGTGTGTCGGCCGCTTACTACTGTGCAGAAAAGGCAATTGCTACTATTAAGAGGGGACGCCGGTTTCGCATATTGAAAAATTGCCAAAAAATCAATTTTTTTGAATATGACATTTTCAATTTCTATAACCCTTTTTCTATCTGATACCCAAATATCATCACTGTAAACCACTTAGAAGTGCTCTAGTGAAATTGTTTTATCAGCCAAGGTTACGACCAATCTCGCGGAAATCAAGAAAAAACTGCGTTTTTTAAGCCATAATATTTTCGGAACGGCGCGATCGAGCGCCGCCATCTTGGTCTCGTTGGAAAGCGCATTTCTCCGTCTTCAAATTTCCGTTTCAGCGACCTCCTCCATACAGAAACAGGCGAACAAAAAGCAAGCAATTGAAGGTCGTGCCGGAGTCTGCGATTGGCCGCGCCCGCCACATGACTCCAGCGCGGTTCGCGATTGGTCCGGCGCTCACGTCGTCTGCTCGGCTTTTTGCACCTCGAGAGTTTGGACGGCTCCACTCGCCGTAATCTCGATATGTCAAAGCTGTTGCTGCACGGACATCGCAGTAGCATGACCGATCCCTACGCTTGTGGACGTTTCAGACTCGCGGCTTAGCATTCCGAGCATCGGCGATGCGGACTTCGCGACCAAAATTCACACGCGTAATCCTCGGGCATGCGGCTAAGCAGTTCAGGACTCGGTTTTTCGGAATTCGTGACACCGCACATCGCGCACGCAATCTTCAGACACGCGGCTAAACATTTCGAGCATAGGGAGTCTCCGACTCGGTGATCATGCACATCGCGTGCGGACTTTTCGGACCCTCACCTAATCATTTTGTGCACCGGCGCCTCCAGCTGGGCAAATAAGCGCATCGAATGTCGACTCCTCGAGCCCACAGCTAGGAATTTCACGCGTCGGCGCGTCGGACTGTGCAACTAAGTGCATCGAGGGTCGACTCCTCGTGCCCATGACTAGGTAGTTAGCGCGTTGGCACCTCGAACTGCGCGACTAAGCACGTCATGCGTCGGCTCCCTATAACTGCGGCTAGGCATTTCGCACATTTGCACTTCGGACCTGCAACCAAGCGTATTGCGCGTTCACTCTATTATCATGTTGTCACGATAGCTCATAACAATATCTATCATACCACCCCTTCATAAAGAGAACCTCATCATGAGCTCTGTTCACTAGGCCCCTTGGGCTGGTGCAGACACATGGCTGCAGAAGTGATCGAGGCATCATACAAAAGTAAATTTCTGGAAAGCACCTAGTAGCTGCATATCCATCACTGGCTCCCTGATCCTAAGTTCTGCCGCCATTGTCAAGTAAAGATGACTTGGGAGGCTGCTGACACTCTGAGCCTTCGTTCAGTAACATTGTTGATTCTACCAAAAAAAAAATAAAAATAAAGCCTCACTGATTGTACTGGAGGTTGCTATCAATCGGGCAGCCTGCGGCTACAGGCTGCCTGAATGTACACTGAAACTTTAGTCATGCCCACACAGAGTTCAGCGTGTCACTTGGTTTGAAACCTAGGTACCATGCTTTTGTAGAGCAGCAGCAGCAAAGAATGCCCTATAAAAAAGGGGTGGGGGAGGGGAAAGCATACCAGACCAGAGGCCACATATACAAGAAGCCCCACATCACAAAGCACCCCAAAGACTACAAATTTGGTGCCTTTTAGAGAACTGAAGTAAAGGTGAAACTTTGAGAGCCGTTTTCTCGAAATGGTTTTTCTGCCTTTCTGCTCAGTTTCTGGAGCTGATTCCTGTGTTACTGTTTAACATATTTTGACTCCATTTTTTTTTTGTCACGTTCCTTGGGCTGCAATGCAGGTCGTGACATTCTCGCTTTTTTATCCTGGCGCTTTGTAAGTTTACATTATGGCTGTCCGTCTACCCCGAAAGTGTATTTGATGTGAAGGTAACATAAAATATAGCACACCAAAAAAACTCATGTTGCGATAAAGAAAGGCAAGAATGTCACGACCTTCAGGATGCATTTAGCTATGCAGTCAATACTTAACAAGCCTTCTATTACATCTTTTTTTAATCCCCAGCCTCTCCAGAAAGTAAGAGGGAGAAAAATTCTGCTCAATAATATAGAATAAAATGTTCTCAATATAGCGCTCTGACACTTTTATGGAAGCATTAGGGAGACATTTTAAACATTTGTGCCAATTTTCATCAAAATCCGTGAAGAAATAAGGAAGTTGATTTTCAAAGCCACGTCCCCCCTTAATGACGCATTTGTGCAAAATTTTTCTGTCTCCTATAATGACCATCTACCTTCTACTTGCCAGTACAATTATGTAGTTATGCCTCCAGTGATCGTGGATATAGCTGGCCTTGCGAAACTAATTGCCAACACTCATTGCCTGGTTCCGACTCTATTAACTCAAAATTTCTTAAGAACACCATCAACGTTAGTTCAATTACACTAACAAACTTTTTCAGCAATCACTGTATACTTCTAGTCAACCTAGCCAATGGAAAATCAGGAAGGTGGCTCCACTGCATAAATCAGCATCTGCTATACCATCCATGCTGAGGGTGTCTGCTATAGCTTGGCAAGCCGTGTGATGTTGTTTATGTAATTGCGGTCGCATGTGTCCCACAGGACGCGACGCTTCTCCACTTCAGTTATTAGGGCCTCGTTGAAGGTTGCTTTGTCCATTTTAGGTGAACACGATATGCGAACGAAATCACGGTAGCACGGGCTTTCATTGACGCACGCGCCAGTTCTGTTGAGATAAAAAAAAATATCCGCCGAAGAGGTTCCGTCGAGATACGCGGAGAGCAGGGCCATCTGGTGGCAAAAGCAAAAACCAAAATGCCACATGACTTACCTGAAGTCTGATTGGCGGAAGCGCCGCGTTCCGCATTTCTTTTTTCTACTCCGAGCAGCAGCATGCGGCGGCACAATTTCGTGACGGATCATGCCGGGCACGCGTCAAAATGATGTGCGCGTCCCTCCATCCGCGCGATAATTGCACCTGATATTGCACCATACGGTTCCACCTTTAGATCTCTCGTTGATACAAGAGCGCAGCTTTCAATTGTGAGCGCTGCTCTCCGCCGAAGGCTCAAAAAGGTTCTGACACCTGCCGTACTGTGCACTGTGCGAGTCGCCGATGGCAGTACTTCACCTGTCCTTAGAATGTGCACAGCACGTGTGACCATTGGGGGCCATTATACCATTGTTCTGTTTATCGTCCTTGAACACTGTCCGCACGACCTAATTCTCGGCCTCGACTTCCTTGCGAAACACTCTGCCCGAATTGACTGCTCCGCAGGTGTTGCACAGTTGGATCTGCCGCTTCCTGCCGACACAACAACTTGTGCTTCACACCACCTATGTTCTGCTGAGTTTTCACGGCTGTCTCCACAGACGGCTACAGATGTTCTCCTGACTCCCTGTCCTCCCGTACCTGATGGCGAGTACGTCGTGTCGCCGCTTACTGACGTGGTTTTGTCGCGCAATATTGCCCTACCGAGCACCTTAATCCGGATCCGCGAAAACTGCGCTCGCGTGCCCATCTTCAATTTTGGATTTTCATCGCATGTGCTGCCACACGGTATCGCCATAGCGCATATCGCTCCTTTGGAAGAATTTGAGGTTTCTTCTTTGACCTCTGAATCCTTCGTTAGTACCAACGGACCTTTGTCACCCACTCCTCCGTACTCGACGCCTGCGGACGATGTTTATAAGATGATCGCCCCTGACCTTCCTTCCGAGCAAACAACAGCTCTTCGTCACATCCTGTCATCTTTTCGGGACATCTTTGATTTGGACGACCATCCACTTGGCCAGACATCTTTTGTCACGCATCGCATCAACACCGGTGACGCCAGCCCCATTCATAGGCGGCCATATCGTGTCTCCGCAACAGAAAGGGCCATCATACAGAAAGAAGTAGACAGGATGATGTACAAGGACATCATTGAGCCTTCCAGTAGCCCGTGGGCATCACCGGTTGTCTTAGTAAAGAAAAAAGACAACTCGTGGTGCTTCTGCATTGACTACTGTCACCTCAACAGGATAACGAAGGATGTTTATCCCCTGCCTCGTATTGACGACGCTCTTGACTGCCTTCACGGATCCCAGTACTTTTCATCAATTGACCTCTGCTCCGGCTATTGGCAGATTAGCATCAATGAGATGGACTGTGAGAAAACAGCCTTCGTCACACTGGACGGTCTTTACCAATTTAAAGTCATGCCCTTTGGATTATGCAATGCGCCAGCTACATTCGAGCGCATGATGGACTCTCTTTTGCTCGGCTTGAAGTGATCTACATGCCTCTGTTACCTCGACGATGTGATTGTGTTTTGGCCGAACTTTGAGAGCCTCGCAACCATACTCTCCGTGTTTCGCAGGGCTGGCCTGATGTTATTAGGGCTATGATGTTAATGTTGCTTTCACTGCTCTCAATAAGCTAGGTAAGATATGCGCTGCCGTACAGAGGAAAAAGGAACAGGTAAAAGGCAAGAAAAGAACAGATATTTGTCCAGTGAAGCAGAATAAGAACAACAGTTTTACTGACTGTCGTATGGGTGTGGTTTATAAAATTCCCTTTAGCTGTGGCCAGTTCTACGTAGGGCAAACGGGACGGTGTATCAATCAGAGGCTAATGGAACATAAAAGGTCATTAACCGGTGGATCGCCTTCTAATCTTTCTCTAAATTGCCAAGATTGTAACTGCACGTCAGAGTTAGATGAATGCGCGATATTGTGCAGACATAAGAATGAAAATACACGTCTTATGGCAGAGGCATGGATGTCTATAATGGTGGAAGTGCATGCGTGAGTCAACCTTCAATTACATTACATAAGCAAGAGATTAAGTGCCTTAACAGTTACCTCTCACGTACACCCGCACATGTACCCGACTGACACGTGGTGATACCATTCCTGAGCTTGCGCAGATGAGTTTTGTGCATTTTTTCTTTTTTCGCCTTGGTGCTCCCTTCAGTTGATAGTCAGCATTCGTGTTGTCCATTTCTCTACTCTTGTGTCCTGTCTGCACGCTTCACCTCTTTTTTGCATAATGTATCAGCCAAGGTGGCGAACCATTTTGCAGGAATCGCAAAAAAAGTTAGTTTTTCAAGCCACAATATCTCCGTAACAACGCAACTGAGAACCGTCTTCTTGGTCTTGCTGGAAAGCATGTTTCATAGTCTTCAAATGTACCACTTCAGCTATCTCCTCTAGAAACAAGTGCATAAAAAGGAAATGATTGAAGGTGTTCCAGGAGTTAGTGGGGCCCACCAACATAACTCTGGTGCGCTTAGATATTAGCCCCTTGCGAGCTCTTAACATTTCGACCACTGCGATCTTGACGAGTGTCGAAACAGGTGCAATGCGGACCTCGCAAAAACACAGCCGATCCTTCGATTACTCGGTGTCTCAGACCTGCGGCTAAGCATTCAGAGCATCTGTGACGCGTTGCTTCGGACATCACGACAGAGCACATTGCACGTGCAATCCTTGGGACCTGCGACCGTGCACATTGCACCCGTACTCTTGAACCCATGGCTAAGCACACGTGAGAGCACAATGGTACAGAACGCCACTCACGACTACTTTATTTTTATGCGAAATACATATGTATATACCCTCGGTATGCACCTGCGCAACAAGCACACTCAAGCATCAGTTGCGATAAGATAAGGTCCTTTCAACAAACTTTTTCTCTGACTTGTACACTGATAAGGACGTTTAACTAACACAGAAGCCACCTTTCTTAATGATATAAAATGCTTCCATTATTTCCCTAGCTTTCGTATTTTTGCTTCTGGTTGGAATCTGCGCGTCAGAAAAGTTCGCCTCACAAGAATGCGAGGGGCAGTTTCTAATAAGCTTTGGTATATTAGGGCCCTCTTTATTTTGCTCAACATTTCGTTCGTGTTTCCTGATCCGCTCATTCACACAGCCTGTCTGTCCTATATGCAAACAACCACAGGAGAGGGGAATTTCATAGACTACCCCTATGGCACATTTCATCAGCTGTCTGCAGCCTCTTCCTTTTTCTTTCTCCTTTCCCTTATCTATCCAAGAGCAAAGGCCTCCAAGTCTCCTAGGAGGTGTAAAAACGAGTGGAATCTTGTAAATCTTGTCCTCTCATGTGTGCTATGTGTTGTTTTTTGGCACCTTAAAATAGGTATAATGAACCAGTACCAACTTGCCCTGCAAGAAAATCTCTTAATAATGGTACAACTTTAAAAACCATTTTCTCAAAACTATTCATCTTGAAAAGCATACATAGCATCAGTGAACAAGGACAAAAGGGAGACGACACCATTATGTGCTAACTTCAACAACTTGATTTTCAGGAAGCACCCTCCTATTTAACCCATGCCCAGTGGCACCACCTACAAGGAAACGCATACGGGTTCCTCAAAAGAAAAGCCTCGCACTTTTTCTTTAGAATTTTTCTTCATCTGCGAGGCTTTTCTTTCGAGGAACTGTTCCTTTGCAGTAATTGCTACGATTGGGTGGATGTCTCATTTTACCTTTATTAAGTTGTAAGCATTTGTTTATTATATTCTTGATACCCTCATTAATTCACGTTCAATTAATTTGGACACCTTTTCAGTCTCGTGAAATCCAAATTAATAAAGTTTTACTGTACTTGCTTGCAACCCGCCGTGGTTGCTCAGTGGCTATGGTGTTGGGCTGCTGAGCACGAGGTCGCAGGATCGAATCCCGGCCACGGCGGCCGCATTTCGATGGGGGCGAAATGCGAAAACACCCGTGTGCTTAGATTTAGGTGCACGTTAAAGAACCCCAGGTGGTCAAAATTTCCGGAGTCCTCCACTACGGCGTGCCTCATAATCAGAAAGTGGTTTTGGCACGTAAAACCCCAAATATTATTATTGTTATGTACTTGCTTGCACTCCAGCTGTAGCGGTTGCATTTCGATGGGGGTGAAATGCAAAAGCGTTTACTTATATTTAGGTGCACATCAAACAAACCAAGATGGTCAACGTTAATCTGGAGTTCCCACTATGCTATGCCTCATAATTAGATTCTGGTCCTGGCACATAAAACTCCACATGTTATTTATTTATATTATTTGTATTTAGTGATCCCCTGAACACACCTGTGATGAAGAAACTTGGCAGGGAAAACGGACCACAGACCCCTACCCCATTCAAGGATGCACTCGCGGAGCTGGAGAAAAAAGGCGGACCCATCGCCGAGCTGGTGAGTTTTTGTGGTTTTCGCTTTGGTTTATTTACTTGGAGGGTTTGGTTTATTTACTTTGAGGGTTTGAGAGGGAGAGCAATTCTGCGCATTCTTTTTACCTGCAAATAGGACTGCATGTGATCTGGTCGCATGTGTATGTTGTGCACCATTCAGTGTAATGTACCCTATGGGCGGTCTATACAATCCTATGCAGTCAATTTCCATTAATTTGATTAATCTGCTCTTTTGGTTAATTTGATGCTGACCAAAAGTCCCGTCCACTGCTCATGCATTCCTTTGGGCCCAAACTTTCATTTTGATCCTAATACTGTATTGGACTTCACCTGACAAATCGAGGTTCACCAGTCAGCACGCATGTGCGTACATGCGTGCTGAATGGTGAACCTCGATGGTGACTGGTGAACCCCATGGTGACCGCAATAGCGGCCCCTTCAGTGGCAGTGTTTGTCTCAGCAGAACTTAAGGGACAGTAAATGCATTGAACATACGTCGGAAATGTTCCACTGAAAACGCCCATTTTCTACCTGCCCTATGAAGATTTTCAAGCAACACCAGTTCACAATGTATGATTATAGTATTTACTAGAAGTAAGTGAATACAGAATAGTAAATTCTGAAGCAAATATTGATTCAAATCAAGAAAAAAGGCCGAATATCGAATGAATATCAGAAAATGTTTCATTAAATTTAATGCTTACAAATTTTTGGCATGAAAATATGGTGCTGCGCATGCTCAGAAGTCCTATGGTGTTGGGCTGCTGAGCACGAGGTCGCGGGATCGAATCCCGGCCACAGCGGCCGCATTTCGATGGGGGCGAAATGCGAAAAACACCCGTGTGCTTAGATTTAGGTGCACGTTAAAGAACCCCAGGTGGTCAAAATTTCCGGAGTCCTCCACTACGGCGTGCCTCATAATCAGAAAGTGGTTTTGGCACGTAAAACCCCAAATATTATTAGGCTCAGAAGTTTCCTAGTATTGCTTGACCAGAGTGTAGCAAGGTATCTGTAACGTACCATATTTACTCGCATAATGATCGCACTTTTTTGTCAGAAAAATTGACGCAAATTCAGGGGTGCGATCATTACGCGGGTTAAATTTTCCGCAAAAAAGAATTTTTTTTTTCCGTCCCGTGTTTGCTGCGGGATTGCGGATGCGGGACACCAAAACAAACATGGCGGCCGTCGGAGCAAGCCGAACGTGCCAAACGCGATTTTTTTTTTCTCGTGAGTACATTACGTGCATTGAAACAGTTTGTTCCATATCAGTGATGAATAATATCGTTAATATCGGCAAGTTTGCGGCAATAACATAGCCATGTCCACTTTGAGGGGACAGAAACAGATGGGCGCGCTTAGCTGCCAGTGACATAGAAATGCATGGCCAGCGTGCAGTGGAAACTGCGGCATCTGTCTTCACTACTATCCTAATGCTTTCCGCTAGGGGTGGGCGAATATCTTAGCTGTGCTACACGCGTCGGCGTATGAATAGGGTATACTTTTAACGTATCAGAGTAAACGTGGCTACTATCATTGCCGCGCGCGATTTGTTGCGCGCTCACGAGTGCAAATGAAAAGAATCGAAATGCGCCTTTTTTGTTTTTGTTGACATCAACCATTATAAAGCCTACCCATAATAAAGGCAAGTTTGGTTGTTCCTCTTTTTGTCATGGAAGTGCGGAAAGTGATGAAAGTAATGAAATGAGGCATCTACATAAGAATGTTTGTTGCGTGCAGGCCGCTTGGCTTGTCTTGAAGAGTCGTTCACGTAGCATTCGACAGATGGTAAGCGCGATCATTATTAGCTAGACTTGGCACACGACATATCGCTGCGGCAAGTTCGGGGTGCGATCATTACACGGATAATTAAAAAATCGAATTTTGACGACAAAATTTAGGGGTGCGATCATTACACGAGTGCGATCATTATGCGAGTAAATATGGTAGGTACTTAGAAATCAAGATATTGACACGTGTACTTGCTTACTTTCTCTGTTGACCGCTTTTCACCAGCTAACAAATGTGAAACGTTTTTGCTGAGCGCAGGAAGCACCTGCATGTATGGAGTTTCTCGAATGTTATTGATAGGTTTATCTGTTGTCTGCTGTCTGCTGTCACCGCACCTTGTGTAATCTAATTTGATGCGGGATGTGAATTGTGTACTAATTTCTGGAAGACACCTGGGGCACCAGCGATTACTCTGGAAACTTCGATGACTTATGTATAAAATCTGACACCCTTGACCCGCAGGTGAGATTTTGGTGATTGCCACTATGTTCGCCGCTGTCGTGCTTTGAGTGTAGCCTGTTCTTGTGGGCCCAATTAAAACTTAGTTTCCTCATTCATAGTTTTGCTGCTGTGTTCTTCGCTGTCACTACTACGTCACATCTATTGGAGTTGCTAGTACGTTCATCTACCGGATGCCTCCGCAGAGCTGCAATCCAAGCCCGAAACCCGAAGATAACACCAATGTTGAGGACCAGCAAGCTAGCCGTAGGCAGCAAGGACTGCCACCGGAATACGGACCGCTTCCCAAGACGACCGCAGAGATCAAGGCCAAGTCAACAACCCCGATGGCCCCAGCGTCCCCCATCTTGCTGTAACAACCTCGGGAGCCTCTGACCTTCTGTGGATCATCGGCTGAAGACCCTGGAACCTGGCTGAAGACATACAAGGGGACCGCGACGATCATCAACTGGAGCAGCGACGATAAGCTACGCCATGTCAATTTTTCATTGGGTGGCGCCACTTGGACCTGGTTTGAAAGCTGAGAGACCAGCCTCGTGACGTGGGACCTTTTCCTTGAGAACTTTGTGAAGACCTTCATGAATCTCGTACAAAAGGAAAGGGCCGAAGTTCTCTTAAATACCGGAGTGCAACTACTGAATGAGAACATCACAATCTTCACGGAGATAACGACTCGCCTCTTTCGCCTTGCCGACTCCGACATGTCTGAAGGAAAGAAAGTTCGGTTCTTATGGGGTGTGAAAGAACAACTATTCACCGGATTGATATGCAACGCGGTCAAGAGTGTCGCGAAATTTGTGTCAGAGGCCACAACAATCGAGATGACGCTTGAAATGTGCGACGGGCAATTCAACCGCCGTGCACTGACAACAAACTGCATTGCAGTTCAAGCACTAGGCACCGCCAACCTGCGTGAGATGATCAAAGCGGTCATACGGGAAGAGCTGCAGAAGTTGTGCCTAACATTGCAGCCCCAGGTAGTCCCGATCGCTGACATAGTTAAAGAAGAGCTGCAGATGTCACTAGAAAAACCAGAAGTTTTGCATCGCTGCGACCCCAGCTGGAAGCGATGACCTAAACTGCCAAGATTCCCCTTTACGACTGTGCCAGGACACCGTAATGCCGCAAATCTGTCGTCTGCTACCGCAAGCCTGCCCGCCTGTCGCCCAGCACAGCTACCAGAGGAAGACGGACATTTGAGCTCCCCCAATCAGCGCCCGCTCTGCTGTCACTGCGGCGAAGCTGGCCATGTCTACCGCCGATTCCCATACTGTGACTAGGGTCTGTGAGGGTTCGCCATCAGTGCACTGCGCCCACAGAAAGGTGAACGGCCATGTGATATCACTGACTACCTCGCCAACACTCCGTGGAGCCCTCGACAACCGTCACGTTCGCCGTCACCAGGCTGCTACCTGTTGCCACGCCATCCATGCATTGGCCCAGCCTGGGGCCGGTCCGTCAGCCCGTATCCGGAAAACTAAAAGCAGCAACCGATGGAGGTGGGCTAACTCAAACTCGTGAAGATCCTGTGCAACCCCCTAAGACGCTGAAAAGACTATTTCGACAACATATCAAAGAGATGTTGCAATCCTGACGAAGCCTAGAAGCAAAGGAGACCTGATGATGCGACATTCCAGCTACAAGTCAACATGATGCTGCTGTGACCCAACGCCAAGACCAAGCTGCAATGCAAAACAAAGAACCACCGACCTTGATGTGCTTCTCGACGGCCACGCAGTCACCGCTTTAGTGCACACAAGCGCCGACTACTCGGCCATGAATGGATTCATCACTACCCAGTTGAGAAAAGTGAAGACTGCATGGGAGGGCCCTCAAATTTGGACCACTGGAAAAATTGCTGTTCAAGACCGCACCTACCTTGCCACCTTCGTTATCCTCCAACAGTGTTCACGAGATGTCATTCTCAGCATGGCCTTCCTGAACCAACACGACCCAATCACCAGCTTAAAGTCGAAGTCGATAACCCCGTTCGAAGATCAAGCAATACAGCCGGAAAGCTATCGTAGTCACCACACCTTGAGTCCGCTCAAAGATCAACTGCGCATCCCTCCTCGCTCCAGCATTGCCATTTCTGTCGGCACCGAAACACCCGCAGACGTAGAAGGCATCATCGAAGGGTGATCAAAGTCTACTGCTCGATCGTGAAATTTGCGTCTCAAGAACGATTGCTCGACTGCATCGAAGAAAAGCGAGAGTGATGCTGACCAACTTTAGCCAGGAGTTTAAAGATACACTAAAGTGAAAAATGATTTCCTCTGCATCAATAAATTACCGTTCTACAACACCAAAAACACCACTCTTACAACGATAAGGCATTTGGTAAGCCAGAAAAAGCGCAAGAACGAAATACGGGTGGCGGTGCCTACTTGAGTTCCCACACCTGGGGGCTGTGACATCTTGGATTTTGATGGCATCTTCTAGGGCCTACTAATTATGTATAGCGGTACAGATTGACTACATTGTGTTCTAAAGGAACCAAATATTAAGGGGGGAGGCTACACTTGAAATACAACTTTTTTATTTGTGGACAGATCTGAACGAAATTTTCACAGTTTGTGTATTTTAATATGCAGATTCTAAAAATATAATTAATTTTGCCACAGGATAAGTAGTTTCTGATATACTCTAAATGCATTGTATAAGCGGAGTCCTTTGTTTGGAGGAAAATTAGCATCTAAACAGAAAACCCTAACACAGTAATTTGAGTATAAAGACTATCTAGGATGTTCAGGGAGTGCCATAAGGTATTATTCAATGTTCTAGGCTAATCTGAGCAAGAGTTAGAGCTCATCAAAGTTGTGAGAAAAAAATGCCATCTTGACATGTCAAGCATGTGACTCATTTCAAAAACTTTTTGAGAAGAGTGCTGCTTTGAAAAGGTGCATATTGCTTACTGCATACATTTATCTTTCTGGCAAACAAAAAATTAAGTTGGTAGCTGAAATAGGACAGAAGCTATTTTACCTCCAAAATTGGAAGTCTGTCGGAATTGTTGTTTTGAGAAATCAAGGAAAAACATTCTGCAGCATCTTTATTGAGAACGTACCAATAAAATCTCAAGGAAATTCACCAGGGGCATAATCTGGATACATCCTATCTTTTTGCCGCTTTTTCGCCAGCTTCCTTGCGCTCAAAGAGGCTTCTCGCTTCTTGCTGGAGTTAGCACTTCGAAGGTCCGGCGCTCCGGACGTTTTCCGGCGCTCGCTGCGCGCTCGCTACTTTCTTCAGTTGTGAAGGAAACGGTGCCTGCACGATCTGTGCCAACACGCGTGGCGTGGGCGGACGAAGTGTTGACGCTAGATGTGCCACTTTGCAGCTCGGAACTCGATCCGGTAGAATGTCCAGGCAGACCAGCAACCGGCAACTCCGCGAGTATGACAGGCCCAGCCGCCTTCCGTTGCGCATTCCACAGCCGCTTGACGCGTAGTAGCCTTGAGACGACAATCTTTTCCAGCCATTCGGGCAGCGAAATGAGCATCTTATCAAACGTCGCGAGGCAAGCGGCTGAACAAACGTACACAGCGGCGCGATGAAACCAGAGATAAACAAACGTAGCGAGATGCGAGAGCGGTCGAGCGCGCGCCAACGAGCACCGGACCAATAGGAGCGAGGCTCGCGGGGTGTGCGCGCGCTTTGGCCAATCGGCGGCACGGACGCATCCTCCAGAAATGACGCGATAGCGTCGGTTTTCCTTCACCGACGCCATTTTGAACTGGTGCAAAATGCGCACAAAGAAAACAGCTTCAAAACAAGCGCAAGATGGTGGCCATCGGCCACCGCGTTCGCAAATGGTGACGGCGCGAAGTTTGAACATTTTTGACCAAATTTTGCTGATTTCGCGTTCACCCTGGCCCCTTTAAGCGCGATTCTTTATTATTTTCCGATTAAATTTAGCTTCTAGATTTCGCAGAGGGATTCTTGAATGTATAAACGTAGCGAAAATGCACTTTTCCGAAAATCGACTTTTTTGTGATTTTTCGCCGTTTCAAGACCCGCGTCCCCCCTTAAACATGGCAAGTTTCGGGAACCTTTATTCAGCCAACGCAACCCAAATGTGAAAACATACTTTGGAATCCCTGACGTCACGCTGACGTACCAGCACTGGGGTTTCGGCAGGAAATTCAAGTACTTCATTTTCTTATCTAATAATCAAATTATTTTTCTGAAATGACTGCCTGCACGGATCTCCAACAACGCTCCATTAGTCTAAACTGATTTATTGTTTTGCTTTGGTGTCCCTTTAAGCACATCAACAAGGTCACGACGATCGCATACATAGAGGAAATTGAAGAAACCAGCAATGCGTTCATCCTCTCAGATTCTGCTGCATTTACCCCAACGACCATAGTTCCCGAACGAGACTTCGACATAATAGCTCGAACTAACTTATTCCGCTTTTCTTTCTTTCCGACGCTATTAAACTGTGGAATGAATTGCCGAATGATGTGGTACAAAAAGATACTGTGAGGGATTTTGAGGTTGGTCTTGATAAGTATTTCGCTCAAACTGCATAGCTTATTATTCATTCCTTGCATGTAACTGTGTTTTTTCTACAAATGATCTTCAATGTTTGTTTTGTGTACAATTCAATTACTGACCCTCCCTGTAACGACCCTCAAGTGAGGGTTAACAGTATGACCAAATAAATAAACACAAGTCTCCCCATCACTAAGCAGGTAAAGCTCAGTCTTCTCCAACAACATAAAGACTGCTTTTCGACGTCATTGAGGATTCGACAAACCATCGCATAATAAATGAAGAGTGCACTTGACCACTCCGCCTGAGCTCTTACCACATTTCGACATGAGAACATGGAGCTATAAGGCAACAAGTCGATGAAATGCTGTGCTGCAACATCATCCAGCCATCGAAAAGCCTGTGGGCATCTCCCATAGTCTCGGTGAAGAAAAAGGATGGGACCGGTTGAACAAGATCACAAAGAAGGATGTATACTGCCTCCCACGCATAGACGACGCATTGGATCAGCTCTGCAACGCTAAGTACTTCTTTTTGATGGATTTCAAGACTGGCTACTGGAAAATAGAAGTCAACAAGAGGGATCACAAAAGGACTGCCTTTATCAGGCTAGATGGCCTCTAGGAGTTTAAGGTCATGCCATTCGGACTGTGCTTGATGCCTGCAACGTTTTAGTGTGTCATGGACACGGTGTTAGCAGGATTGAAGTGGCAGACCTAGACCTGTATGACTTTGGATTACGTCGTCGTCTTCACCAGAAATTTCGATGATCACCTTAGGCGACTTTCG
The DNA here is from genome assembly GCF_050947875.1 of Dermacentor variabilis. Classification (NCBI taxonomy): domain Eukaryota; kingdom Metazoa; phylum Arthropoda; class Arachnida; order Ixodida; family Ixodidae; genus Dermacentor; species Dermacentor variabilis. Next base: position 130,790,755 of record NC_134577.1, on the reverse strand, counting down.
ACAGTGCTAGAGGTCAATAAAGGGAAAATGAGACATCCACACAATTGTAGCAACTGCTACAAAGGAAACCCATATGGGTTCCTCGAAAGAAAAGCTTTGCAGTTGAAGAAAAGTTCGTCCTGGTTCGAGACTCGAACCCGGGACCACCGCCTTCCAGGGCAGTTGCTCTACCTTCTGAGCTAGCCAGGCGGCTAGCAGATGGTAGGGCGAAGTCGAAGATTGTCTCATTTTCCCTTTATTGATTACTTCCCTCCACCTTGCGGGCTTCTGCAGAACTATTACGTCAAGTACTGGAGGTCATCAAGACTCACTCTGAAGCCAGAAAAGTGCTGCTTCACTTATGATGAGCTTCAGTTCCTGGGCCACGTCATCGGCAAATCTGGAGTCCGCCCCGACCTGCCGAATACAGCTGCCATCACAAAGTTCCAGCAGCACATCGACAAGAAGGCAGTACATAGATTCCTTGGCATGTGTGCCTACTACAGGCGCTTTGTCAAGGACTTCTCACGCATCGCTGAGCCGTTGACACATTTACCTAAATGTGATGACAAGTTCAAGTGGGAAACGCCACAGGCCAGCACATTTCAAGAACCCAAATGATGCATGCAGTCGCCACCAGTACTTGCGCACTTTGACGTGGACCCCGATAGAGAAATCCACACTGATGCGAGTAGCCTAGGCCTCGGTGCCGTCCTAGTCCAGAGGAAAGATGGGCTTGAACTGGTGATAGCTTATGGTAGCTGGTCACTGTCAAAAGCGGAAGGCAATTATTCTAGAACCGAAAAGAAATGCCTCACCCTTACCTATATGGCAGGCTGTTCAAAGTCGTCGGCAACCATCACGCATTGTGTTCACTAGCGAAGTTAAAGGACCCTTCAGGACACCTGGCGAAGTGGAGCCTCGGACTGCAAGAATATGATAGTGTAAACTACAAATCCTGATGGAAACACCCTGATGCCGGTTGTCTATCATGCACCCCCATTGACCTGCTGCCTCAAGATGACGAGGGTGACGATGCCTTCCTTTGAATAATAAGTGCAGAAGACTTCGCTGAATAGGAACGAGCAGAAGGAACGCTGACGTTTTCCCTAGGGCATTTAAGCGAGGAAAGCCTTCGTTTTCGCTTCAAAACAACCTACTCGTAAAGAACTCGCCAGTCCGCACCAACTGCCTTCTTGTTGTCCCTTGGGCACTGCATCCAGAAGTACTGCCTGCCCTGCATTTACGATCCGAATGCTGGGCGCCTGAGATTCTCCTAGATGTTATCGAGGATGCAGGAAACGTATTACTAGCCGTGCCTGACTGCCCATGTCGCGCATTACATGAAGACATGCTGAGTCTGTCAGCGACACAAGACTCCACTGACAAGGCCAGCTGGATTACTACAGCCAATCAAGCATCCTCGCCGACCATTTCAGCTGATCGGGATGGACTTGTTGGGACCCTTTCCGATGTCAACAACCGGAAATAAGTGGATTGTCGTGGCGACGGACTACCTCAACCTCTGTCGAAAGATAGTGCAGCTGATATCGCGGAATTCTTCGTCGAGAACATCCTGCTGCAACGTGGCGTCCCTCATCACCAACAGAGGAACGGGCTTTATAGCAGAGCTCACTCAAGATATTCTGCAATATAGCCAGACAAGCCGCAGGAGGACAAGTGCCTACTTTGGGTGACTTTGGGTGAAAATAGTTGGGTGACCGGGCCTCTTGCCTTTTGTCTTGGCGCCCTCTTTTCGTTGAAAAGAAAATAAACTTTCACTTCCACTTCACTTCACTACTACCCGCAGACAAATGGTCTTACGAAGCGCCTGAATAAGACCTTCAAGACATGCTAGCAGTGTATGTCGACATCGATCACAAGACGTGGGATTTTGTCCTTCCGTACGTAAGCTTTCCTTACAATACTTTGGTGCAATAAATAACACAGATTACGCCGTTCAAGCAGTTTACTGCAGGAACCCAACATCAACTCTCGGCGCCATGCTGCCGCACGTCACCGACGAAGAGAATCTTGACGTCAGTCAGTCAGTCAATCAATCAGTCAATCAATCAAAATGTGAGATTTATTTAAACAATTCAAGGAATGCATACGAAAATAGTTGGACCAATAGTCTATGTGGCTAGTAGCTGGTCCAATACACAAAAATACATATACAGGTCAACCAAGTACATACAGTGGAACCCCGATTATACGACTTTCTCGGGACGGCGAAAAAGCGGTCCCGAGAAACATCCGTGTCGGCGTCGTAAAATCCAAACTTAAGTTATGCCAATAAATATTATACTTCTTTTGCATGACGGATTTACGAGAAACTTCAATGTAAACTACTTACATACTCTGCAGGGCTTGGAAAGCCAAATTACCAAAAAAGTAAATGCGCTAAGAATTTATGCTGCAGTGCTGGTACCAATCATACTTTATTCAAACGAACCTTTACGGCACTCCACTGCTCACTGCCACGATTCCCGCCAGCTGACACGAACTTTTAAAAAAGTCAGTAAGTTTCTTTTCGACCTTGTTTGATCCGTCAACCGAGAGCTTTCGCTCAAGTTGGGCAACGTCTAAAAGGAGGTCTTCTGCGGCGTCGTGTGAATAGATGAAGTTCCGGATGCCATCTATGTGCCATAGCACCTTGGCAAACGTGGTAGGCACAGGCATGGCATCTGTGGCGTCGTCGTTGTCCTCGTCCGATGTCGCAGAGGTGTCGGCGCTAGGCAAAGCTTCCTCGATGGCGTCATCCAGCGGCACCTTGCCGCAGATCGCAACATTGTCGTCAGCATTCACATACTCGGTGAAGGTCGTGGTGAGGTTTAAACCCTCGAAATCGTCGTTGACAAAGCCTGCGTCGGCCTCGAGCGGAATCGAGGTTGTTTCATCCCCAGCAGAGGAGGCAGTTTCTCGCTTAAAGGGATACGGAATAAAAATCGAAGAATATAGAGAAAACCCCACAATTGCATTCCTAAGACACGATTGCTATAGTATATAGTCATTATTCGGGTTACTTTTGAGCGGATGGCTTTATTTTTGACTCTCTATGAGCGGCCACCGCATCACTCGCAAAGCGCTCCCGACAACAAGCCGGCGGATCTGACGTCACACCTACCCTCAGCAGCCGCGGAGCGAGCTGGCCGGCTGCGCAGTTTTGTTTTCCTCGCGCTGCGCAGTGCAAAATTCTAGTGAGAGCGATAACATGAGCGGAACTTATGACTCCGACTTGGATGAGCGGCCTACTGAACGACCACGAACGATAAAGGCGTATGCCTACGATCCGTCCGCGTCGTCAAGAGAAATTGACGACGACCCGCCGCAGCAGTCCCCCTCCGCAGTGCCGAGAGAGTCTGGACCAGCAAAGTGGTGTTTACACTGTGCATTCCGTGTACACGCGTTCGCCTCGAGAGATCAGGGGCGGCATCATAGGTGGAAACCAGATTTAAACGCGGTTCCTGCGGCTCGGATCGCAAGCTCGCACCTGTCACGAATGAGTTGGCGAGACGGGAGGCGCACGCCTCATTGACAGTGTTGCATCCGAGGCGGTGCGCCCAGCGTGATTCACTCACGCAAACGCTTTGCCATGTTTGGCTTCAATAGAGCGAGGACGCTTATGCCTCAGGCTATGCAATATCAGTGGACGTAAGGAATTTATTTTGCGTTCTGCGCAAAGCGGCTTGCTTCGCCCGCTTGGATGGGTAGCTGCTAGCGCGCAAAACCTGAAAGCCATCAATGCACAATACAGGTGCCGTGAGTACACACTGTACAAAAAAAGAAAAAAAAAACGTAGAAATCGTTGAAGATATTGACTCGTGTAGACCTCCCTGTACCTACGCCATCGGAACAGGTGTGGCCGGCGGCGTGAGCATAACAGTCGGCTGCCGACTCTCGCGCGGCAAGTGCTTGATGCGCGCAAGTAGCTGTTTTGAGAATAGATGATGAAGCAACGGGTGAGGATTGGAGCCAGTCATGTGCAGTGACTGAAATGCGCCTCTGTAAGCAGGGAACGTCTTGTTATTCACGGAGTGAACGAGTACATGCGCAGCGGTTTCAGCGTCCCGTTGTTTCATCGCAGCCGAGCACTCCTTCCCTTGGTGCACACTAGATGGCGCCACCAGTCTCATGTCGGCGAATTTTTTTTCGTCAGCCGTCGCTTCAGACGATGCGGATTTCGATTCATTCTGGCAGAATTGGCCAAACATCTGGCTCAGAACGTCGTACAAACGACAAATTACGGTCAAACGGCACCTGTGCGCAAAACTACAGCGTGAACAAGTACGCGAGAAAAAAAGACTACCGCTGCCTGCCGTTTTCACATGCGCACAGCAGACCCTTGGCATTTTGCGGCGTTGACACGGCTACTCCACACATCAAACCACAAATCCACGAGATTAAAGACGAGGTTTTCGAACAGCTCACACGAGGAAGCGGTACGAATAGGACGGTCGAACAAAGAAAGCGCGTTGCTGCAAACGTCAACTCGCCCCTTCGCGCGCTCAGTGCGGACGATCGCTCGCAATGGGCCTCGAGGTGGGTAAGCGTGACGTGATATCCGGTTTTGCCGGAGCTTTCGGAGGAGGCCGGTAGGTGCTGTGATTTGAGAAATATTCCCTAAAATAATTACTTTTCGCTCACTTCTCCTCAGAAAGAGTGTTGTTTTGGTCGCTCTCGGTGCGACAGCTCTCACTGGAGACAGAAATCTCGGCGACAAATTTTTTATTCACTATCCCTTTAAAGCCACAGTGCTTGAACGAGCTAGCGATTGTGCTTCGCAACACTGCGTTCCACGAACTGGCAATAAAATGCATGGCATTGAGCACAGTGATCTTTTTTTCCGACTCTGTGCGCTCCATAGCCGCCAGCCGATGCTGCACTAACCGCTTCTGGTACCCTTGCTTGATGCACTTGATGATACCGGCATCCAGCGGCTGCAGCCGGCTTGTGGGATTGAGCGGGAAAAAAAACAACCTTTATGTTCCTCAGGCTGGACATATCGGGTGGGTGGCACGGCGCGTTGTCCACGAAAAAGCAATAGTTTCCTCGCCTTGGCGCCCATTTTGTTACCCAGCTGCTGCAAAAAATTGCTGAAGAGCGAAGACGTCATCCACACCTTTTTGTTGAAGTTGTAGCTGCACGGCAGCGTCTTTAAGTTCTTGAAGCACTGTGGCTTTGCAACCTTTCCAACAACGAGCAGGGGCATCCTCTCGGAACCGTCCTCATTAGCACAGAATGGTGCCGTCACATGCTCTTTACTACGCTTGCCACCATGACAGCTGTCACCCTTAAGTAAGGGTTTGCTCAGGCTGCATATGGTAAAAAGTAGGTGTTTAAAACGTCGCAGGGCGTGTATGCAGCAATCGTCTCCGGCAGCAACTCCATCCACTCGTTCACCGTCGAAACGTCCACGGAAGTGCTTTCTCTGCAGGAGCGGCTGTACACAATCCTCTTTCATTTTTTAAAGCGATCCAGCCACTCGTTCAATGCCTGAAAGTCGTCGATGCCCAGATGCAATGCCACAAGGTCCGCCTTTTCTTTTGAATGGCACCGTCAACGTTGATCGCAGAGCTCCGTGCTTGATGGAACCACTTGACGAGAACTTTTTCTAACTTCTCATGCTGTCCTTCTTTTGCCGCTTTCCGCTTGAGCCCGAACTTGTTGGCATTTTGCAATATCACCGCCTTGTTTGCCAGGATTGTTTTAAGCGAAGATTCGGGTGTCTTAAGGACCCGAGCAATGCTGACTTTCGTGGCTCCATGCCACTTTTCTACTTCCTCGATAATATTCAGCTTATCACCGAGCGACAGAACTGTTTGCTGTCAAGACATCGTGCGTCGCATTGCTCCACACAACTCGAAGCCTTCGCTGAACGCTGGTCGCTAGGATTACAATGAAGAACACATGCAATAAACCTAGGCCTCTTTTGCGCTACCTTGTCGGCGATCTGCTGCTGGTAAACTGGAAGGAGAGAAATGCTTCCCCAATGCGACGAGAGGCGATGCCATCGAGAAGATAGGAAGAAAGTGATTGTGGAGAAGAAAAGGTGCTAATTCAGCACAGCGGTCGTCGTGGGCGGCTGCTGGTGGGAGGGGGGGGGGACGCTTCCCTAACGCGACGAGAGGTGACGCCACCGAGAAGAGAGGGAGAAAGTGAGAGACGGGGTGAGTAAAGAGACCCGCTGCACTTTTCTTTCGTCCGCCGTTCCGTCCCGCGCTTTTCGAGGGTCATTGTATAACGTGGGTCAGATGTAAAATTGCATCAGATAACCGAAGCTTTTAATTCTTCTATGGGGACTTCTCCGGGACTCCGCAAATCCGTCGTAAAACCCGGGTTGTCGCAAAACCGGAGGACGTATAACCAGGGTTCCACTGTATCTGCCCAATGAGTAAGAACATTATTTACAGGAACAAGTACTTTGTTTTAAGGAAGAGGTATTACGTTCGGCTAGACGAGAAGTAGCGTTTACATACGAGATCAAAATTTACTTTTATTTCCACAGGCACAGTGTTCCAAGTTATAGTGCCAAAGAATTCTAATAATTGTTCATCGGAGACATTGCTGCAATAAGGAAGGTTTAAGTTAAGGTTAGTTGCTTGCCTGGTGTTTGCACACGGGAAGTTAAATATGGTGTTGGGTAAGGGAAAGTTGGCATTGAGTATTTTGTGAACTAAACAAGTGATCTTAAAATTTCTTAACCCCGTGAAAGAAAGAATATGAACGTCAGTAAACAGAACGCTACTAGGGTGATGAACTGAGGAAAATGTTATTATTCTTACGACGCATTTTTGCAACTGCAGTATAGGTATTAAGGCACGTGACGTCACAATGCACGCCTCGCCGCGGATATTTCTCTCTCTCTCGCTCCCTAGTCACTACTGCGCATGCGCCACTAGTAGCACCGATCCACAGGTGTTCCGCCGCCGCACAGTGCCGCGCCTCTCCGCCGCCGCCATTTGGTATGACGTCATACAGCGTTCCTCGTCGTTGCGCTCGCCTCCTCTTGCTTCTCAGGTCGCGGGATCGAATCCCGGCCACGGCGGCCGCATTTCGATGGGGGCGAAATGCGAAAACACCCGTGTGCTTAGATTTAGGTGCACGTTAAAGAACCCCAGGTAGTCAAAATTTCCGGAGTCCTCCACTACGGCGTGCCTCATAATCAGAAAGTGGTTTTGGCACGTAAAACCCCAAATATTATTATTATTATCTTGCTTCTCAGCTGCGCCGCAACCACAGTTGAGGCAGCAGTATGGACGGTGACAATTCTGATAAGCAGGAGGAGGCCTGGAATCGACATCGGAACGAGGTGAAGAGGAAACAAATCAACCAGGAAACAACAGCACGCCGAACGACTGGCTAAACGCTGCAACATAGCTAGACAACCAGACTAACCTGGACTTGCAATCAAGATTAACCAAGGCTAACCATGCTACGCCTTAGCTTTCGCTACGTATATCCTGGCATAGCCAGGGTGTCTACCAACCAGGAAAACCGGGAATTCCCAGGGAATTTGAACAGTATGGAAAAACTCAGGGAAAACTCAGGGAATTTGTGCTTCTATCACGGAAAATTAGCTGTAACTTTATTGAAAGGGAACGAAAGTCGTGTTAATGCTGGCTCCAGTAACAGAGGAATTACAACGAATTGTCATTGACGCTGTGTCGTCGGCACGATGTATTGCCAGAGTAGTTAACAACCGATTTTCCAGACGCTTTTTCGGACATGCCCGATAATTTGCACGGCTTTGTGGCACCACCACGTACTCCATATAGTCAATGTATACTGCCCTGACTGCAGGTCTGAAATGGCATTAATCAAAGCCGCCACCGCCGCCATTTTGATTATCTCGCCGCTGCCTCGAACTGGCACTATCGCATGCAGATCCGCCGGCAGCCGTAGCCACCACCACGGCAACGTTAGGCCTAGCTGCTTCTACGTTCGCTGTTAAGCTTCTTGCCGTGCGGTGCCGTGTTTTTCATTGGAAGAATTCGCCGCTGTCAGCGATGGCACCAACACCACGTTTGCAATCCTCGCGATTGGCTTCGAAGCTCGCAGAGCACAGCGCGTTGCGTAATGCCAGTCTCCGAGAGTTAGCTTCGCCTCAGAACAGCAGTGTTAGGCGGTGAAGCTTAACAAGCGTGGGAAGAGGCAATTGTCACGGGACACAGTATGTATTCCTTAATTATACACGCGTGCTCCCCCATCTCCTGTCACAGTCCGAGCACTGATATGCCTAATAAGTGTACTGGCAGGCCTTAAAAGCTTTTCTGGACGTGCGTGTGACAATTTTAGCCCTTAAGAGCAGTTAAAGTCATGCATTCATTGTTTTCGGACTGCCCGATTTTTCAGATGTTCTTGCGGCCCCTAGGGAGTCCGAAAAATCGAACGTTGACTGTACAACTGACCAAGAGGATGCTTCAAATTTTCCATTTGGTGAAAGCGTGGCAGAAGGAGGATGAGAACAGAAAGGACCGATGCACTGAGGAATTTACTGGAACGGAAGCGTGCTGCCGCCTCTTCGAAGGAGGTTGAGCTCAAAAAACAAAGTGTTGGCTGACGTCGAGATACAGGTGTCCCTCATCCAAACCAAAATAAACTCTTTAAAGCAGTCAAACCCAACACTGAGATGTCGTGTATGGGCTGAGAGTATGTCAGGACAGTTGAGGTTGACTTGCTGGCTCCAACACTGAGATGTCGTGTATGGGCTGAGAGTATGTCAGGACAGTTGAGGTTGACTTGCTGGCTGCTGAGAGAGAATCTTAGTTGTGACAAAGTTCAGGCCTCATACCGATGAGCTTGCTATCAGTTGATAGAAATAGCTCATATTCAAAAATATTTACTTACGTATGCATCTCCTTTTCATTCGTATTTGAAAATGTTCGACTCAATTTGGAATGGGTTTTACCATTTTTTTTTGCTGCGCATTTTACTAACATCTTCCTTCTGTTTTCTTTTTAAATAAAATAGATACTACTCCTTACTATTCAAACTGGATTAAGTCAGTTTTTGGTTCAACATGCTTACTAGAGGGTGACAGCATCGGGCAACATGGTGTCAGCCTGTCTTAACATAAAACAAAGTTCTGGCTCATTCAGGGAATTTAGCGAAAGTACTCAGGGAAAACCTGGAAAACTCGGGGAATTTGGAAATGTCAGCTTGGTAGACAGCCTGCATAGCTGAGCTAAGCCACTGCCAACTTTTTTGGACTGTGTTACTTGTTTCTTTGTTGTGTTGTTACCTTTATTTAATAAGTGTCCTTTTGTTTTCCGCTCTCTTTACAATTTCAAGTAAGCACAGCGGGGCGTGGCATTTCCCGAGGCACTTTCGGAGGCACTTGACGCTTCGGCGCATGCGCGAGTAAGAGCGGGCACGAGAGAGAAAATCTGGGGGCTTTTGCTCCTTGAATATGACTGCATAAGCACTACGGAGGAGAAGTTTCTTTGCTCGTGTTGTATGTGTTGAGTTTGTTCCATTGGGGCCACGAACAGTGTCAGTTAGTATCTCCGCATTCGTTTCCAGGGCGACCTCGGCAGCAGCAATAGCGCTCGTCCTGTCTGCTTCTAGTCTCTGTCCATGCCACTTGGCGCCACAATTCAAGAACATGTTACCTTTTGGCCAGCAATTTTATGAACAGCCTCGTACAAGTCGCTGCAAGTCCAGTCATCGCCAGGCTGGTAATCGTCAGGGTCGCTGATGATGGCACGGGAAAAGCCAGAGTGTGCGCAAAGCAGTTGCCGACCTTTGGAGGTGCGAGTTCTTTCCATGAAAAGTTCAGCAAGTAGATTGCACCAAGCAGATCAATGTTGTACCTCTTGCTGACATCATACGCTGTGAGCATGTGCTGCTAAAGAGCCTTGTGGTACAGCTTCTGGGTGGTCTCAAAGATGCCCTGATCCGTTGCTTGCAGTACTGCACTTGGGTTTGCAGGCAAAAATTCTACAGCGATCGCTATGAGGTTATCGATCTCCTCGTGTATCGCACAATTGTGAGTTATAAGCACTTGGCGATTCTTTGCGTCGTCTATCCAGAAGGTGCACATAGTCTTCAAAAATAGCAGCAGTCATCCATGCTCGCTTGTTACTTCTGTAGCTGCATTCCTTGGGAATACAGTCGAAACCCGCAATAACGAAATCGCCGGGGAAAGCAAAACATTTCGCTTTTGCGGGAATTTCGTTAGCGTGAGAATGAGCCAGAAAAAACAGGGAAGGAAATTGGCTTGCAAAACAAAAAAAAATATTGCCAAAAGTCAATCAGCTTACTTTGCCGAGCCTTGCCTTGCAGCAATTTTACTGCTCTCGACTCGCACTGCAAGAAGTGGTCCATTGCCACGCTGTCATCATGCTCACCGAAAAATGATCGAATTACATCGAAGGCATTCAACACATCCTGTGGGTTCGCAGTCCTCTCTTGATTTGGTGTCTGGTGGTCGTGGGCGTCGTCGGCACCTAGGAAAACGCTACTTATGATGACCTCATCAGTCATCTCTTCATGGACGACAACACCTTCATCCACACGAACGAACTCATCGATGCTGAGGCTATCCGGAACACCATCTGTCACAGCAGAAAGGTCATCCCATGCGTGGGCCAGCGATGGCGGCACTGCGCCGTCAGCACTGTCAACTAGTGCACCTTCAGGCGAATCTTCTTGCGATGCCACTGGATCAGCGCATGATGCTTGCCGAGTGGCAATGACGCCGGCATGATTAAAACAATTAGCTATCACGGCTGGCGACGTCGCAACCCATGCGGCAGCCATCATCTTAAGCGCCATGAACATGTCCACTACGGTGGGACGCTTCAACTGGAGGTTCAGCAGCAGACGCTGAATCAGCCTCTCCTTGTAGGCGCACTTGACGCTACGAATGACGCCTTGATCAAGCGGCTGCAGCACAGAAGTGCAGTTAGGTGGGAAAAAAACCAAGCGCACGTTTCCCAGTTCCACGTCATCGACATGATGGGCACTGCAATTGTCCAAAAAAAGGCAGACCGATCTGCCTGCCTTCCGCATGTCCGTGTCGAAGGCCTCGAGCCAGCTGCCAAATATGGCCCGGGTCATCCATGCCTTCAGGTTCGCGGTGTACTGTACGGGCAGCCGATGATTTCCCGTCAAGCAGCGGGGCTTCTTACTTCTGCCGATCTGTGCCGTCCATGTTGGTGCACAACAAAATTGGTACACGCCGCTTGCTGTGTTTCTCCCCGCGGCATTTCTGGCCTTTAAAGTCCAGGGTCTTTGATGGCAGCATCTCGTAGAATAAGGCCGTCTCATCTGCGTTGTAAATGTCCGAGGGCTTGTACTGGTCCAATACTTCTTTGTTGGTCAGCAGCCACGATGACGTTGTCAAAGGGTCGACGGCTGCTGCCTCCCCGGAAGTGACTTTGGCCACTATGTCGTGGCGGGCTTTGAAACGGCTCAACCAGCCAGGGCTAGCCTTAAAATCAGCGTGCCTGAGAATGCATGCGAAGTCCAGCGCTTTCTGCTGAAGAACTCTGCCAGACAGCAGCACTTTGTTGGCATGCTGTTCACAAAACCATGCAAACACCGCCTTGTCAACGTCTGGAAAAGCCGCAGCGCTCACTGTTTTGTTTTTCGCACTCACACCATTTCCGAGCGTGCCGAGAATGGAGGCCTTGTTTTTCAGAATCGTCGATATCGAACTGCACGCAATTCCAAATTCTTCGGCGATATCCATTTTCTTCCTGCCCTTTTCAGCTTGGGCAATAATTGCAGCCTTATCCTGCAGTGTCATAAATTTTCTCTTTTTGGCTGGAGACGGCATCTTAGCAGGCTGTCAAAGCAAATGGTCCGATTGGCACAGAGACACACAATTGACGCACTCTAGCACCAACGACACTGAGCATACGACCATGTGCGGCGGTACACAAAGCCCACTGATACTAAAGCGTCATCGGGGTTATCGGAGCCTTCACGTGTAGTAGATGTCGATTTGGCTGCCACGCACGCAGGCGTTTCGCTCCGCATTTACCACAAGCTGTAATGCCACACAGGATTAAATAAAATGTGCTCACTGTGAGATCGCCTACGGTTCTTGTCTTTTTTTATTTGTATCATTTAAATGCTAATTGCATTTTTGGCCCGGACACTGCGCAGTCACCCGTTGCGACGGGCGAATGACCACCATCATCATCGTCGCTGTCTTCTGTCGCGAGAGGTGGTGCGAGGCTTTTTTTTTTTTATTGTAAACAATGATGGCGGCGGCCACGCAAGTGTGCTGTGGCGGTAGTTAATGCAATTTAAGCGCACAACGAATGCATTTGAGCAGTTTCCGGACACAACTAGTGTTACATGAGTAGATTATTTGCGGACTGTCGTTTCAGAAAATTTTGTTGATGAGGGATTGCTATAGAAAAAAGTTTCGTTGTCGCGAGATAGGAAATTCATTGACTCCTATGGCTGTTCGCCGGGGATCCGAAAATATTTCTTTGCGGCGAGAATTTCGTTTCTTCGGGATTTCGTTACCGCGGGTTTCGACTGTAGTTGCATTTCAGAGGCACCGTGGCTTCTTCGCCTTCCCCAGTAGCAACAAGGGAAGTTTGTCCTTGCCTGTTGCATTGGCACCAAACAGCACTTTGTCATGCTGCTTGCTTTGTTTTCCTCTGGATGAGGATCTGCCAACGGTAGTGAACGTGCGATTTGGTAGCATCTTGTAGAAAAATGCCGCCTCATCTAGGTTGTAGATGTCTTTGTTTTCATACTTTTCAAGCAGAGCTTATTTATTTATTTATTTATTTATTTATTTATTTATTTATTTATTTTCAATGCTCTCAGGGCCATAGGCATTACAGAGAGGAAGGGCATAGAAAACCGGTGACGGTTATCCTTAAATTTGTTGACGTCCGTTAAGGCAGCGACGAAGGTAGAGAGATGGTTCCAGTCATCTCGGGTTAGAGGAATAAATGAATTTATTCCCAGGCTAGTTCGACAGTGCGGCATGCCTACTTGAAGTTGTGGTCAGTTCGTGAAAATATATAAAATGGAGAAAGGAGTAGCTTATCTTTGAGAATAGGGTTGGTATAATAAATTTTATAAAAAGACAAATGAAAGTATTTTCGCCACAGGGACACAACCGGAAGACCAAGGGCTAATTTTATTGCAGATACCCTTGCTGTTCAAAAGTAATTTGAATCAATAGAATGGGCGGCGGGGTTTTGGACAGACTCTAAAGTGTTAATTAAAGTTATCTGATTAGGACCCCAAATGAAGCATGCATATTCTAGGTTAGGTCTCATTAATAACCTATACAGATAAAGCTTAACGGTGCTAGCAGCTATGAAATGGTGCCGTAAGAAACCGAGCGTGTGTTTAGCCTGGTTAGATGGGTAGTTCACGTGCATTTTCCAGGACATATGGTGTGTTATGTGAATACTCAGATGTTTGTATGATGAGACAGGGGATAATGGAGTGTTATTAAGAAGATAGCAAGGGCTGTTATCACGACGGGGCTAGAAATACGCAGGTGTTTGCACTTATTTGCAAGATTGCATGTTTTCAATCGGACTTGAATCGATCACAGGGATTAGTAATTAAACAATGTAGCACACAGTCATCTGCAGAAAGAGTTATCTGGGAGATAACGTTGTTAGGAAGATCATTAATGTAAATTAGAAAAGAGAGGACCTAACACAGAACCTTGAGGTACTCTAGAGGTTACAGAAACAAGAAGTGAGTAATAATCATTAACTGAGGCATAGTGGCTACGATTGGAAAAAGAACAGTTAATCCAGCCTGATCATCAATATTAAGAGCACCGAGTTTAACCCTTTGAGGGTCAATGATGTAAATATACGGCGCCGCGAACAAGTCCGAAAATAGTTGATGTCGTATATTTACGGCGCCATCTGTACGTTTAAAAAGCACGCCCATTTCCTAACTTTCTTTTTTCTGTCATGTGCTGCCACTATGTGGGAATACAGGGAATGTTTTCCCGTGCCTCCCTCTCTTGGTTTTCGTTGCATGGTTCGTTTTAGCGCTAGTTTTCTCCCACACGTCTATGTAGTACCGCCCGCACATTGGCGTGCGCACGGGTGTGTGGCAGTTCGTGTTTTGTTTTTTGCGGACGGTTTCGGCTTCTTACGCTTGCAAAACTGATAGCTATCTCATTACTAATCGCTCAAAGGGCCTCTTTTTACTCGTTCAGTGCTCACAGGGGTGCGCATAGGAAGGATGCCGCCGTGCATGCGTTTCCGCTTCTCTTTTTTTTGACACTCGCGAAAACTAATTGCCTCTGGTTGGCGATAAGATGAAGATTAGGGGAAGTTTGTCACACGTTTTGCTTTTTTGTGGGCACACAACCACACAGTTTTGTTGAGTGTGCACACCTACGCAGTTCGATTAGACATTAGTGTACTTGAATATTTCACAAGACTAGATTGTCTTGTGAAATATTCTAGTGTGCGCATTTTCAAGGCCTTGAACTATGTGTCTTGAACTATGTGTGTAAAAATGCATAAAATTTTGAATTCTTATAAGTTTATTTTCTTTTTTATTGTTATTCATGAATGAAGAGTACATACATACCAATGCAAAATATTTTTTTCTCATTTGACGGTCACCCTAGAAAAATTGTGGTGAATCCTTTTCAAAATAAGTCCATAAGAAGAATTGAAATCTGCAATAAAAGAAATCAACCCTGGGCGGTCGCATATGTCGAAAAAAATCAACCCTTAAAGGGTTAAGTAGTAGACCATGAGAAACAGTGTAAGATGCCTTAGTAAAGTTTAAGAAAATGCAGTCCACTATAAGCTAGCATCCATTGTGCAAAATAAATCATTAGTGAAAGATAGGAGTTGTGTGTCACATGAAAAAAATTTTTTGAAGCCATGTTCACATAAATGGTAAAAACTTTTTAAATTCAAGGAGAGTAACTAGATGAGAATAAATTACGTGCTCAAGAAGTTTGCAGCTGGTTAGTGAAATTGGCCGATAGGTATTCAACTGGTACTACCTGATTAGGGAACCACCACCATCCAGTCATGAGGGATGGAACAGCCCTGTAGTTGGCGTTCACATTTCACAAATGCTGAGCAGGTAGATGTGTTTTTCAAGAACTTTTTGTTATGCCTTCGATATCTGAACTAGATGAAATCTTGTCTTTCAATTAAACATATCAAACCAGTGGAATCAATGATTATTGGATCCATTGGTAGAAAGTCAGCTGTACAAGGATGAGGGAATGCAATCAGCAAGGTAGAGGAAAAACACGAGGCAAAAAATTGTTCAACACTTTGAAGCAGTCACTGTGGTATATTGGAGTGTTGTCATTGTTGCAGAGACCTACTGTATGGGGCTATTCC
Organism: Dermacentor variabilis; assembly: GCF_050947875.1. Taxonomy (NCBI): domain Eukaryota; kingdom Metazoa; phylum Arthropoda; class Arachnida; order Ixodida; family Ixodidae; genus Dermacentor; species Dermacentor variabilis. The sequence continues at coordinate 130,775,456 of NC_134577.1, read as the reverse complement.
AGCTGACCGCATTCCAAAATTGCCTCGGGTTATTTCTAAAAAGGGACGGGAGTGTGTATTCGCAGAAATCTTTCTGCTTCTGACAAGATTTTTTTATACTCCATGTTGGCAGTGGCATAAGTGTTCTGGCGTTCGGCTGTTTGTGTTGCCTTGGCCCACCGGAATAATCTTATCTTTTTGTTCAGCAGGCACTGCAGGCACGTGTTAATCCTTTGAGGGTCGATTTTTTTTAGCCATATGCGACTGCCCAGGGTCACTTTTTTAATTGCAAATTCCAATTCATCCAAGGGACCTAGTTCTAAAAAAAATTTACCGTAATTTAATTTTTCTAGAGTAACCGTAAAGTGGGAAAAAGGTATTTTGCATTGGTATATATGTACTGTTTATTCATGAATAACAACAATAAATAAAGGAAATAAGCTTATAAGAATTAAAAATTTGATGCATTGTTATACACATAAGGCTTAGAAAATGTGCATGCGAGAATATTTTGCAAGTGTCAAATATTCCTGCTCTTACACTAATGTTTGCGTCCATAGCGTAATCGAACTGCGAAGGTGAGCGCACTCAAGAAAACTGTGGTTGTGTACCCCTTAAGAAAGCAAAATGTGCGACAAACTTCCGCTAATCTTCATCTTATTGACAAACAGAGGCAATTAGTTTTTGCGAGTCCCCAAAAAAAGAAAACAAAAGGAAACGCATGCACGGCGGCATCCTTCCTATGCACACCCCTGTGAGCACTAAACAAGCGAGAAACAGGCATTCACCCTTTGAGTGATTAGTAACAAGATAGCCATCAGTTTTGCTAGCGCAAGAAGCCGAAAGCACCTGCGGAACAAAACCCAAACCGCCGCCCGCCTGCGCACGTGTGAATGCGTGAGTGGTAGTATATAGATGCATCGAAGCGAACTAGCTCTAAAACAAACCATGCAACGAAAACCAAGAAAGGGAGGCCCGAGAAAAAAATTCCCTGTATTCCCACATAGTGGCAGCACATACCAGAAAAGAAAAAGTTGGGAAATTGCCGCGCGTTTTAAACGTACAGACGGCGCCGTAAATATACGGCACCGACCATTTTGGACTTTTTCGTGGCGCCGTATATTTGTCATTCACCCTCAAAGGGTTTAAACCACGGAGCACGAGAGTTGGATATAATGCGTTTCTGTGGGATGAATTGATTAAATAAAGAAATTACCTTTTCTTTGAATAAGGTCCATTTTTGATCAGCATTGCGAGTGTCGAAACTTCATGGAGTGAGCGATAAAGTCCATTAGTCCACAGTTTATAGACTCAAAGCTGGCATTTCTTGTAGCCGATGTTGGCGCCATACGTCTACAGTGCCATGGTTCACGGCTGCACTTTCACCAAAGATCGACTTCGAGGTCACGCCGTGTCGTTTCTTGAATCGCTCAAGCCAGCTAATGTTGCACTTGAAATCTTTATGGCCCATTTGGAGGGCGAGAACTTCAGCTTTTGCAGTAAGTGCAGGTCCATGTGCAGGGAGATTTTTACTCCTGACATTCTTCAGCCACTGTAGAAGTGCACCTCCCACTTCGGGGTATATTGAATCGCGATTTCGCTTTCTCTTCGCCGAGAAGCTCTTTTCAAAGCTATCAAGCACAGCTTCCTTGTTTCTTAATATGGTTGATAAAGTAGATGGCAGTATGCCAAATTTCTTCGTGATTTCAGTTTTCTGCTGGCCGCCTTTTTCCACTTCTTTTATCAGCAGAACTTTCTGCTCCAAAGACGAACACTTTTGCCCGGAGACTGACGGAGCCATCTATCACTGTAGACCACGAAAGCACACGCGAGGCATGCCTAACGAAACACTGAATCACACACAATCATGCGGCCTGCAGCATAAATCCAAATGTATGCACTGTTGGCACGAAAGGGACTGAATGCAGTGGGTGACGCAGAAGGCAGAAGCTTCAAAATGTTGTCAGGGCATCTCGCTTTCCTCGAAAGTGCGCGCTGTTGATGACAACGGTACTCCGGCAGCAACTGCATATTGCATCTCCCACGTACGAGCGAGGAAAGCGGGAAGGAAACACAGTGTTTTCTGTCGTGCGCATGGTGCCGAGGAGACGGGAGGGAGGGGGTATGCAGTGTTTCACTCCAGCAACCGCAACAGCGCATTGCGCGGCCGCAGTGCGCCCTATCCGCAAAGCGATCTGTGTGGGGGCTGACTCGATGGTGGCTCATACCTTTGTGCGTGCTGCATTCTCGCTGCTCAGTTTGAATTGAAACAAATGTTTGCAAGTTTACACGGCTCATAAAACTAATGTCCTTACTTTTCATATAGCTGTCTAGTAATTTGCCATCACAATTGATCGCTTGTATTTTGGGCAAAACGAACTTTCTTAGAGGTGGCTGCAGAAAAAAGAAACCGCTCAAAATTTTGCTCCGCATAATGAATGCACCGCCCAACTTTATGCATACTTTTTGGGGAAAAAAGTGCGTTCATTATGCGAGTAAATACGATATGTCATTTTCTACTCGGCACGCAATCTTGCTTTGTGATCTGCTTCTGCCTACCTCAGTGTTTGTGTAATACTGACTTATACTGCTAGTCAGGTGTCCTCGTGCACAGCACGCAAAATCTTGCACTGCACAAAACAAGACAAATGCAGCAGCTCTCGTGCGACACCGTCAATGGAAGTGCGCTGTCCAGCACTAAAGGAAGGGAGAGAGAAAAAAAAAGCGGGGCCCGTGACATATTCGTTAAGTGATCCTCGAGCTCCGGTATGGGAGGATTCAGGGAAGGAATTTCGCTTGCAGAGGCTAGAGGGGGCAAGAGGAAAAAGTGTTAGCGGTGATGCTCACCTCCTGATACCTTGGGTTCGTGGCACTGAAATATTCGTCTTGGCTATTAACGAACCAATATGAAAAATTGACGGCCCTTTAAAATGCTGCTGCCAATGATCGTATGCGCACTGACCTGGCAGCAACAAATCTTTGCATTGGGGGTTACTTTCACAAATTGTTTCTGTTAAGACACTCGTAGGTTTGTTTCGTCCATGTACACTTTTCTCATTTCTCCCAAGAATGGTTTTGCTCCATTGCTTCACCACGTCGAAAAACACAGCTACACAGTACACGAACACACCCGCTGCTCGCAGTTGGTGAGAGACTTTAGAAATCTTTCCTCGTCGTAACTTCACTTTCGAGTAAAACAAAACACCATAGAAAAAATGCACACGATGTTTGTTTGCAGCGGTGTGTCGCCGCGGGATCCTGTTTGCAGGAAAGCGTAGCGCAGCGTCATCGATGCTCGCTGCATTCTTTCTTCACCGGATCACGGCTCAAAACAAACACACGCTGAACAGATGCTGCATTGTAAGCTCGCAATAATATTTCTGGCATGATAGACCACTATAAACAGTTTGGGAATTCACTCCGACGAGGGGCAGATGCACACAGCTGATACAACTCGGCCCAGTTTGAAACATGAGCAGCCATGGTTTCCATTGGCGGGGTCACCGGCCATGCAGCTCGTGACGTCAGTCTAGAGTGCGTGCTCTTTGGTGGAGGCTCGTGTTCATCTGCCTTGTAGGGGCAAGTGCCGTTGTGTTCTAAAGTTGTACCCGGATATGGTAGTGGCGTTTCCTTGCTTTCTTACGTCACCTTTTCGCTCTCCCCTCCCCCACAAATACGGGAGCTGCAAACAAAGAGTGGCAAGGCTCTTTATTAGTCACTCGTTTTGTGACTGCATCAGTTCTACCCTTTCTTTGCCTCCTTGCCCTTCCTCCCCTCTACCATTCTATCAACTCCCCTTTGGAATGTTGCGCATTCGTGCAAAGGTAAGCACTGCAGTTTCTGTAATGCCTTTGCGGGGCCCCGTGAATAACTACAGCCGTCAGAAGGGCATTGTGGTGATGCCCAGGGAGCTCCAGAGGGCATTGTGAGGACTGTCGATGGAAAGGTCATATTGAGTTTCTCACGTTGCCTTTCATCTCTGCCAAGCTGCGGCCATGTATATGCACCTTCTGAGCACTCCCAGACGTGGCATGCAGCAGCAGAAGTAGCGGAAAAATCAAAGAAAGAGACAAAGATAGCTTCGCTTTAATAAAAATGTAATTCTGATTGTATTTCTGGTATTTGTTTAATATGCGAATTCAATCAAGAGAGAGAGAGACAGATAAATTGGTTGGGAAAGGCAGGGAGGCTAACCAAATAAGCATTTGTTCAAAAGTAATAGAGGAGGCTAATTGGTGCTGGCCTTTCCACGGTATCTGAACATGGCAGCTTTGAGGAGTTCATTGCTTTGCGAATGATTGCAAAAAAGAAAATGCTGTTGCTGCGTTTGCAGCCGGACACTCCGTCCCTCAACCTGGATGACATCGGTGACCTGCTGGGCAATGTGGCGCGGCAGGGACGGCAACCAGCCACCACTGTGACGGAGGTTGTCCCCCCCAAGAGGCGGGGAAACAAAGAGGTCAGTATGGCCACCTTGAGTACTGCTGGGCATCACCTAGTGGAATGCCAGCGAGCGAGAGGGAAACCAGAGCCATAAGGAACAAAAGGCTCTCAAGCTGTTCCTTCCATCCATCTCGTTTGCTGGCATTCCACTATGTGATGCCAACTTCCCCAACAAGCCACTCACTCTTGAGGGACTGCTTGATTCATGCTTAGTGGCAGGCTTGTTACCGTATTTACTCTATTGTAACGTGCCCTCGATTGTAGCCGCACTTGTTTTCCGTGACAAAAAAGAAAAATAAAAGAAAAAGACCAACTGTAACGCGCATCTATCTGCCGCGACCTAAACAAAGATGAAAAGTCCTTTACATTACTGCGCATCTCATGATTTCATACAGAAGTACAACTTTCTCTCATTTGGAAAAACAAAGATTTACTCCCAATGCACTAAAGTTGCAATTAATAAAAAAAGTTGCAGTTCCACCGAAAGGCAAAGCATCGATTGCGATAGCAAATTAGTAGGCAGCTATCCCAAAAGTAAGGATAGCACCATATTTACTCGCATAATGATACTACTTTTTTGTCAAGAAAAGTGACGCAAATTCAGCAGTGCGATCATTACGTACGTTAAATTTTCTGCGAAAAGAATAATAAGTTTTTTTGATCCCTCATTTGCTGCGGGAGGAAAACAGGTCAACAACAGTGTCTCCTCTGTCAACAAACAGGCGGCTGCCACTGTAACAGTGCGGGACACCAAAGCAAAAATGGTGGCCGGCGGAGCAAGCTGAACACACCAAACGTGATTTTTTTTCCTTCTCGTGTGTACATTACGTGTATTAAGAGTTTCTTCCAAATCAGTAATGAATAATATTGTTAATATCGTCAAGTTTGTGGCGCTCGTCCTGTCTGCTCCTTTCTGTGTCCGTGTTTCACTTCGCGCTAGAAACCAAAATCAAATTAGATAGCCATGTCCTCTTTGAGGCGACAGGAAGGGAGATGGGCGCGCTTAGCTGCCAGTGACATAGAAACACATGGTGGGCGTGCTGCAAAAGCTGCGCCATTTGTCTTTACAACTATCCTAGTACGGCACGTTTCCCCTAAGAGTGGGCGATTATCTTAGCTGTGTTACAAGCGTCGACGTATGAATAGGGTACACTCCTTGCGTATCATTGTAAACGTGGCTCCGCTCGCGATTTGTTGCGTGCCCACAAGTGTAGACGAGAGGAATCGAAAGGTGCCACTTTCGTTGTTGTTGCTGACCACAACCATTATAAAGGCTAGGAGTAATAAAGCCAGGCCAAGTTTTGTTGTAGCTTTTTTTTTTTTCATGAAAGTGGGGAAAGTGCTGAAAGGAATGAAATGGGGCATCTGCTTAAGAATCTGTTTCGTGCATGCAGACCGCTTAGTATGTTTGAAGAGTCGTTTGCGTAGCATTCAACAGATTGTAAGCATGATCATTAGCTAGACTTGGCACATGACATATCGCTACGGTAAGTTCGGGGAGTGATCATTGCACGGAAAAAAATAAAATCGAATTTTAACGACAGAATTCAGGGGTGCGATCATTACACGAGTGCGATCATTATGCAAGTAAATATGGTAGTTTTATTGGCCGTATAAACGTTTAATTGTTAGCTTACTAACTAAATTAACAAGCATAGTGTCACGTGCGCACAAGCAAACATGAACACGAATTGCTCATTGACCGCGGAAACTCTGGGCCTCTTCGATTTTCGGAGTTCTGGCAGCCCGCTGGCAGCCAGATGGCAGCCAGCTAGTTCCGGTTCTGACAGGAAGTCACGTGGGCTGGGATTCCAAGACAACCCGAACCTGCCCGAAGTTTGCAAAATCGAACGCCGCTACAGCTGGCCAAATGTAAACATGCTACCAGCATGGCAGCGCCCGGCGAGGCCGGCGCGCGCTCGGCGTAGTCGGCCCATTTATGCGTTACCAGCTTGAAAATATATAGTTGCATTCAGGAATACGATCACTTTCGTGCGATTTCGCGTGACTCGGCGCAGGACGCGTACTGGGCCAACCTCGCCTTGCGCAGCGCAACAGGTGGCCTCCGACGCGGCGGACGACAAGACGCGAAATCGTGATTGTATACTCGAAAGCGATAGTTGGAGGATCCCTGTTCGCGGCGATCACGTCGCCCACTGGCGACATTGATGAGTTGGCGCTGTGTCATTACAAGACATGAAAAAGCAGGTTATCGGGTACGTATCATACGCATAAAATTTCGCGCCTACCTGCTTGCACGGGCTTCGATTTCAGAAAGTTTGTTGTGGCTGGTGGTGCTTCTCATTTTGACCCCAAGGAGCTGGGGACGCGGCTGGCGCATGAAAATGCATGTCGCCTGTGACCAGCGAAACGTTTCACACGAAAAACATTGGTCGCAATCATGAGAGCAATAAGCCAATGTACATACGTGTGTGTCTAATGTACCGAGTGCAATCAGTGTATTCTTATATCAACGGCCTGCAGTTCGAACACATCAGTTTCGAGCTGCCACCTAAGCATACGACGGACAGACGGAGCGAACATGGGCTAGCTGCAAAGCCTTGGCTAATTGCAGAGAAAGGAGAGATATATACATACGCGAGATATGTGAGAAGGAAAGCCACCAGTGAAAGACGAACCCAAAATGTACCGCAATGTGTGGATGAGCGTCTACAACTTTCGTGGAACACGATGCAGTTAACATGCACGCATGAGAGCGCGGCGCTCTGTTCACCGCCGCGAAGAAGCAATCAGGGGACACACACACAAAAGCTTCAAGCGGTTCACCACGGCTCGTATCACACCGCTTCGCGATGCGCAGCGGAGCGTTAGCACCTAAAAAGATAACGCTAGAAGTAAGGAAATCCGAAGATGACCGTAGACAGTTGGCTGAGCGAGGTAAATGTAAGTCCTCAAGCGCCCGCGTTGCAATCCGTGAAGTCCCAGCAAAGATGGCGGCGAGCGCCCATCGCCTCTTTTAGTCGTCTGCTAGCCAGAGAACTTCCAGAGAGCAGCCAGACCAAAATCGTCCTGGCAGGTTCTGGCAGCCCGCGGGTAGCCAGAACCGTCCAGACCGAGCAAAACGAACGCCCTGCGGAAGTGCGTCGCGCGGTGGGCGGAGCAACCCGAGAAAAACGAAGGCGCTCTTGCAGGCTCTGGCAGCCCGTGGGTAGCCAGAAGTGTAAAATCGAAGAAGCCCTCTTTAAAAGTTGCAGTGGGGAAGTGCGGTAGCAGGAACAAGCGAATTGACCTTTGTGCGGCTTCTCGCTTCAATGTGAACTAAGCGACGAGAACACAGCATGGTGCGCCTAGGTGCGTAGATTGTATTCATATTGCAGATCGCTTTCAAGGTATTGGCCGCGTGGCAGTGCCATATCCTGTAGCTGGCGGAGTAGAACGCCTCTCCTGTTTGCGCCAGTCCCGCATGCAAGTTTCGGAAACTCCGAATGCCTGTGATGCGGGCCGATTTCCATCCATCTCGGCACACATGATCGCATTCCTTTTAAATGCGGCATCTTGATGAACTCTTCACGTCTTCGCAGTCGGCACTTCCATTCTGATAGAGCAAACACAGAAAATGGGAAGACAGACGGTGGACTAACCTAAGCATACGTGATGAAGAAATTACGGCCACTGACCAAGTCAAGGTGAAAGAACACACAGAGACGTTTCGGGACCCGTACGGGTTCCTTGATCACACTAAAAGCGGGCAAGAGCTGCAAGTCGTTTTTATGCCAAAATGTGACGTAGGGAATGGGTGTAGTTAGCAGGAAGATTTCCATCAGTCCTGTTGATACTGTTGTCAGTAGTTTGAATAAATAAAGATTCTAACAAGAGTCGCGTCTTTGCTCTTTGCACGGCACGGCACCCACTTGAAGCACCGGGGCTTTTGAAACTTGCCAACTACCGTGAGCTTAAGTTTCTACGATTCGTCGGCGTTACAGCACAAGAGAACCGTAATGCGCTGTTTGCTTCTTTTGCCTCCTTTGCATGCTTTGCCTTTTAAACAGAGGCTCTTCTCGGGTTGCAGGTTAAAAAACAGACCTGCCTCATCAGCATTAAAATGATCATGAGGCTCGTACTCCGCGATGAGCGACGGCAGCTTCGCTAGCCAGTCGCTGACAACTGCCTCATCAGCTTTTTTCGCTTCGCCACAAACGATTTTATAAGCGAGAGTGTGCCTAGTCTTAAAACGCTGCAGCCACCCACTTGAAGCCTGGAATCAATTGATGTGCAGAGCAAGTGCAAACTCGTCAACTTTCTCCTGCAAAACTTTACCGTCAATATTTACACCAGCTGCGGTTACTTCTTTGAGGTGGGAGGCCACCCTGGAGACCGAACTTTTTTATTTTTTTAGATATCCAGATGAAACTTTCAGGGTACGTTCACACCACCGAACTACGAGGAAGTGCAAAGTTTCATGAAGATGTGTTTATTAGATCCGGAGTTATTGAGGTCTAACTAGGTGGTTCATGTATATGCCTGAGGAAAAGCCTGGAGAAATGCCAGGACATCGTAGGAAGCTGAAATTCACTGTGATGATCCGTTGATAGATATCCCAGAAGGCTAAAGAGCCCTTTTCTTTAATTTCCCCTCCAAAAAATTTTAAGACAACTTCGAATTTGATGTAGCCAGTAATGACGACATTCATCAAAAATTATTTGCTTATTATAAATTAACTGCACCAGCTTTTAAAAAAAAGAAGCCTCTTACCCACCGGCAAAGTCATTCAGGAACAGATTAAAAAAAAAAAAAAAACGGCATACAAATCTGAAGAGCGGTTCTTGAGATATCGCCTTCCCCAGCACCCACTACTAGCGAAAAAAAACCCATTCCGAGAAAACAGGCCTTGTTTAATAAGAAAAATAATAATAATAAAAATAGCTTTCTAATATAATAATAAGAGCTTTCTAATAAAAAAACGTGTTTTTTTATTAGAAAGCTCATGCAGAGCTTTTAATTAACGCAGTCGAAAATCCGACACCCTGAGTGTGCCTGGAGCCGCAAGAGCTCCAGGCACACTCAGGGTATCGGATTTTCGACTGGCGACAGCCGACAGCACAGTTCCGCCACTAAAAAGCATCTACGCAGTCGGCACTCGCTGCGAAAGATTGGAAGTTCGATGCTCGTACAAGACGCATATCGTGCTCCCGCGCACCGAACATCTGCACTGTCTTGAGCTTTGCCGGCATCGCTTGCAGCAAAGAACTAGCGAAAAAGAAAAAACGCTGAGGAAATAATCTTAATGATAGCGCGAGACGATGAGCAGCTCGCAAGCTAATGTTGAGGTGGATGGAGCAATGGGTAACAACGACGCGACCGTGGCGGGCGCGGCATCAAAGGGAGCAGCCGCCGCCGCCCGCGCAGCAGCCAATGGCAGGCGCGCTTTAGCCCGTGGGATTTGAACGCGCTGCTCCAGCCAATCAGCACTCCGCATCGCATCACGGCCGTGCCGACGATGCCATTTTGCAAGGCGGCAAAACAGAGACAAAGAATTCAGTCAAAACGACACCAAGATGGCGCGGGCAGGCCGAATGGGCCAGGAATGGCAGGCACGCGAAGTTTGACTTCATTTCGGCATTTGCACGTGTTTTGTGGACCGCGGTGGCCTCAAAAGTAGCGTTTTTTTTTTAACTTTGCAGTTGAATTAGGTGCCGATAATTGCAGAACAGGTAGTTTACGAGACATACAACCCAAAAATATGGTTTTTCAAAAATCAACTTTTTTCCGATTTTTCGGTTTTCAAGGGCCTCGTCCCCCCTTAAACCAAGTCAGGAGAGTCTCCTCAAGCGTCACATGCTGAGCGGTCTTCGCTTGCTTTGCGTTGACATTGAACGAAAGCACATTTTTCATGATATTCCCTCGCTGTGCAACAATTGTGCTCAGTGTTGACGTTGCGAGGCCTAGCTCCTTAGCCAACTCCGTCTGCTTTCTCTTGGGACCCTCATCGACCTTTCCAAGAATCTCTTTCTCGTTGAAGGAGAGCGCTTTCCGCTTGCGAGACATAGCTCGCTATGACTAGGCAAAATGGCACAAACACAAAGAATGCGGCCCGAAGCACAGCAGCCACTCCGTCCGATGGCGCGCGGAAAAGAAGGAAAAGCACAAAAGCAACAAAAGCGCCACCTCTTGAAACTCTTCGCACCCAGTCACAGCCTCTGCACCAAAAGAGAAAAAGAGAAATCACGTGACTGCGCGCTGTTCTCTTTCGCGGCCGTCGGTGAGGCACCATTTTTCCGTATCAACCGACGCAGTATGAAAATCTATTCATAACAGCCGTCCTCGAGCACGTTGCAAAGTAATGGGGCTTGGCCAGGACCACAGAAAAATTCATATCATCCGAAAATTCGTACTAGCTGTGATCGTATCATTGAGATTCCACTGTACACTAAAGTTGCTATGAATAAAAACACAAATGGAAGCGGCCTTGCTGCCAAGATTTTCGCTGCGCCGCTACGAGTCGCGTGGGGCAATAGATATTGCTCGTCGTCGCTATCAGACAACTCCTTATCGCTATCGACAAACCAAAGCATTTCGTCCTAGGTGCCGTCCATGGCATTCGAAATCCCGCACTTTTTAAAGGCCTTGTTGACCATGGCAGACGGGATCATGCATCTTTCACCCATCCACCAATGTTCTGCACCGAGGCACGCTTCATTTTATTGGCAGGCGTGAATTCGTGGCAGCCACTGACAAGCCATTCGGTGTAGAGCGCCCGAATTCTATCATTCGCTGGCTTGTTCAAACAAATACCGAGCGGCTGGAGCTGCGATGTTATGCCGCCGGGTATTACGACAAGGTCGGTGTTGCATGCAGCCAGCTTGTCCTTGATGTGCTGGTCAAGGCAGCACCTGAACGCATTGAGCACAAGCATCCCACACAGACCCAAACTACTGCTGGGTCTCTTCCGCCAAACATCATCAATCCAGTCAGCGACCAAGTCCGTGGTCATCCAACTTTTTTCATTTGCGCGCACAATCATGCCACTTGGAAACGCGATTCTTTTCGGGAGCATCTTCCACCTGAAGATAAGATACCGGTGCAGCTTGTGCCCATCCACAGTGCAACAAAGCATTACGGTGACTCTAGTTTTTTCGTGGCTGGAAGACAAAACACGCATTTGCTTCGCCCCCTTCTTGTCAACGGTTGTGGTAGCAGGCATGTCAAAGTAGAGCGGCGTCTGATTGACATTTCCCTATCTGTCCGAAGTGGTAGCCGTTTTTATGGCGCAACTTCAAAACATACTGCTGAAAACTGCAATTTCTATTCATATTCTTCAGGCAATTTTTGGCATATCCCTGTCCACCTTCGTAGAGAAAATCATTTTCTTTTCATAAAATTTGATAGCCAGCACCTGCTTGCTTTCAAGTCACTCCGCTTTAGCCCTTTCTGTAGGGCTAACTGCATTGCCCGTACTTTGAGCAGATCGGTCGTCACAGGCCGCTGTGCCGCTCGCTGCTCTTGCACGTACCACGAGCAGCTCTTCTATTTTGGCAAAGCTTCGGTCCACTGAAACCCTTCCTTGTTGCTTTGCTGGCGAAAATATTTTCCTTCTTTTAGCGCCAGTCCCGCACGCAAGTTTCTGGAACTCCGTACGCCCGGGAAGTGGCCAGATTTCTGTCCGTCTCCGCGCACATGATAACTTTCCTTTTAAATGCGGCATGATGGTGGACTCGGCGTGCCTTCGCATTCGGTGCTTTTATGCTGATTGAATAAACACATCAAACAGGAAGACAGGCGGTAGACTAGGTTACAGCAGCATCTGGTTACAAATACAACATGGAGGTATGCACATGGAGGAAGCTACAGCGTGTACAAGGCGACCATTTTTCAAATGCCGATGGCGACATGGTAACGTGGATTTAGGGTGGTACTTGATTCTAACGCGTATGCAATTTTAGGACCCGTTTTAATGGAAAGAAGTAGCACGTTAGATTAGAGTAAATACAGTAATCCCGTGGGCGGCGTGGCTAGCTTATGGCAACAAGTGCAGCCCAGAGGACCCTACCTGCCTAAAAACTGATTTATCTGCGATAGGTGTCTTTTGCTGATCACAATAAGTAACTCAATATAGAACGATTTCTAAGCGGTTCTAGCCTTTTAGTTCCATAATTCTCGCATGCGTAGGCAGCCGTGAACTCGGCTCGGCAAACTCTACAGGCATTCTGACGGCCTCGGACAGCACCTAGAACGAGTAGGGGACAAAGTAATGGTAGAAGTGGTCGTTTCTCTCACCTGACATGCGACGAGACGCAGGGTATTTCCATCTTGTGCTGCATAGAAAGGTCAAGTCGTCAAGAGTGGATAGGCTGCACTGTCATATACACATACGTATATGTACGCAGAAACTTTAGCTCCCGAACGAATCGGAATGCCTTGCCACCGGGTTCTCTGCTACACAGGGCCATACCGCTATTCGCATTTAAAATAATAATAACATGCACGATGTGCTCGCCTCGGCCACAAGAAGGGTGGCCCTTTCGGTAGGCACATATCAGCAGCGTACTTCAGAAGTTTCTGCGGCTCATTTCGTAAACGTTATATGCCTAAAAACTTCTTTGATTTATCTGCAAATACATGTCTTTTGCTGATCGCAATGGGTAACTCAATATAGAATGATTTGTAAGTGATTGTGGCCTTGTAGTTCCGGAATTCTCGCATGCGCAGGTGGCCATGAATTCGGCTAGGCAAACTCTACAGGCATTCTGACGGCCTCGGACAGCAATTAAGAGAGGAGGACGGGATAAGAAATAACTTCTTTGTTTCTTGGCAGAAAGGGCTGAAATTTGGCACACACACTGCACATTGCAATAAAGAGACAAATCTAAAATTTCATTAGGATATCTGCATTAGTTTTTGTTTTATAAGAATTTAGGAGTTCCTTGCTTGTGGAAAGCCTGGCACTGTGACAAAACATGATAGGGAGCTGGGAATACTTTTCATGTTTGCCCAAATGTCTAATCTACATGAAGACAGTGTTCGATTCTTTTTTTACTGCGCTAATAATTTTTTGCTCAACATAACATGCACATGACTGCTTCACTGCATGTAGCCATGCAGTTATTGTGAAATAATTAAATAATGGAAAGATAAAGAAACATTTCAAGACTGTCTTTAAGTACAGCATAGCTTGTGGATCACAGCAAAACAAACTGGACCGAAATCGGTCGAGCCATTGTTGTGCTACGCTTTCCACGAGCGAGATGATCGAAAAAAAAAAAATGCAATTGAGAAAACAGGCTCCAAAGTTTTAAAAGCACTGCACATTTATTAAAAAGCACCAGGACTGTAATATTTCGAATCATTGCTGTCAGGCATCTTCTTACACCTTTGCCTCTTTGTTTGGTGGGCTTTGGATGCCTTCTTCAGGCGTTCTTTATCCTTTTCTTGAGCCCTCTGGAGTAGTGCACGACCACCATTTTCACTGCCAGACCGACCCACAGAACGCTGTTGGCATCTTGGACACCGAGTTTTAGCGATCAAAGAGTTCATCGCGGAAGCCTGCACAATAATTAACTCAGTCACAAGGGGCCGAAATTTGTTCTTGGCCTTTGCTGGTCCATCAAACTGAACTTCTGCTCAGTTGCAGACAGTGGGCCTCTTCGATTTTCGGAATTCCGGCAGCCAGATGGCAGCCAGCTAGTTCCGGTTCTGACAGGAAGTAACATGGGCTGGGATCCCAAGACAACCCGAACCTGCCCGAAGTTTGCAAAATCGAACACCGGTACAGCTGGCCAAATGTAAACATGCTACCAGCATGGCCGCGCCCATCGAGGCCGGCGCGCGCTCGGCGTAGTCGGCCCATTTATGCGTTGCCAGCTTGAAAATATACTGTTGCATTCAGGGATACGATCACTTTCGTGCGATTTCGCGCGACTCGGCGCAGGACACGTACTCGGCCAACCTCCCCTTGCGCAGCGCAACAGGTGGCCTCCGACGCGGCGGATGACAAGACGCGAAATCGTGATTGTATACTCGAAAGTGATAGTTGGAGGATCCCTGTTCGCGGCGATCACGTCGCCCACTGGCGACATTGATGAGTTGGCGCTGTGTCATTACAAGACATGAAAAAGCAGGTTATCGGGTACGTCTCATACGCATAAAATTTCGCGCCAACCTGCTTGGGCTTTGATTTCATAAAGTTTGTTGTGGCTGATGGTGCTTCTCATTTAAGGAGCTGGGGACGCGGCTGGTGCATGAAAATGCATGTCGCCTGTGACGAGCGAAACATTTCACACGAAAAACAACATTGGTCGCAATCATGAGAGCAATAAGCCAATGTATGTGTGTCTAAATGTACCGAGTGCAGTCAGTGTATTCTTAGATCAACGGCCTGCAGTTCGAACACATATCGGTTTCGAGCTGCCACAGCATACGACGGAGAGACGGAGCGAACACGGGCTAGCTGCAAAGCCTTTGCTAACTGCAGAGAAAGGAGATATACATACGCGAGATATGTGAAAAGGAACGCCACCAGAGAAAGACGAACCCAAAATGTACCGCAATGTGTGAATGAGCGTCTACGACTTCCGTGGAACATGATGCAGATAACATGCACGCATGAGAGCACGGCGCGCTGTTCACTGCCGCGAAGAAGCAATCAGGTGGGGACATGCACACAAAAGCTTCAAACGGTTCACCACGGCTCGTATCATACCGCTTCGCAATACGGAACGGTGCGTTAGCACCTATAAAGATAACGCTAGAAGTAAGGAAATCCGAAGATGACCGTAGACAGTTGGCTGAGTGAGGTAAATTTAAGTCCTCAAGCACCCGCGTTACAATCCGTGAAGTCCCCCGTAAAGATGGCAGCGAGCGCCCATCGCCTCTTTTAGTCGTCTGCTAGCCAGAGAGCTTCCAGAGAGCAGCCAGACCAAAATCGTCCTGGCAGGTCCTGGCAGCCCGCGGGTAGCTAGAACCGTCCAGCGCGAGCAAGACGAACGCCCGGCGGAAGTGCGTAGCGCGGTGGGCGGAGCGACCCGAGAAAAACGAAGATGCTCTGGCTGGCTCTGGCAGCCCGCGGGTAGCCAGAAGTGGAAAATCGAAGAAGCCCACTGCGTGAAGGCAGTCGTGAACGCTGCATGCCTGCACTTCTGCAATCACCACTGACACAAAATGGGGCTCGAGGCGCGTCTGAATCGTGTGACGTTCGGGCGACGATTTGTCTGTGAGCCTTGAGTCACCATACAGTGTGTAGCTCAGCGACGGTCGGGGCTCACTCGCAGGCTGCGTGTTCCTGTCGCACGATACGTCGGGAACGGTACACCGTCTCTGCTAGCGATGGCGACCTTTGACCCACGTCGCCTCCCACAACGCGATCTCTGTTGCTGTCTTGCGCGGCTGTACGCACAGGTGCGAAGCCTCCGTTGGCATGTCTTTCAGTCGCTTGGTTATCAGTGTCGATGTCACAGGGTGATTCTCTGCTTCGCTGTTGGAATCGCACGGTGCAAGATAATGCGGCACATTATCCACGTGTTCAGTCGGGAGCTCCGCTTCTCCCGCTGGCCGCCGTCTTTTTCTCACCGTAGGAGGCTTGCGCTTCCGTTTTCTGAAGGCATGCTTCGTTTAAAATTTTTTTTCGAACAAGCGACGATCCAACATTGACCTGGGAGCTTTCATAAATCTGAATTCTGTGAGTGTCAAACGAAGAAAGATGCCGGCGTGGCTTTCAAAGCAGACAACTGCGGTCAGCTGCGGTTGCCAGCTTGCCCGCCGCTGCAGCAGCAACCAATGGCGAGACGCCTTTCAGCACGGCCACCAATCGGAGGCCAGCTTTCATCGCAGGGCCTGTGTGACCGCCTCTAGTGGACCCGCACTTCTTTTGTGTTAGCGTGTTTGTTGCAAGATGGCGACAACCAAAGAATTCAGAAACGGAATGGTGAAACTTCGAGCTTTCGAACGATACCAGGATGGCGGCGTTCGGTGGCGGGAAAGACGAGTCAGGGCTCTGTGAACTGCAGTGATTTTACGCGATTTCAAGCTGTTTTCTCGGCCTACGTACTGATAAATACATTTTTTTTCTGGCACTTTTGGTGCGTTCTCAGCCAAACCATTTTGATACAATGTAGATTAGGCATTGCAGATACTGAAATGCGTTGTTGCCTAAAATCGACCTTTTTCGCAATTTTCGCGATCTGTTCCCCGCGTCCCCCCTTAAAACAAGTAGGGAACAAAATAATGGTGGAAGTGGTCGCTTCTCTTACCCGAAAGGTGATGAGACACAGGGTATTTCCTTCTTATGCTGCATCGAAAGGTCGAATCGTCGAGAGTGGATAGGCTGCACTGTGATATACAGTGCAATCCACTTATAACGATATCGAGAGAAACGAAAAATATGATCATTATAACCGATGATCGCTATATCTGGACTGCAGTTATTAAAAAAAAAATTTTAAATTAAGAACGCGAAACATATCTTTGCAGCTCCGAACTCGAATTCGCCACTTGCTTTAAAGAATAGATAATGTAGAAAGTAGGCTGTGAAAAACAAACTTTATTTCTAGCGCCAATGACCGTTTCAAGAGTTAGGTGCGCTGAAATAGTCCGAAATCTGCACTTGCTTTTGCAGCAGCTTCAGCTTCACAACCGCGGTGTGCATGGATTCCAGCTGCTGCGCGAACACTGGCGCCAATCCTTTAGCATGCATAAAATCAATTAAGGAGTCGATCGACGACAGTGCACTTTCCGTGGACATCGTGGTCGGGGTCAAGGAGACACTGTCAATCTCGTTGTCACTGTCGCTACTGCCGTCGCCACCTTCGCACAACTTTGCCATCTGTCAAGACAGCACATCTTCGGTGACCTCATCGCAGAACAAGGCAGCACTGTCTGCAGTCAAAAACTCCATCGACGCACCACCTGTGTCACCAGTAGGAACGAGCTCCCAGAGCTCGGTTATGTCAGCGGCTTCCACCGTGTTGGTCTCAGTGGGTTGGGGAAGTTCGTCCTGACGCACAAAGCCTGCCTTTTTGAAGCAGTTGTATATGGTTGACTGCTTTACTTCATACTTTGCAGCATAAACGAAGCTCACTACTTTCAAAAGGCTGATCTTCAGGTCAGGGGCCCGTCTGCATGACCCGACGTGCCAGGAGCTGCGCGGTCAATGGCTAAAATTAGCTACTCCAGCATGCGCCGCCGATACAGGACATTAAAGTTGGCAATCACGCTGGCGTCCAATGGATGAAGGCCTGCCGTAGTATTCGGAGGCAGAAACATCAATTCGACAGATGTTAGCTTCAGGTTAACGCTATGTGCGCTACAGTTGTCAAGTAGCAACACTACTTTTCTTCCTTGGCTTTCAATTATTCTGTCGAACTTGAGCAGCCATTCTTGGAACCGGTCGCGGGTCATGCATGCCTTCTTATTGCTGCGATAGCAGACCGGATGTGCTGATTCTTAAAGCACGTTGGCTTCTTTGATCGCCTGATCATGAAAGGCTTGAGACGATGGCTCCCGTCCATGCTAACGCACAGCAACACGGTCACCTTAAGTTTCTAGTGCTTCCCGCCGGGGTATCGATCTCCTTTAAGAGCGTGAGTCTTCGACGGCAACATTTGAAAAAAAAAAAAAGCAGAGCAGTTTTGTCGTAATTATATAGGTCCTTTTCCGTGTAGCGCTCCAGCACGCTGGGCAGCTTTGTCTGCAGCCAATGCTGCTTTGCCTGCGTGTCCAAAGACGCCGCTTCCCCTACCACGTTTTTGTAAACGATTCCGTGCCACTCTTTGATGCGCTGAATCCAGCCTCCCCCAGGCTCACAATTTGGGCGCCCCAAAAGAAAAGCGAAGTTTTTCGCTTTGGTGGCAAGTATTGGCCCACTAATAGGCACATTATGCACGCGGGTTGTGATAAACCACTGGTAAAGCGCCTCTTCAAAATCGGCGTACAAAGGGTCTCTAACCCTTTTCCGCTGATCGGCATGGCCGCTGATAGGTCCTGCCTTCACAATCGCGGTGCTCCCGGTTTTCAAGATGGTTGATATCGTCAACTGGGCGAGCTCATACTTCTTCACGAGGGCGCTCACCTTGAAGTTGCATCGAGAGTCCTGCAAAATATCCATCTTTGTGTCAAGCGACACAGCTTTGCACTTTGTCTGCCCTGTCTTCGAACTGGGTTGTACCGTTGGTTGCACGCTGCTTCGGTGGGGTCAGCCTGCTATTGAGAGAGAGAGAGTCTGAGTGCTGGACGGGCGCCATCGTGCCACTTTGCTTGTCGCTTTCTTTTTTTCTTTCTTTCGGAGCGACTGTGGCCGACGCGGATGAAGCAGCTAGCGCCATCTTGTGGCTTGCTGCACCTACTCAGGTACTCTCCGGTGCGCGGGCGGGGCGGGATGCGCTGCGGGGTAATGGCTGCAGATATGAACTTACGGAGGTAAACGTCGCCTCGATATTGTTCGTTTCTGGGAACTAAGCAACGCAAATGTTACGATTATTTGGCACAGAAAACGCCGTCCAAATGGCAAAATTTTGATCGTTATATCCGACATGCGGTGAATAACCTATCGTGATAAATGGTTTTCCCCCCTAGACCTAATGCATAAAATGACACTCTCATGTTGACCCATCGTTATTAGCGGCGAGAATTAGGAGTGGCGCCCTCTCGCGAGTGACATCACGGCCAGGACGCCGCTCGTTCCGGCTTGCTCGGCTCCCATGCGCGCTCGTTCCCTTCGTGTATGCTTGGGGTATGGGTGGCTCGAGCCGTACGTATTGAAGGATACGTCGGCTTCTTTCAGCTGCCATGCCTTAACCACAGTTTCTTCTTTAAAAGCGCGTGAGTCGAGTAATTTGCGGCTTGGATTTCGCAAGCTATGTAGCGTTAAAGGGGTCTACTGGTTTTGTAATGCACATATGCGCCGTGTCTATCCATAAATTTTCTGTAAAAAGAATGTCTGCAAATTCAACACGTGAAGTTGTGTATGATGGCTCGCTAAACATTTAACATTCCCTTAGTGTTTAGCTATGAAAGACATCGCATTTTACATGGAAGAAAAATCTTGGTGCATAATTGGCGTCAGCATGTTATCCGATGTTAGAAAGACACTGCCCAGCGAAGCTGTCATAATGATTCTTATTACTCTGGTGTGTTCTATTCAAATATGGCCATTCATTAATGCTTAAAAAATATGCACGCATTTCTTATGAAAAAGTTTCTGCTACTTTCTTCCTCCTCTGAAACAGGGCTCCAAAAAACGAATTGCTCATGGCTGCTAACACGACGGTGCGTCATGTAGAGTATTTACATAGTTAATTCACAAACACCATAGTAGCAATCACCTGAGAGAAAAGTTTCGTTGTTAAGATCCAGAGCCAATCAATTGAAAGTGATGAAATGTTTCATAGTGTCCCTCAGTAGCCTTTATCGACAATATGGCGCACCCCTGATCACATAACGGTAGCAATCGACTGCCGGTATGGCAAGGCACGCTATTGTTCGCAAAACCCATCAGTTCACTACAACTTTGAATTGAAACCATAAAGCATTTTTTTTTTACAGCACCAACTGGAATGGCTAAAGTATTTTCGAGCTACTACAGCGCAGCTTAGATTGCCTAGAAAAGAAAAATTCAAGCACCTTCTGTCTCACCATGTCTCGATCCAGCGTTCTTTAATTATACAAACGGATAACTATTCGCTTCGTCAGTACATAAAAGAGAACCTTGCCCAACTGCAGGCTAAATAAAGTTTGCTCCAATCCAATCGCAAACATTCATAAAGGAAGCACCACAAGCCTTGCATATACTTTCACTTGATTTCTGACCCTCCACCGGGGAATTTCGATATCTTCGATATGTCCCATACTACTAATGATTGACGCTTCGACTTCTTTGTGGCTGCAGCCATGTGGTCCAACAGGCATACCTCACTAAAAAAATTGGGCCGAGCAGCCTGTGTCAGTTCGCCAAACAGACTCGTATATTCCTCAAGCAACAAGCACCAGTAAATTTCTCAAGTGACTTGAGCAGGTATCATGGAAAAGGAAATATATATTGGTATATTACTATTTGTATTCTGTAAATAGCTGTAAGCCTTCATTAACTTTACTTCAAATTTCCGCTGCTTAAAGTAAACACGGGAGGAACCACTTAATGTTGACAATCAGTTAAAGAAGCAAGTGGTACTTGTAGAATCTAAACTCCAGTATTAGTTAAGTCCCCGTGTTACTGCCGAGCGTTTCTGTGAAGAAATGCAAAAATTCGATATTATACCATGAACTACTCGTCGTGAGCAAATCTGTTTTAGCGGATTAAAATCAATGTAACTGTTGTAGAAGTCATATATAGCCAGCATTTGTGACATACTTGTTGCACCGCAGCAGGTATGGTATCATAACTGGATTCCTGTATGCTATGTTTTTGCGATTGTCCATCCGCACATGAAAAACCCGCGATGGGCTCTTTTGCGCTCCTTCGGCTGGCACTGTAGCATTGCCTTTGAGAGCTGCATTGTTGTCTAAGAAATTAGCTCTTTGAATAAATGTTCGCAAAGGAAGACGTCGTGAAAATATATTTGAGACGACCATCATAAGTATACAAGCCGAAAGAACTAGGGCGAACAAACGAAAACACCTCAGAAAGCGCCCGGACAACGCCCGAACTGTAGCAGACGACAGGCGCGAGTCCTTGCCCTGACGTCACGCGAGCGGCGCTCGCAGCGCCCCTGTAGTTCGTTCTCGGGGCTAATAACCGATATATTGTTACATGTGGTGTTGTTATAAGTGGACTGCACTGTACACATACATATATGTACTCGGAAACTTTAGCTCGCGAACAAATCGGAATACCTTGCCGCCGTGTTCTCTGCGACACAGGGCCATACCACTACTCGCATTTAAAATAATAATAACGTGCACGATGTGCTCACCTTGATCACAATAGGGGGGGTGGGCATTTCGGTAGGCACATATTGGCAGCACCCTTCGGAAGTTTCTGCAGCCCATTTCGTAAATATTATATGCTTAAAAACTTCTTTGATTTATCTGCGAATAAATGTCTTTTGCTGGTCGCGATGGGTAACTCAATATAAAACGATTTCTAAGTGATTCTGGCCTTGTAGTTCCGGAATTCTCGCATGCGCAGGCGGCCGTGAACTTGGCTTAAAGGGGTTGGGACACCAAATTTCGAGGCTATAAAAAGCATGTTGTAGGCTGCTTCCTTATGCAAGGACACCCAGAACGAGGTATTCGACGCTGTAAACATTTCAAAATAATTTTAATTTAGCTCCAAAAAGTCACTAAAAACTCCTCATAGTCTAGACCCATCGCCAGCGCGGCAGTTACTACGTCACAGAGGAGGAACAAAAATATTGACGTCATAGCACACTAGCACAAATACATGACGTATGATGAGTAGTGATGAAATGCCGATTACGGAGCCTGCTGAGCCGAGCGACCGAGCATAGCCTCCACTATGACCGAGCTACAGGCGTATAGAAATCTTTTCTTAATGCAAAGTAGGGGTAAGGCGTGCAGACACGGACACAAGAAGAGAAGTGGACAACATGAACGCCGCACGGCGGCCCACGAACGGCAAACTGCGTGCGGCGAGTTGCCGTGTGGACGGGCCTTTACACGTTTGAGTGTAACACTGGCAGGCCGACTCCGAAAGGGACCAGGATATGCGGCGTTCGTGTTGTCCGCTTCTCTCCTCGCATAGTCGCATAGTTCGGCAGCTCGGAGCGGTCTCTCGTTCGCTTGGCCTTTCTCAATGTGAGGGCCCGTCCACGTTACCGACACGGAAACTCGCTGCACGTCGTTTGCCGTTCGCGGGCCCTCGGGCGACGGCGGTTTTGCTCGCGAACGGCGAGATTGTCTTGCCATAGAGAGGACGGACCCGGGACCCATTTGTGCGGCAGCCGTATGGCAAAGCGGCCAATCAGCGACCGAGGAGTGGTCACTCTGGCACCGACGGCAGCTTCACCGCCTCTGACCGTTCGGCGCCGCCGATATCGTCGCTAGGCCTTTTCCGGTTCACTTCAAAGCTAAAGCTTACGGCGCTTCGGAATGAATCACCGACTCTCACAAGCTGCAATATTTTCTTACCGTTGTTGTCGCTCTTCGCAATAATTATAATAATTGCGACATGCACTTCGAATCGCCAGTTGTTGACCTCTGCTGGCAGAGCACGCGTATGCGCGAGCAGACGACGCAGCATAGTTTTACATCACTATTTTTTGTGCCCCACGTGACCAAGCCATGTTGCGTTTCCTCCTCTGTGACGTAGCATCCCCCGGAGCCCAGAAACCGAAACCGAAATCGCTCGGTATAATAATGCTATTATTAAATTATTTATCGGATATATAGGAATCCCGCTGTGTGTATCGTGCTCCCTGAAGCATGACGCAACGTTTGAATCAACAAACGCATGAACGAAAATTTTGATGTCTCCACCCCTTTAGGGAGGATGTGGCTTTGAAAATCAACTTCCTTATATCTTCATGGATTTTGATGAAAATTGGCACAAATGTTTAGAATGTCTTCCTGATGCTTCCATAAAAGTTTCAGACCGATATCTTGAGAACGTTTTATTCAATTTTATTGAGCAAAATTTTGCTCCCTCTTACTTTCTGGAGAGCCTGGGGAATATAAAAAACGTAATGGAAGGCTTGTTAAGTATTGACTGCATAGCTAAATGTGTGCTGAAGGCTGTGACATTCTTGCATTTTTTTTTTTTGCAACAAATTTTTTGGAGTGCCATATTTTATGTTACCTTCGCATCAAGCACACTTTCGGAGTTGACGAATAGCCATATTGTAAACTTACAAAGGGTCAAGATAAGAAAGTGAGAATGTCGCGACCTGCACTGCAGCCCAAGCAACGTGGAAAAAAAAAAAAAAAAAAGGAGTTTATATGTTAAATGGTAACGAAGAAATCAGCCTCAGAAACTGAACAGAAAGGCAGAAAACAGTTTTGAGAAAACGGCTCTGAAAGTTTTATTTTCCCTTCAGTTCTCTAAAAGGCACCAAATTTTTGTAGTCTTTGGGGTGTTTTGTGATGTAGGGTGGCTTCTTGTACATGTGGCGTCTGGTCTGGTGTGCTTACCCCCCCCCCCCTTTTTTTATAGGGCATTCTATGCTGCTGCTGCTCTACAAAGAGCATGGTGCCTAGGTTTTAAACCAAGTGACGTGCAGAACTCTGTGTGGGCACGAATATAGTTCCAGCATACATTCAGGCAGCCTGTACCCGCAGGCTGCCCAATTGAAAGCAATCTCCAGTACAATCAGTGAGGCTTTTTTTTGTTTTTTTCTTTTGGAATTGACCATGTTACTGAATGAAGGCTCCGAGTGTTAGCAGCCTCCCAAGTCATCTTTACTTGACAATGGCTGTAGAACGTAGGATCAGAGAGCCGGTAATAGATATGCAGCTGCTAGGTGCTTTCCAGAATTTTACTTTTGTATGATGCCTCGATCACTTCTGCAGCCAGGTGTCTGTTCCAGCCCAAGGGGTCTAGTGAACAGAGCTCATGATGAGGTTCCCTTTATGAAATTGTGGTATGACAGATATTGTTACGAGCTATGGTGACAATATGATAACAGAGTGAACGCGCAATGTGCTTGGTTGCGAGCCCGGAGTGCCGATGTGCAAAATGCATAGCCGCAGATACAAGGAGGCAACGCGCGATGTGCTTAATCAGTTCGAGGTGCCTACGCGCGAAATGCCTAGTCGCGGGCTCGAGGAGTCGACCCTCGATGCGCTTATTCGTGCAGTCCGAGGCGCCGACGCGTCAAATGCCTAGATGCGGGCTCGAGGAGTCGACGCAGGATGCACTTAGTCGCGCAGTCGGAGGCGCCGATGCACAACATGCTTAGGCGAAGTCCCGAGATGTCCGCGCGCGATGTGCTTGATCGACGAGTCGGAGAATCCTATGCGCGAAATGCTTAGCCGCGGTACGAGGATTCCGCGCACGAATCTGGGGCGCGAAGTCCGCGTCGCCGATGATCGGAATACTTTGCCGTGGGTCTGAGACGTCCACAAACGTAGGTATCGGCCACGCAACCGCAATGTCTGCGTAGCATCCGTTTTGACACATCGAGATTACGGCGAGTGGAGACTTCCAGGCTCGCAAGGTGCAGAGCCGTGAAAGAGCCGAGCAGTTCGCGGTTTGCGGAAAGAGCGGTTCGCCATTGGTCCGGCGCTCGGGTTGTCTGCTCGGCTCTTTGTACTTCGCGAGTGTTGACGTCTCCAATCGCCATAATCTCGACGTGTCAAAACGGGCGCTACGAGGACATCACAGCAGCGTGGCCGATCCCTACGCTTGTGGACGTTTCAGACTCGCGGCTAAGCATTCCGAGCATCGGCGACGCAGACTTCGCGACCAAGATTCACCTGTAGAATCCTCGGACATGTGGCTAAGCCTTCCAGCACTCGGGTGTTTCAGAATTCGTGACGAAGCACATCGCACACGCAATCCTCAGACACGCGCCTAAACATTTCGCGCATAGGGACTCTCTGACTCGGCGATCATGAACATCGCGCGCGGACTTCTCATACCCTCACCTAATCATTTTGTGCATTGGCGCCTCCGACGGCGCGAATAAGCGCATCGAGGGTCGACTCTTCGAGGCCGCGACTAGGCATTTCGCGCGTTGGCTCCTTGTATCTGCGGCTATGCATTTTGCACATCGGTACTCCGGGCTCGCAACCAAGTATATTGCGCGTTCACTCTGTTATCATGTTGTCACGATAGCTCGTAACAATATCTGTCATACCACTTTTTCACAAAGAGAACCTGATCACGAGCTCTGTTCACTAGGCCCCTTGGGCTGGCACAGACACCTGGCTGCAGAAGTGATCAAGGCATCATACAAAAGTGAAATTCTGGAAAGTACCTAGCAGCTGCATATCTATCACTGGCTCTCTGATCCTAAGTTCTACAGCCATTGCCAAGTAAAGATGACTTGAAAGGCTGCTAACACTCGGAGCCTTCATTCAGTAACATGGTGAATTCCAAAAAAAAAAAAAAAAAGCCTCACTGATTGTACTGGAGATTGCTTTCAATTGGGCAGCCTGCGGGTACAGGCTGCCTGAATGTATGCTGGAACTATATTCGTGCCCACACAGAGTTCTGCACGTCACTTGGTTTGAAACCTAGGCACCATGCTCTTTGTAGAGCAGCAGCAGCAAAGAATGCCCTATAAAAAGGGGGGGTGAGGAGGGAAGCACACCAGACTAGACAGAGGCCACATGTATGTACAAGAAGCCCCCACATCACAAAACACCCCAAAGACTACAAATTTGGTGCCCTTTAGATAACTGAAGGGAAAATGAAACTTTCAGAGCCGTTTTCTCAAAACAGTTTTTCTGCCTTTCTGCTCAGTTTCTGGGGCTGATTTCTTCGTTACCGTTTACCATATATTGACTCCGTTTTTTTTTTTGTCACGTTGCTTGGGCTGCAGTGCAGGTCGTGACATTCTCGCTTTCTTATCTTGACCCTTTGTAAGTTTACAATATGGCTATTCATCTACTGTGAAAGTCGGCTTGATGCAAAGGTAACATAAAATATGGCACTCCAAAAAAATTGTGTGGCAAAAAAAAAATGCAAGAATGTCACGACCTTCAGCACGCATTAAGCTATGCAGTCAATACTTAACAAGCCTTCTATCACGTTTTTTAAGTTCCCCAGCCTCTCCAGAATGTAAGTGGGAGAATATTTTGCTGAATAATATTGATTAAAATTTTCTCAAGATATCGCTCTGAAACTTTTATGGAAGCATCAGGGAGCCATTCTAAACATTTGTGCCAATTTTCATCAAAATCCATGAAGAAATAAGGAAGTTTATTTCAAAGCCACGTCCGCCCTTAAGGGAAAAAAATGGAGCTGGGCTGGTCATGTAATATGCAGGTTTGATGACCACTGGACCATTGCAGTTACAGAATGGGTACCAAGAGAAGGGAAGCGCAGTCGAGGATGGCAGAAGACTAAATGGTGTGAGGAAATTAGAAAATTTGTGGGTTCTAGTTGGAATCGGTTGGCGCAGGACAGGAGTAATTGGACATTTATTTTATTTATTTATTTCGCAATACTGCCGGCTTCCATTTGGAAGCCCAGGCAGGAGTGGTACAAACATCACGTGATTTCAAACTTTTTCCTCAAGGGGATAGAAAAAATAAGTAAGAAGACAGCCTAATAGGCAAAGCAAACATATGCAAATACACAAAAGAAATAAGATGATGCTGTCACATTGCTGCCAATAGGAAAGGCGTAAGAAAAGAGACATCAGAATATGTGACAAGCAAAAGATACAATGAATGCATGACATTACAAGCACATCTGTACTGCAGATAAGAAGGAATCTGGAGTGGCTGAGTTGACCACGCCTTGCGGAAGGGCGTTCCATTCGCGAATTGTCTTGGGCAGGAAGGAAGAAAGATATGAGTTTGTTCTAGCACGCGGCAATAATATTGTTTGATTGTGCTTACCTCTGGTCAGTCGCGATTTAATAAATTGCATGTAGTCGTCAAATCTCATTTTAGTGTGGTTGTTAACAATGTTATACATTGTTTGTAGACGGTGCATTTTGCGACAAGTTTCTAGTTTCTGGAGCCCAGATCGCAACCTTAAAGGGGTGACTGAAATGCGCCAATCATAAGCATTGTAGATAAATCTAAGAGCTTTTTTTTTTGTACTCTTTCGATAATGTCTATACCAGCATTTGTGTATGGGTCCCAGACTATATCGGCATACTCGAGTATTGGCCTAATAACTGTCTTATATGCGGTTAATTTGGTAGCACTAGTGCAGTTTTTTAAACGGTGCTTTAATAACCATAACTTTTTCGTTGCTGCTGCGGAAACATACCGAACATGAGTGGTATAGCTCATCTTGGAATCGATTGTAATTCCAAGATATGTGAATTCCTCTACCTGTTTAATGTCCATATTATTTATCGTGTAAATGCAAATTAGCGGATCTTTTAATGTGTAATAACCATGTGCGCGCATTTCGAGATGTTTAGGGTCAAATGCCACTGGATACACCAGTCGTGTATTGCTATTAAATAGTCAGTTAAGCTAGATTGGTCATCCACAGATTGAATGCTCGAATAAACAATACAATCGTCCGCAAAAAAGCGGCATCGCACGGAAAATTTGCAAGCCAGATCATTTAGGTAGATAAGAAAAGGAAGTGACCCTAAAACTGAGCCCTGTGGAACGCCCGAAAGTACAGAGGCGAGCGATGAATTCGAAGCACCTATGCTGACAAATTGTTTTCGATGCGTCAAGTACGAATCAAGCCAACACAAAATTTGTTCGCTGCGTATGATGCTGTTTAGCTGTATCATCATTTTTTTGTGTGAAACCCGATCGAAGGCTTTCTCGAAATCTAAAAAAAGAATGTCTACCTGCCCACCTTGATCCAAGATTGCCAGTATTTCGTTGGACATATGAAGTAACTGCGTAGTGGTTGAAAAGCCACGCCTGAATCCGGGCTGACTCTCACTAAATAAGTCATTATTTTCTAAAAAGGAACTTAAATGCTTAGAAATAAAGTGTTCCATAACCTTAGAAGAGGTGCAGAGTAGGGAGATAGGTCTGTAATTTTCTACATTAAGCTTGGCTCCCTTTTTGTGGACTGGGACTACTTTGGCGACTTTCCAGTCGTTAGGCAGATCCCTCTCGTTTAAACTTACGTTAAATATTATGAACAGGTATTTCGCGGACCATTCAGCGAACCGATTAAGAAAAGCGTTAGGTATGTCATCAGGACCTGCAGATTTTTTTGGATCTAAGTTTAGGAGTGACGAAAATATGCCTTCCTCAGATATGACAAGATCTGGATGCTTGAGACCAACGCCGTGAGCATCATATTTCTGGGTGGGTTCACGTAAAAATACTGACGAAAAAAAACGTGTTAAAAGCTTCCGCAATGCGCTGAGTGTCGGTAACTTCGACATCATTGAATTTTATCTTGTCTACAAGGCTGTTCCGCTTCAATATATGCATCCAAAACTTCCTTGGGTTGTTTTTTAGAAAGTTGTGCATTCTGACATTAAAGAAATGGTATTTACTTACTTTTAATTCGGATCTAAGATTTGCTCAGAGTGACGCCAGAACAGAGTGGCTTGACCGATAGCGTAATTATCGTTTTAATCAACGCTTTAAGTGCAGGATATTACGAGTAATCCACGGGCTTTTTCGGTTGACCTTCTTTCGCTTTTTAGGAATGTACTTTTTGATGCATTCGTGCAAGGGGATCTTAATGTGCAGCCACAGCTCATTGACGCCTAGGAAACCTTGTCTTTGTTTTTGGGAAAAAATGTCGAAATCTTGTTCTAAGTAGTCGAGAATGCTTTCGTCTTCGGCGGTATTGAAATCTAAGAATTCTTTCATAGGTTCACGCGATCTTGCTAACGCAAAGTTACATTTGAAGAGAATAATCTTGTGATCGGATATTCCGGGTAAAACTTCCACGGAAGGGCCCTTTTCACGAATCGCTTGAGAAACAAAAGCAAGGTCAAGTGTGGTGCTGGAACTGGAAGTAACATGTGTCGGTATCTGTACAAGCTGTACGAGATTAAAGCAGTACGCAATTTCAAGCAACGTTTCAGACTGTGCGCAAAGCGGTAGTGAGCACAGTTGTTCCCAGTTTATTGTGGGCACATTGAAGTCGCCGCACATTATAATCTTGTTGTAGCGTTTGGTGTTTATTTGAAGAAATTCATGCAGTGACTGAAGCAACGAAACGTCGGCGCTAGGAGGCCTGTAGACTACACCGACTAGTAGGCTGCATTCACATAAATGAACAAGAATCCAGACCATTTCAACGCTCGTCTCATGAGGAATAATAGTGAAGTCTGTTCCCTTTTTTAAGATAATTGCTACACCACCCCCTCTTGAGCCACGATCCCTCCTGACCATTATGTGAGAACTTTGGTACTATGTCTGCATCCGAGATGTTTTTGCTTAGCCAAGTTTCAGTTAGAAGTGTTACATTCGGACGAAAGGCCAAGAGTAAGCTTTCTAGTTCTACAGTTTTATTCATTATACTCCAAGCATTAGCACATAGCTCAGTGAGCTCTCGTGGAGGCAGGAGCATGCCCAATGGTTTCTTGTTCTATTTGCGCTTTGATATGTTCCTTGTTATGTTTACGACGCCTGGTCACTTACCATTTATAGGGACTGCCTTATTGAGTGTATCGTCCCACCTGTGTAGCTTGCCGTTAATTCTTACCTTGTCGTAAGTTAACACAACTTTGTCGTGATTGTTCCTGTTTTGCTTTGTGCATTCCCACAACCTTTTTCTCAATAACTGAACACGAGGCGAAAAATCCTCAGAAATACTGTAAGGGGTCCCTTTGAGACGGCCACAGTTATTGAGAATCTTTATCTTGTCCCTTCCATCGACTAATTTAAATATGACTGGGCGGCACTTGTTTTTGCATGGCCTCCCAAGCCTATGTATACGCTCTATATTAACATTTGGAACTTGCAGCACGTCCTCAAGGATTTTCTTAGAAACTTCCTGTTCTAACGCCTGGTGTTGCTCACCCTTTTTCCCTTGTAGCCCATAAAGAATTAAATTGTTCCGTCTGCTTCTGTTTTCCAATTCGTCCACTTTAAGACTGAGATAATCGACGGTTGTTTGTAATTTATCAATTTTACACGTGTATTCGGCGACAGTGACTGTGACATTGTCCATTTTCTTATCAATAGAAATCAATTTATCTTCAAGCCGCTGGCTTGAAGAGCTCATGGTTGCCTTGATCTCGCGTATTTCATGCATTATGTTTTTAAGCATTTCATCCGTAGACGGCCCCGGATTCGATTCAATATCCCCGCAACATGAGATAATATCTACAAAACAAATACACATTCGTCAACACTGCGAGCAGTGGCTGTGGCAGGGAAAGGCCTTCTTCTTGCAGTGGACATAAAATAGGATGATGATGATGATGATGATGTGATTAAAATTTAAATTCTGAAGTACCACAACCTTTCTGCAACACCTATCGGTCATGAAAAACACCTGTCATACTGTCAACTGTTTTATTTTAATTTTTTCTTCTTTTTTTTGCGTGTGTGAGTATAAAATTCTTCC
Organism: Dermacentor variabilis; assembly: GCF_050947875.1. Lineage (NCBI taxonomy): Eukaryota > Metazoa > Arthropoda > Arachnida > Ixodida > Ixodidae > Dermacentor > Dermacentor variabilis. Next base: position 130,745,002 of record NC_134577.1, on the reverse strand, counting down.
AGGTACAGTCGCTTGCAATACGAGCTGCAACACGGTGCACGTGGGGAAAGGGTCTCAAGACTGAAGGGCACTGCCTACATATGAAAACTTGGTGTAATAAATACCAGTAATTGTAAGGATGTTTAGTCCTCGAGTTATTCATATGTTGGCACCGCCGTACGGTCTTGGTGTCCTTTTGAACATGATCACCATGTTGCAGCTCATATTGCATGCGACTGTACATGCTTTGTTTTACTTGCATTATTCATTGGTTCTTTGTTTCTTTTTTCCCCTGCTGTAATGGCTGCGGGTGCTGTGGGTAGTGATAAATAAATTTAAAGAAAAATCACAAGATCGCTTCACACACAAAAATACCTTCTTTATATCCACTGTTTGTTGATAAGTAGGGATGTGCGAATAGTGGATTTCGAATTGAATATCAAAAAATTTATCTGGATGTTTACTGCTTAAAAAGCAAAAAAAAAAAAAAAAAAAAAAAGCAGTGCTGCATATATTCTTTAGAGGCCACTTACGTTACATAACCAGAATGTGGTCAGCTATCAGTAACCTGAGAATCCAGATGTACTCTTATTAAAAAGAACATCAAATTTGTGTGCCAGCACTGATAAAACATCATGAAGGGAGGGGGGGGGGGGGGGCAGGGTAAGACGACGAAGACAGAATGCAGGAACACACAGGACAGCGCTGTCCTGTGTGTTACTGCCTTCGTCGTCTTGCGCCGCCCCTCAAGGTGTCCACCAGTACCAACTCGCCGAAATGTCGATCCTTCTACAGCACTGATAACTCAGTTCTGGAAAAAATTTTTGTTATTGTTAGAATGTCTGTCAAATATAATTGAGTGCTGTTTTCCCTCTGAAGCTGAATAAAAAGTGACATTGTCCTAAACACCAATGGGTTTTCACTTTAATAGTTGGCCATACTGTCCTTAATGGCAATTTGTAAAACTGGAAAGCAAACCTTTCTAAACAATAGATGTTGCTTAAAAAGGTTTGCTTTCCAGTTTTCTTCCCAGAAAGAGGAGAGCTTTTACATTTTTATAGCAGGTGGTTTGTGTAAGTTATTGTCAGCTCGTTAAGGTGAATCTGCGCGACGAACACGAGCGGAAAATGCGTATCGTGGGTCTACCGCGGCCAACGCTTACGCTATAGTTGCAAAATGAGAGGCCCACAGTATTTTCCGCGACACCCCATTAAAATTCTTTTTCCCATCTGTGTCTATCTGCTGTCCGTATAAATGCATCTACAGCCAATTGTGATCACACTATAGTCACAGGGCATATTTTCGAGCCTGTCATGTAAATCTAAAGCTAGTCCTGTGACGGGTCACTTGAAGCTACCAATATGAGACCAATATGTGCCCATGAATGGTGTTTGGAACGAGGTCGGGTCCACCGTACGGTGTTTCACAAAAGTGGGGGCCATGAACAACGGTTGCCTTGTGCACTTGCTTTTATTGGTGAAGTGGTTGTTTGGCTTTCTAGCTGCTGTTAATATATCTGCGTTGATTTCATAGGAAACAGTAACTTTAGGTCCAATGAGGCCTAACAGGCTAACTGTGGCCAATGGTGTGGTCGTGATGCTGCGTCATGTGATGTGATGACATAGTGATGATGTGACAACGGACCGCAAACTGTCGCCGAAAGGTTGTCGCTAATATGCTCAGCAGTGTAGCTTTGGGCTTGTTGGTGCATGATTTGAATAGCAATAAATAGCGCGCAGAAGACAAGACAGTAAAATTCAGACACACATGAACAGTACGAGTGCTATGAGCACAGATACATTATGCAAAATAGAAGTGAGGCGTGCAGACAGGACACAAGAGTAGGGAAGTGGACAACACGAACGCTGACTATCAACTGAAGGGAGCACTGAGGCGAAAAAAGAAGAAAGAAGACACAAAACTCATCTGTGCATGCTCAGGAATGGTAACACCACGTGTCAATCGGGTACACGTGCCGGCCTACGTGAGAGATAACTGTTAAGGCACTTAATCTCTTCCTTATGTAAAGTAATCGAAGGCTGACTCACGCACGCACTTCCACCATTATAGATATGCCATGCCTCTACCATAAGACGCGTATCTTCATTCTTATGCCTGTACAATATTGCGCATTCATCTAACTCTGGCGTGCAGTTACAATCTTGGCAATGTAGCGAAAGATTAGAAGGCGATCCACCGGTTAACGACCTCTTATGTTCCATTAGCCTCTGATTGATACAACGTCCTGTTTGCCCTGTGTAGAACTGGCGACAGCTAAGGGGAATTTTATAAACCACACCCATACGACAGTCAGTAAAACTGTTGTTCTTATTGTGCTTCACTGGACAAATATCTGTTCGTTTTTTGCCTTTTACTCGCTCCTTTCTATTCTGTACGGCAGCGCATATCTTACCTAGCTTATTGGGAGCAGTGAAAGCAACATTAACATCACATCTACTAGCAACTTTTTTAAGCCAGTGCGACACTGAATGAATATACGGAATAGCCACTACTCCTGAGCATGCGCAGATGAGTTTCGTGTGTTCTTTCTTCTTTTTTCGCCTCAGTGCTACCTTCAGTTGATAGTCGGCGTTCGTGTTGTCCACTTCTATACTCTTGTGTCCTTTCTGCACGCCTCACTTCTATTTTGCATAATGAATCCTTACCAACTAGCTCAGCTTTCTGTCGTCCTGAGAACAGATACAAGCACTACGAGCGCTCGTAGTGCCCGAAGCAGAGTTCGGGTCTGTAGCCCGGGCAACTACCACGAGCACACATTCCAAGTTAGTCTATGTCTTTGCATGTGGGCAGAAAACTCCGAATTGTGTGTGAATCGTTCTGGTAGCTAATCGGCTTGATCTTCGCACGTGCTTCCATGCTTGCCATGTTTGCATTGTTTCCTCCGTCTACGTAATGTTCATCATTTCGATCAGTTCGGTCAACCTGTTAAAATGTTGTACTGATAGAGATTGTGTGCCATGGGAATGATGAGCTCGTCAAGGCACGAACCACGGCCGACTCATTCACCGAATATTTAAAGGGCCCCTGAAACGGTTCGGACAAATTTTGCAGACGCGTAGCGTACAACTTAAGTAGAACATTCGCACCACAATTTAAGTGAAGCGTTACGTATAAATGGAGCTACAAGCGATTAGAAGTTACCCTCCTCCCTAGCCATGCTTTTCCTCCTCAACTCGTTCGCCGAGCAATCGGGGCTAAGCTCCGCCTTCACTGGTTCAGCGTCACGATGCGAGGTCACATCGTCCACTTCCGCTTGTTTTGGAGCCCGCCTGCGCGAAACCTCTCCGCTAGCCGCTTGGCCATCCACCCCAAGCGAGAGCTATTGAAGCAGCGTGCGTTGCGAGCATTCTGTCCTAGCGCCGAACGTGTTTGGTATTCCGGTAACCACAGGCAAGCTGGTCATTTCGGCAAATGACTGGAGGCATAAACTCAAGCTGATGAAGGAACTTTAGCGTGGATGTACGTGAGCGACCTGATCGGTCTGCACGGTCCAGCCACTTGTTGGCGCAGCGCTTAACCAGCCAAACAAAGCGCTAATATTGCTCTAACCAAGAGTGAAACATTTTAAACAATTATAAAAACAACATGTTGATGATTACACTCCTGCGAAAAATACACACCAGCAGCAAAGAAGAATACACTTCGTTACTGCTACTGTGTATGGTTGAGCTCTGTGCCACCAGGTGGCTGCACCGTGCAGACCATTCAGATTTGCGCCTCTGCTCATCTCATGGCTCATCTCGTTACGGCACAGTCAAGCGGCGAGACCCTGTCCCCTTGCGCTTGCGTTTGCCCTAATACCGGACTCGCGAAACGCTATTGCGTTAGTAATCTTCCAGTGTAAAGTGACCACTACAAACGCGCAAATCCTGGCGCCAATCGGATAGCGTCAGTCCGATGCGCAGCAGCCAGTTCGCTCGTATGCTGCCTTGCAGAGGGTCACGATGTCGCAGCTTGACATATTGCCAGTCGCTACGTTTGCAGTCTGCAAGGCAACAAAGTCGAATCATAGTGCTCGCGAAAAGACTGAGACCGACTCTGACCGCGGAGCTCTCTTCAAAATGGAGTACGTTGTAACACAAGCAGACGACACTTGCTGTGGGCCGGAAGTGCTTAAGTGTACTGAAAAGTTGTTCTTGTGCATTCACTTTATGTTACTTTCTTTATACAGAAACAAATGAACTAACATTCCAACTATTACGAAGATCATTTGTTTACCATAAAGTTGGAAAAATTATCGATCACGCGCCCTGGTCAGCCAATCAGATAGTTTGCCCCACTGACGTCATATGGGTGATTTCGGTCATATGGGTAGGGGTGGCTTAAAATTCCGCCGAGCAGTGTGCTGCGATCGGCAGCGATGTGCAATTTAAAAACCTGATAATAAATTACACGCTTTACGCGGAGCACTTAGATGTGTCAATTAATGATCAGAAGCACCTACTCTAACAACTCAGTACGTTTGTAGAAAATCGTCAAAATTGTTTCAGGGTCCCTTTAAAGAATCGAATAAGTTAAACTTTGAAATAACGATCTTCAACATAACGAAATTGTTGATTTAACAAAGTATTTAGCCTTTCATAACTTATCCAAAGAACACCATGTATTTAGAACCTCAATGAAGCGAAGCAAAGTTAGCACACAATTTCATTATAACAAAATTTGGCTGCTGCGATGATACCAAGACAATAAATGGAAACTTGCGCATATGCAGACTGTTAAACTACCGTATTTACTTGAATTGAGGCCAACCCCGATTCTAGGCTAATCCCCGAAATTCTGAAGCCAGAGAAAAAAAAAAAAAGCAATTAGTCTTCAACGTAGGCCAAACAAAAAAGTGAGAACAGCGTTAACAAAATGAAAATAGCATTTATTCAGTATTATTATGCCAGCTCGCTCTACGTCAGCATTGCTGCTAGCCTCGTTGCTATGTAAGGGCTAAATATAGTGAGACTTAACATGAGCATGCGCACACGTTATGTCACCTGTGCGAGAACAGCACCTATAATTCGATGGATGGTTCGGCGCACTGGCACAGCCAACGTAATTGGACACTGTGTCAAGTGTCGCTCACTTGCACACTGATAAGGTCGGACTGTAAACGCACCTTATCTTCCTTATTGCTGTCATCTCCTCCTTGCAGCCGGTGCACGCAAATGGTTTCGCCCGTTGCCCCCTCAATGACGGAAAATTTTCTCATCGATGCCAGTCCCACCTGGCTTGAACGTTTGATGATGCCTCTGAGGCTAGGACAGCTTTTCATTTGAAAGCAACACACTCTAAGAAGAAAAGGAGGAAATGGGGTATTGAGGTTACTCCTTTAGGGGCGGAACTGATCTGCCACAACCATTCCTCTCTTTACGGGGTAAGTGCGAGGGGATGAACTGTTACTCCCCATGCCGTTACTCCTCCGAGGACTAACAGTTGCTCTTTTCCGATGCTCCTCAAGGGAGTAATGGTCATTATTTCCGATGCTCCGCAGAGGTGGAATTAATGAAATTAGGCATTTATACCCTGATAAAAAGATTGCTGAGCTGAAAAAAGGATTACTGAGAAAAAAAAAAAGGCGCCCGAAAGCAGAATTCGAACTCACATCCTCGTACTCACAAGTCAGGTACTCTAACCACTGCACCACAGAAGATTGCTTGACGGGACAGGAAAGTGTGACAGGTTAAGCATCGGAACGCAGGTGCGGCAATAAAAGCGACTCGGCATTTTGTGTATGCTGTGCGGGGAGAGTGTAACGTTGAGTGTGCCTGCAACCGTAAGTGAGTGCGAAAAGAAATCTGCCGGAGTATTCTTAGGGTGATTTAAACTGAGGCACTACGCGATGTAAACGTGTAGCGAGCTCAAACGGAGCACCTAAGACGACAAAGAAGGACAATTTTTTTGTCGCTTAGTGTGTCCTGTTTCATCCACACATCGCTTCAGTTAGGTTCGTAATCTCCTTGGAACAGAAGGAACTTAGGTACTATTGACCAGCAAAATCTGGCAATCTATTGATGACTTGTGCGTTTAACGTGTATCCCTCTCTTATGGTGTGTGCACGAAGCATGGCTCTTCACATTCCAGGTTTTATACTTCACACAATTTTCCCACGAGAAGGCAGAGTGCTGGTTTGCATGTAATTGTAACCTGCATGATTTTGCAGGCCTTCTATCGATATCAAAGCCTGACATTGTTATCACCACCGAATCCTGGCTAGACTCTGACATTGCGGATTCTGAGGTATTTCCATCAGGCTATGCTGCATATAGAAAGGACCGAAATGCGCGGGGAGGGGGGGTGTTTGTTCTAGTTCGGGACACAATTGAAAGTGCACCATTTCTTCCAGCTGACGATACCTCAGAGTCTGTATGGTGCAGACTATGCTTTTCAGATGGGAACGCCCTTACTGTCGGTTCTTTCTACAGACCACCAAATTTGAACACTGTTGAACCATTTATCAGCCTTTCAAGGTCACTCTCAGTCCTGTCATCTGAAACGATAATTCTTGGTGGTGATCTTAACATGCCAGATGTTGAATGGCGTGACCTATGTCCTGTACAGAATAATAGGTCATTGCTTCAGTCTGCATTTTGCGAGCTGATAATGACCTATGGGCTCTTCCAGTTCGTTGATTTTCCTACTCGTTTTGGATGTACAGACGGAAATGTGTTAGACTTGGTCTTTAGTAACCAGAAAGATATCATAGACTTCATTGTACCAGTACCAGGGATTAGTGACCATGAAGTAGTTGCAGGTACTATTCGTTGCAGAAAAATAGAATTTACCAAAATGCGGCCGAAAAAGGTATTCTTTTATGAAAGGGGTAATTATGAGGCTATTTCTAATGAGTTAAATGATTTCCTGCCTATATTTGCGCATTACAGTTCATTTAGTAGCATCGACAGTCTGTGGGTCATATTCAGGGATAAACTGCTTTCATTGACCTCAGATTTCGTTCCGTCTAAGGTGGTTTCGACTAAGCGCCGCAAGGATAAACCCTGGATTAATAAGGATTTACGTTCATCAATTCAGAAAAAATCCCGAACTTACAAAATATATTGCAAAACTAAAAACCCAAGCATGTACAAAAAGCTAAGGGATATCAGCACAAAACTTAAAAGCGAATTGAAGGTTGTGAAGGATGCATATCTACAAGCCTTAGCAGATAAACTAAAAACAAATCCCAAAGAGGTCTGGCGGTATATTAAGAGCAACAAGAAGGATGACACTGGCATCCCGGCCATCACAAATGATGGTAACCTAATTAAAGAGGACAAAGGAAAAGCAGAAGTATTCAACAAGTATTTTCATTCAGTTTTTACAAAGCCATGTAGCATTGCTATTTCTTACACACCGACACCATTACCGGAAATGGAAAACGTTGCCGTGAGCAAGGAAGGAGTGGAGGCTTTGTTGTTTAACCTAAACCTGCATTCAGCTCATGGACCCGATGGAATTTCTAATCATGTTTTGAAACAATGTTTGAGACAGATAGCACCTTTCTTAGTAATATTATTCAACAAGTCACTAGATAATCAAAAACTGCCCGAAGATTGGAAGACAGCCAACGTGACTCCGATATTTAAAGAAGGTGATCGTACACACGTAGGCAATTACAGGCCGATATCTTTAACTTCCGTTTGCTGTAAGACTCTCGGACATGTCCTGTACTCTAATCTGATGGAACATTTTCATACAAATAACTTTTTCACTTCGGCTCAGCATGGGTTCCGCTCTGGTTTTTCGTGCGTAACACAACTAGCCGAATTCACTCATGACATTGCACTCGGCCTCGACCATGGTGAACAGATAGATGCACTCTTTCTTGATCTGCGGAAAGCATTTGATGTCGTCCCGCACAATCTACTTTGCTTAAAATTATCATTCCTAGGCCTTCCTGAACATATTTTTGGCTGGATAAAGGATTATTTACACCTGCGCAAACAGCAAGTTGTTCTTAATGGGGTAAACTCGGCTCCAATGCAGGTGCTATCGGGAGTGCCTCAAGGCTCTGTGCTTGGGCCTCTTTTGTTCCTAGTTTATATTAATGATTTAGTAGTAGGCCTTAATTCAACAGTTAGACTGTATGCCGATGACTGCGTCATGTATCGTGCAGTGAAATGTTATGCCGATATGTCTGTCTTACAGGACGACCTTGAAAAAGTTTCTATTTGGTGCAAGCGGTGGCAGATGATTCTGAATACTGGTAAATGCTACCATGTGCAGTTTACAAAGAAAAAGAAAAAATTCCCCAGTTCCTATTGCCTAAATAATATTGCACTCAGTACCGCTAAGGATGTTCAGTACCTCGGAGTTACGTTTTCTGAAACGCTTGACTGGACTAATCATGTTAACTCAATTAGCGCGAAAGCTTACCGTCTTCTTCACTTTTTCTGACGAAATTTTAAGCATTCTCCTTCATCACTGAAGGCAACCTTGTATTTAACAAACATCAGGCCTATTCTAGAATATGCATGCGTTATCTGGGATCCATACACTATAAACCTCACAGAAAAAATAGAACGCGTCCAAAAGCAAGCAGCACGCTTCGTAACAGGAAATTATAATTTTACTACCAGAGGATCCAGAATAAGGGAAGGGTTGGGTTGGAAAACTCTTTCTTCACGCAGGAAAATCCTAAGATTCAAATTCCTTTACAATATATATAAAAGTAAAACTGGTATCGACAAAACACTGTTCATCAAGGAGCCGCATTACGTTTCATCTAGGAGAGACCACGCTAACAAAATTAGAGCTTATCAGTGCCGTACCAATGTGTTTAAGTATTCATTTTTTCCTAACACGATTAGCGATTGGAATGAGCTCCCTAATGAAGTGATGGCAGCTTCTAGTTTTGAAAATGCTATTGAGAGTCATATTCTTTGATTGTTAATTCTGTTATTCATCTCTGCACATACGCTACTTTTTTTTTCTGTTTTGTTAGTTAGTTATTTTGTCACTCACTTTGTTTTGTACTTTGTTAGTTTCTATTCCGCTTTTGCGAATTTCAGTGCTTAAACTATGTTCTATTTACTGATGTATTCTTTTGATGTTGCTAAATATGTTTCCATTGTGACCACCTGTATTTTAACCCCCCTACGATAATGCCGTACAGGCGATGTAGGTATACCGAATAAATAAATAAATAAATAAAAATACAGGGCACCAACTTCGAAGTATTCATGATTTATAGACAATACCATTTTTGCCGCATCACTCCACGACACGGACGAAAACAGCGGAGCACATGGGGAGTAACTGTTACCGTTCGTCCTCCCGTTGCTGTCTATCCGCCCAAGCACTAAACACTTGCTCACTGAAATTTGCACACGGCATGCACATTCATGCAATTACTCTCTTGAAGGACGAAAGCGCCATTTTTAGGACTAACTGCCCAGTTACTCCTGTTTTCCCCGGGATTCTTAGAGTGTATAGTGGCAGTGCCTGTTTGGTGCTATTACGATAATGCCACGCCGCACACCAATACGACACAAGTCAAAGTGGCAACGTCGTTCGAGTAGTTCATTTTGACTGCTGGTACGGCTAGTAGCCGCTGCGATATTGACTTTTCCAGATGGCGCTAGCTATGCACCATATTTATCAATTTCAATTAAAAACTGATACATTTCTTGAATTTTCTAATCTAAGCCGGCCCTAGAGTTTGGTATATAAATACTTGAAAAAAAAAAATCTATATAGATTTGAATAAATATCGTACCTCTCAAATAGTGCACCGCTGACCAACAGTGACCGCCAAAGTGGTCATGTTCAGTGTATAAAGAAAAATTTATTGGTAAATGTACTTTTTTGCATAAAAGGTTGAATTACAATACAGTGAAACCTCGTTAAACCCTACTTGGCCGGAGCTCGGAGAAAGTACATACTAAACGGTAGTCGAACCTCATGGCCAACATCTCTTCGCAGTTGCAACAGCACTATCAAGCAACTTCTTCGCATCACAAATGCCACACACCGTAGTCAACAGTAGATCCCTGTCGCGTGCCAGCGCTGACTTCTTCGTGTCGTATTCGATAGCATGAACTATGTCTAATCTTTCTTATATGCTGAGCACCTGGTGTCTTTTTTATCCGAGCTTCGACATGACGCGAGTCCCTGTTTGCACGACACCACAACACCCTCTGGCACGGCGCCGAAATGATGTTGATGTTGATGTGGTGCCACGCACAAACCCTCAGGGCGCCTGGAGGCCGTTCTGATCTCTGAGGCTTGCTGTTCTGCCGGGCCGCCTGATGGAGATGATGCACTGCCGTGATTGTACAACGAAAAGTGGAAACACTACGTTTAACCGATACGTATGCAATAAGCTGGTACGGTTCATGCAGATACAAAATACATTATGTTCAATGGCCGCTGAGTCGGGTATTTGACTTTACTACATTTAAAGCAAAACTGCTGTTTAAGCCGGTATGGTTTAACAAGGTTTTACTGTACGTACAATTAAATTTGGTTATAACCAAGTGAATTGCCGACTTTACCGACGTCATTGTAACAGTTTAACTGTACTAAATTTCGATTCACGAGCGGAATTATTAGAGCATTCGCACACCTCTACTGTTACACCTCATTTCAAAACTTTTTGTTTTCTTTCCTTTAGTGCCTCTTTCACCCCCATTTCTTGTCTAACGTTTTTTTTTTTGCCACCATATAATAAATATGAACTGGAAGTCAGTGACCATGCTGTGTTTCGTGTGATGCGATGTGAAAGCCTGCAATTGCTGTGCTCTGTTCCTTTCACACATTTAGCAAGTGTGTGCCAGCATTGGAATAGATTACTGGCTAGGCCCACACACTGCCACCAACATGACACAAAATGGCCGTGTTGTTTCAGAACCTCTCGCCATCCAAGCGGGTTCGCAAAGCCCTCCACGAGACCTGGTCCACTCCCGGTGACATTGCTGTACCAGGCCTCACCTCCGCGGGATTTGCACCACTGGAGCCGGAGTCGTTCATCCTTCCTGAGACACCCGTGCGTAGCTGCTTGTTCTCAGTGCAAACTGCTTGATGAAAGCCTGATAGAAAGCTAGCAGTACTGTTTAGAACGAACTTCAGTATACACTTGTGCAAAGATTACGGAGAGAGAATTTGTTGAAGGGTTGAAATCTGGGCCAGTTGGTACATACTTGAGGGAAAAAACCAGTAAAAAAACGCAAAGGACAAGAGGCATGCGCAGCATGGTTTACGGCATGTGCTGCAGGGGTTGTCTATGAGTTCCCTCTCACATGCGAAAGATTTTACATAGGCCAAGCCGGTCGATGTATTGACCCTTTGAGGGTCGAATTATTTCGAAAAAAACTTTCCCAGGTGGTCAAATGACTTTATTGCCGATCTTGAAGGTACAAAATGTATAAAATTGGGAATAAATAGTAAAAAATAATTAGGAACAGTATTTTGGTGTCGGCATCACTCATTAACTGCAAAATGTTCAATAGTATTTCCAAGCGTGGTACTCCTTGAAACATGGGTTTACGCATAGCGCCTTATCGCAGTCTGCACACCTAAAATGCGTATCTGTTCTCTTTGAGCGAGGAGTTGTGTTGGTGCACACATGACATCTCTGCGTGCGTCTGCCTTGGGCAGAGGTCTGAGGCACCCTCTCGCGTAAGCACATTGCCGCAGAGAGCGAGAATACCTCGTGAGCGGTGGTGATAAACAAGCTAAGAGCAGTGCCAATCAAGATAGAAATCAACTTCCGCCACCCCTGCGAAAGCGTGGCTACAAAGAGAAAAACCACTTTTCGCGGGCCGCCGTTGCGATCACGCGGCGGTACCGAAACCGTGAAAGCGCGTTGCCGCAGTCTAAGCGACGCGCTGAAGCTAGCAATCAGCTCTGTTTATCTCCTCAAGAATGTAGCACCAATTTCAAACGCATCTTGTAATTGCTAAGAGGTGGCAGCACCTCCCGGTGAGCACGCATCGTCATTATGGCGCAAAATTTCAAACGGAGGGTCGAAACCGTACCCGTACGGCAAAGACCTTGTGGGACAGAAAACCGCCGTCGTACATGTACGGCAAAAACCTTCAAAGGGTTAATGACCGCCTGCATGAGCAACACTCCTCCCTGGGGTCAGACAACAGTTCAAACTTGCCTCGCCATAGCAATGAATGTAGTTGTTATCCTTTGTTCAGCAATGTAACGATTCTTGGTAGGGGCAAGGGCAAAGAAGAGCGAGAAATCCTGGAAGTGTACTACATGAGTTTATTAGGTGACGACTGCGTTAGTATGACCTCGGTGTGCTTACTTGAAGAAGAATTTGCATTTCTAGGTCGGCCACGATAGAAGCGATTCTTGTCTTTTCATGCTCTGTGATCAGCGATGATGTGGTTGCGCATGATCTGCTGACCTTGCTGGGACTACACCGATTCTAATAAAGCTCAGTTGATAGTCCAGTTGTTGTGGTGTGAACCTCTTGTCCTTTGTGTTTTTTTACTGGTTTTGTCCCTTTGAGAACTTGTTATAGGTAGTTAAGGGATACTGCTTGACCTTTCAAATGGGTGATTATTTTAACCAGAGGTGACCCTCCCCCCTTTTCTTCTTCTTCTTTTTTTTTTTTTCAATGTACACTTCCTCGAAAACCTTTCTGTAGCTTCTACAACGAATTTGCTTCGTGAATACCTCACTTAGCTCTTCACTATGCAATATGTGCCTACTTGTGTCATAAACAGTAGTTAGAAAATCCTTTATTTTACCCTGTTTCAAAATCAACAACGATTCTGCGAAGCAAGGATCTTCACAGAAGAAAATGTATTGCTTTCACTCTTTCACAGTCGACAAGTGGCTTTCCTTTGCCTGTGATACTCCCATGCAAGCTGTCAGTGGCAGATGCCACCGTTCCAAAATCTGCCAAAAAATGCAAAAAGTGCATGTTTCCAAAAGACGATCTTTGAGCAGTGTCCAAGTGCCACCATCTACAGTAGAACCCCGCTGTTACGTTCATCACTGCTGCATTTTCCCGGCTGCTACGTCGTTTTCATCCGGTCCCGGCATAGCTTCCATAGGATCCAATGTATAAGGAACCCCGCTGTTACGTAGTAGCTGTGAAAACGTTCCCGCATGATGTATCGCAACCCGAACCCGCCTGGGCAAAAGTAGGCAACGCGCTTCAATCACCATTTTGGTTTTTGATGAGTTTTGACTGGGCTTGGCCGGGCTTGGCTATAGAACTGGCTGCAAGAAGCTGCACGCCAGTTCGAGAGGCCGCCAATAGATGGCCATACGTGAAAAATGCTCTCACTATTACTGTGATTACTGGTGATTACGGTCACCGCATGGTTTGTTGGACGGTTTGACTCACGGAGGAAGGAAACTCAGGAGAGGCCCTGACGTCACTCTTTGCAAAGCGAAAGTGAAGCAGGAAGTTGGCGTTGCTCATGGCGTTGCTCCGCCTATCGGGCCAGCTCTCCTCTCTTGTTTACATTTCTCGCGAAACCACGCCGCGATGGCGCAACTGGGCTGCTCGGACGCACGCGCTCCGCAGCAATACTAAACAATCGTTAGCACGTTAGCATGATTACGCCAAAGAGGGCAAAATTTCCCTCGGATATTCCTTCGTCCGTTGCCATTGCCGTGGCGTGGTGACGACGAGGAGCACAAGCCGCATGATGCTGGGGGGTTGCCAAATCCTAGCTTTGGAGAAGCCGTCGCGGCTCTGGACCTCCTCCGCAGGTACGTCGCGCCTCACAGCGACGCTGACAGCAATGCGGCCTTCCAGGCTATTGAGAAACGTGCGGTGATTTCTAGCGAGCGAAAGAAACGCCAAGTAACCATTCTAGACTTTTTTAAGTTCTAAACGCACTCTGTGGAAATAAATTGTCTATAGTTGAAGCTGCACTTTTTTCATTCATTTTCGGAGCTTTCCTCACTGTTGCGTTTTCCCGGCTGTTACGTTTTTTTTTTGCCTCTGTCCAGTGAAAAACGTATGAACGGAGTTCCACTGTATGTGGTAGAAAGCAAAGACTGCAATAAGCGCACCCCTTGAGCACTGATGAAATGGCTGCAATCCACCTTGCAGAACACATTTGAATATAGCTAATGATGCGTACATGACGTGGAACTTGTGTAATACCTCTTCCGAGAGTCTTTAGGGACAATAAACTGAACTGAACACGAACACTGAATCAACGCGGCCTTTGAGGTGCTGAAAAAGTGCTGACATCTATGCAGTGGGGAAAAACAAGAAAAAAGAAAAGTGAAATAACCACAGATTTCAAATGCTGGCACTGCACCCATCTATGTAGGGGAAGAAAAACTAAGTGGATGTGCTGACTTTGTCCAGAAAGCTTTAAAAACGGGATCATTGCCATTGACGAGTTGAGTTCGTCCAAGCACTTGAGAGGTTAATGACAAATTTCAAAGCTATTTTTAAAAGTCCATCATGTTTTTTAGACTGGTTGATTGATTGATTCATTGATTAATTGAGTGATTCCTTATTTGTTTATCACAGTACATGTGATGGGAGACGAAGGTAAAAAGCTGTTTCCAGGATGGCTTAAGGGAAGTCCTTCACCTCCATTCTGGCTAAGACAGCAGCAGAGGCGCATGCATTTTGTTTACATTGTCGTACACTTTGATAAAACCATCATATTAAAAACAACATTGTCATACGCTTTGACGAAACCTTAAAATTGAGCACATCACTAGTTACTGCCCTACACAGGCAGTCATACATTAGCATACACCACTTCATGTCAGCATGAAACACCAGCTCAACACTTCATTACAAAATACACATTGTAATAGTGGCATTTAACAACAGAATTAAATACAAATCAAAGACAGCTCTAGAGGTCAATTTTATTCTAGAAAGAAGTGTACAAGTCAGATCATTTTACGTCACAAATATCGATTTGTTTTTTATTATAGTCATTAAGTAAATGCGGAAGTTTGTCACGAAGCCTTTGCCAGTGCGACGATACGGAACATTCTATATTTCTGTTCTTGTGTTATGTGATACTTCTTTCAGATGTAGATTTACCTACCGCTTGAAGAGAGAATTATGACAGTCCTAATTTAGGCAATTTTAGTGCAACCATATGTACTCGTATGTGTCTTGTGCTCTAATTCAAAATGTTTAAAGAGCTGCGCAGTAGAGAGCAGAATTGGCACATTCTCGACTAGTCTCAAAACTGTTTTTTTTTTTCGTATCTATTAGCCGTGATAGGTTAGATTGTGTAGTAATCCCCCAGACCATATGACAGTAGTTTCGGTTCAACGAAGCAAACAGGGCATTATTGATCAAGAATTTATTGACTTCAGAATTAAGTAGTGGTTTCAGTTCAGAATTCCCGTTGTTGCACCTCACTTTTGTAATATCGCATTGACATTCTCATCCCACTGCAGTGATTCTGAAAAATGCGCACCAAGTACCCTAATAGAGCTAACTGCCTCTATATCTGAGCAGCGAAAAACAAGGTTACCTATTACACTGTGCCAGCGTATGAACAGCCGTTAGTGGGCTGGTGCATGTATACAGTGCCAGTGCGCCAAAGTCAGTTGACACACTATGAGTGCGCCTGGTCATTTTCCACCACCAGACGTTTGCCTCAGCCACATTCACATCGATATCGTTGGTCCACTACCACCGTTCTCAAACCAACAATACATACTCACTTGCATTGACCGATTCACACACTGGCCTGAAGGAATGCCACTCTCTCGCATTACTAGACAGTTTAATGAATTAATTACATTATTACTTACATTACTAGACAGTCTGTAGCACAGGCCATCTTAAATACCGGGATTTATCATTACGGCACACTACACACCATAATGACAGACAGGGAAGCAATTTGACTCGTCCTTCTTTCAAGCTCTCTCCCGTCTTCCGGGTGCAACGTGGATACGAACGACAGCTTATCACTAGGGATGGGCAAGTAGTGAATCTGAGGTTCGAAGCGAATTCGAAGTGAATAGTGATTTGGTCGAATAATTTTGAATCGAATGGTTTGAACAGTACATACAGTTAAACCTGAATATAACGAAGTTGACAAAAGCTTTTTCGTTACATGCATGTTCCGCATGAAGGCTCGTACGAATGATGCAGAAATGAAACGAAATGGCTTAAGATATCCATGAAGGCGAACTCACCGTTCAAGCATTTATTTTGCAGCGAAAAACTGCGTAATTTCCGCTGCTTCTTCTGCACGAGTGAAGGCACAACACGCCGCTCCAAGGAAGCTAAATTGTGTAAAGCTCCATCATCGCCCGAGCCGACGAAACGACGAAAGACGTCTATTGCGTCCATCACCTCCTTTGCAGTAGGCACGTCACACGGATCTGCCTCACAGGCACCATCATCACCGCCATGGGGATTTTGCACACTCTCAGCTACTGCTGCATCAGTCACGTCTTCTGTAGCCACGGCGGCATTAGCAAACAAAAAGTCATTCGGTTCAACATCGTCGGGTACACCACCGTTAGTGTGTAGGCCGTTCCACCTTCGGCCTCATCGGACACAGTAGAAAGGTCTTCCTCCTCCTCACAGAGTGAAAGCGAAACTACTCCATTTGCCACCCGCTGCGGTCAAAGGTGTGGTTGCTATCGACGCAATGATGAACGGCGACTAAGCAGTTACAACTAAGCGTGCCTGTTTGGTTATTGGTTTAAAGTTTATTTACATCCTTTAGATGTGGCCAAGCTTGGGCAAAAGGTGAAACATATTGCTTGAAGAAAGCCCAAGCCCTCTTATACAAGGCACACAACAGCAGCATAGATACTATACATAGATGTGGTACATAGATGAAAGGTGGGTAATGTACATATGTACATTACCCACCTATTACATCATTTGTCTCAGAGGTACAGTTTCTGAGATATTACAAGAATATTAAATTTTACAAGGCACAAGTTTGTAAAGTTCTACTCTGACGCCATTACAGATAATTTGTGTATTATCAAGTACAGATATTAAAAATAAGCATTTTAGCACAATTTATTTTTCTGTAATGCAGTAGAATAGTGCTGTTGAACTGTCTTCTTGTTGGAAAAGCAACAAACGACAACAACCATAGCGATGCGGGCACTCATTTCTGTTGGAAGCCAGCACAGTTTTTGCTCCCTTGCACGTTTGCGGTGCTTCGTGCTCACCGAGCACGGAGTCGTCCAAATTAACCAGCGTGTGACTAAATGCGTCCTAATCAATAACAGTTTGAGTCCGTTAAATAATGCATGTGCCTGCCTGGACCAGAAGACGAGTCCGAAGTAATGAGATTTTACCCAAGAGAGTGGGAATGCCTCGTGGCACTTGCCGTGCTTTGCCGTGTTTGACTTGTGCCCTCGGATGCCTCACTCTGGGTGTGCTGCGCGCAGAGCAAGAGCCTGCTGGGCGACTCGTCGGTGCTCTTCTCGCCGCCGTCCATAATCCGCGAGACGCTGCCAGAGGTGTCCTCCGGCGAGCCGTTTGCCACCCCGGTGCTGACCAGGCCCAAGGTGAGACTTGCCTGCGCCCCAAGAATCGGGCCGAGTGGTGCCGAGGAGCAGGCGCCGTACCGTGCTCCCTCGCACCGCACGTGCAAGGCGTACCACCACAGTGCCCTAGCTTTCCAGGGTAGTGGACGCGCACGATCACTTCTTGTGGTTGCCATTTCAGTGAGCTGTTCTCTGTTGTTGACACTGCACAGCCCAAGCCAGTCCAGCACGGTCTGCTCACGTTTCGCACCCGGCACTCGGAAAGCACGCCTTCGTCGCGGAGGCTCCGCCAGGTAGCACCCCCCCATGCACTGCATGCTGCCTGCTTGCCTGTTGTCTTGTCTCACTGCACCCATGCATTGCGCCCAAGCCAAGTCACATGACAGTGACTCGAGAGACGTTGCTCGGCAGGGCACTCATCTAGTGCCACTCTATAGAGTTTCTTACTGAAATTACTAGAGGGAATTGTGGGAATCGTGGTTGGTACATGGATTTGGCTGTGGTGTTGGTTCTTGGGGCTTCAAACGTTTCACGATGTCAATATCCCCAAGTTTAACAGAGCCGTGGACTATCGTTTAGAAGTTCAACAGTCTTCAATAAAATCAATTTCAATAAAATTCAAAAAAGAAATGATCTGATGCAGTTAACTGTAGCACGTATATTATTCGACGAGTACACTAATTTGGTGTTAGAGACGAGAATTCCGTGTGAATTTTCCGGATTTTCGTTCGGGGGTGACCATTACTCGCGAATGACATCCCACGGTATATAATGTGCATTTGTCATGCAGGAATAAGCATACGCAATGCAGTCGTCTGGGAATGAGCGACATACACTCGTGGTACACGCCGGCAATCACTGCGATTGTGCTCGCTTGACGGCCTGCCATTTGTTTGTTTCGATGGTCCAGCTCCTGTCGACAGTGGCTCACATTTTTTTCGCCTTGTTCGAAGCCTGATGTGGCCGACGAGACTTCGCTTGCCATTGTTTGTCCCAGCTGATAGTTGTTAATACGTACAGTGTTCACGAATAATTTCCACCGTGGTGTCTTCAAGTTCAGTGTGAATGGCATTATGATCGTGGAATGTCGACGCCTGCACCTACTGTGGTTGCACTGTTTATGAAAGCAGAAAGTGCAGTTCACTGAAATTGTGCCAGACCAGTATAAAGACGAAGGAGTACTTTTTTACTTCCTTTTTTTTTAACTTTAGCTATATTCTGTCTTTTTTTCCTCTCAAATCAGTCACCATTGCAATACAAAACACCCTGAGGATCCCTTCTCAGGGGAGCATCCCTTCTCATTTTACACCGTACTCTTTTCACATTGACTGCACTCACATTTAACTTGTAACGATGGAATGCCAACCAAGCAACATTGCACACACACAACTGCTGTGGCTATGCTTACGCGTGCCACAGGGTCAGCCATTTGCAACATGAATGCGTGCTTTCAAATGGTGGGAATTACAGCGGGCCAGTTAAACATGCAATTTTTAACAGAAAAAGAATGTGCTTTGTACTCGACGCCTGCTCTGGTAGCGATACTCCAAATGGACGCACACAGCGAGATTGTTAATCTGCATATGGTAGTGGTGCACCTGTAGTGGAGACTTGTCACAAAACACCCAAGTTTACAGTGCGGCATGTTGGAGATTTTATTTTCCATTCTTACATTGTTACATTGAGGCTTAACTGCGGAGGCTGGACGTATGAGGCCCACGACATGGGCGTACCTAGTTCTGTGGGTGCCTTTGTGGCACAATAGCACAGTTGTGCTGTATTCATAGGAACTGCACATTCAGCTCTCTCCTCTTTTATCCACCCTGCTTTTCAGTTCATTCTGCCCAATAATTGAACTGCCATTGGAGTTTAATGCTTTCTAGGTTCAGTTCTTTTTTCTCTAAAGGCAATTTCCCAGTGTCGAATTTTTTTATTGCAGATTAAAAATTGTCAGACTGACCTATATCAGAAAATTATTACCGCAGTTTTTCTAGAGTGACCATAAAAAGAAAAAAAAAAAACATTTGCCGTATGTAAACGTGAATTGTTTATTCAGGAGCACAGTTGGGCTTCCATAAATTCATAATGAGAATAAAAAAAAATAGATACACTGAAATAGATATATTCTGATTCGGCACTTGGGTCTGCATTGGTGGAATCACCGCTTGACTTACTGGCACCAGAGCAACCAGCGCCCATGGCATAATTGAACCACGTGTTTGTGAGCACACTCAAAAAAGCTCCATGGCTGTGCACCTGTCAGAAAAACCAAACTAATCAGAAAGGAGTCCTTCATTCTGTAGCCACTGTGGGGCAATCAGCTTTCATTGTCTCGAGAAAAGAAACGCGGGCATCGCAGCATCGTTTGTATACACCAGCCCCTGGCGGAGAGAGATGAGCAACCAGAGGGATACCAGTTTTTAAGAGTGCAACGAAAGGAAACGACCCGCAAAACAAAACCAAAACTAACCACCGCACGAGCAGTTTCTGAAATGCCAGTGTAAAAAAAGCCGCGGAAAAAAAGAAAATGCTGCATCGCTTGATACATGTACGCAGGGTGACAGTGCTTGCTCAGCAACAAATAGATAGAAAATTGGCACGTTTTTCAACACATATACGGTGCCGACGGCATCGACCATTTGGAACTTACTAAAGGAAAGATAAACAGCGTTGTTCACAATGCTGTTTATTTACTGCATTGACCCTCAAAGGGACAGAAGTTGACCGAATGGTAGATAATTGTGCATTAAATTTGTGACTAGCCATTGAGTGCTGCTACACTTTCAAATCCAAGTGTCAAGTTTATGAAGGATCTGCTGAAATTAGGTTCACATTACAACACATTTAGCAGCAAAAGCTTAATTGTGAAAAATTGTGCATTCCCTTTGTGCTGGCTTGCCGAAAGCGTACTGCAAAGCAAACACATGCAAGGGGACAAAACCTGTACCAGATGGGTTGACCTTCTTTGTTGAGCTGATACGTGTAAAGTTACAACAGACCCTATAGCTATAGTTGACCAGAGTAGCAATGTGCGCTTGTTGATATGGCATCTTCAGCTGAGTTTTCCAGTGCAAGTAAGGCTAGACACAGGATACACACAGCGCCGTGTGTGTCCCGGGCTTTTTCTTGTCTTATTCGCACTAAAAAAATTTAGATCTGTAGCTGTAGCCTAGAAATAAGTTTAATAGGCATAATATGGCAAACAGCACAAAAGCTAGACAAAACGTTAAGGGAACAGTGCTGGTGTCATATCGACAAGCGTAGCTAACAAACATTTTGCTTTTATAAGTTAATGAGCGGAGTCACTGTCATGTATTCTGGGTTTCGTCGATCTACTGTTAACACAAACTACCTCTGGGAAGAGAGTAGCTACAATTAGGTTGTTCCGAGAGGAACAACCTAATTTAGATGGCCCCGTTGTTCTTGGCTTGTGGCGAGAGGTGCATGTGCACTTGCACGCAAGTTGTTCCAGTGTTGAGTGAGTGGATCGTCAACATTGCTGGTGGAAACCTTTTGGAAAGAATGTCTAGAACACCAGGACACAGTGGAAAACCCACTTATAAAGATTGCCTGTGAAACCGCTTTATTCATTTCTGCAATTGGATGTCAGTTCTACAGATTCAGTGCCCTGCCTACTGCAGGTTCAGCATCGTTTCTTAAAATTATTTTAATGCTGGCTTGCCAAACCAAACAGATGCGCTCAGAACAATCAGGGGAAAAAAATGTAAGGAACTTTCGGGACCTTTGTGAAAATACACTCGGGCACCTCAGGGTCATTTACTCCACAGTTCCCCAATGTGTGTAGATGCAGCACGTTTCTCACATTGCTGCCTTCGCACTGAAATATGGGAGTGGTTGGGTGTCCATTTATTCACTGCTTGCTTTTGATGACCATTTTTAAATGCACACACATCCCTTCTCTTCTTGTAAACTGTGGTACTACTGCAAAGTATGCTATGGAACCAAGGTGCCCCATGGCATAGCAGACCTCAAGAAAGGAGATGTTAGAAAATTGAAAAATTGTGAACAGTGCTTTCTATTTGCATTGTGCAAAATATTTAGTATTGTGTAACATCAATAAATCGCCGTGCAAGCACTCCATACAGATGGTTGACCAGCGACGCTGAAATGTGCGGCGCCGGTGTTTATTACTGGGTGAATCCCGATGGTTCGTTAAACAACAGCTTGGTAGGCTGCCAAATTCTCGGTACGCAGTTGCTGCTTGCATTCGGCTGCACAAGCCTGTTCTCGTGCCTGGGCTGCAGAATCGGGACGGCGTAGACGAGCTCGTTACCGTTTCCGCTCGCGGCGTTGTTGGTCAAAAGCTGGCGGCTCCTCAGGAGTGCATATGACGCGTGGCCTACCCATTTTGGAGCCATAGAGAAATGGCTGCGACAGAGAACAACAACATCACTACTGGCGCAGCTGATCAAACACCACCTAGATAACAGAAGGCCTTTTCACTCTCATCCATGACGTCACGTTACCTGGCCTGACTGCCATGGAATCTAATGGGAATGCCCCTGAGTAGGCAGTAGTGATTTTGACGTCACTGCTTTCATCACGCCAGCCTTGTTCATGGAAATTTCGGGCCAGGTAGCGTGACGTCATGGATCGGAATAAGCAGGCCTTGTCCCACCTAGGTGGTGTTGGCTAATCACGCGCTTCTCTTTCTCTCTCTGTCTCTTTTTTTCTCATGCATGTGCCTGGGGTTTCGCCACAGGAGTTTTCGGCATACAGGCAACCAACAGACAGACGGAAGAACCGGCTAGCTATATACCGATTCACTGTAATATGCCATATTTATTCATGTAAGGCCCGCAACCCCACTTTAGTGCACGAAAATTCGAACAAAAATAAAGTCACTGAGCATCACGTGACCATAACTTCAGAGATCACACTATGTGCTGTTGCAGTTTCTGTGGCCTGCCCGCACGCTCACTGATTACCTTCTGTCAAGCTACTACAGTGTAGACCGCTTATAACGCTAAGTTATGGGAGTTTTAAAAATCCGCACTATAAACGCCACCGCGTTATAACCAAAGCATGATTTTTTCGGCTTTTGCCTATGCCAAATGGACTACCCATTTTTCAAGCACAATTTATTACATATTTCGCTCACACACACATACAACGCAATCGCAACACAGCACAGAAACCAAGTTCTTCTGACAAGTGCGGCATCAGCAGAAGAACGCTGTTATTTTCATCTGGAGATTTTTTTTTAACAACGCTTCGAACAATTTCGTCCTCTACAAAGCTTAAGCACTGAAGTGCTTTCTCACTCAAACTGTTCTTCGTGCAGTACATCTTCGCTTTGCTGAGGTATTCCAAAGCGTCTTCACACAGGGCATCTGAGTCTGGCGTCGGGTCGACATCGTCGTCCGACTCAACTTCGGTTGCAAGCTCTGTGCTACCGTGCACAGCTGTGACGATCGCATCATCCGTGCTCGCTTCCTCGCAGACAGGAAGCTCTGACTCACTGGTATCGACATATTCTTGGAAGGTGTCTGTGGCGGAAACAAACTTGCTTTCAACAAAGCCGGACTACACGTCGTCGGTGTTGACTGTCTCATCGACAACATTGTCACTCGGCTCTCGGCGTTAAGAGCCTCTGCATTGCGTACGAAGCCTGCTTTCTTAAAGCACTTGCTTATTGTCGTGGTTTTTACCTGCCACCACGAAGCGGCAACCAAATCAATCACACCCCTTAAATTCACCTTAAGACGCTGCTGCTGCTGCACACTTGGCAAAGCTCTCTTGCAGATGCGTTTTTTGTAAAGTGCCTTTACGGTTGCGATGACACCCTGGTCGAGTGGCTGACATTTTGCAGTTGTGTTGGCAGGCAGAAACTTTAACTTTACTGCAGTCAACTTTGGCTTGATGTTGGGGGCTGTGCAATTGTCGAGAATGAGCGCGACCTGTCGGTTCTCTGCCTTCACGTCTTCATCGAACTTACAAAGCCAGTTTGTAAACATGTCTTGCATCATCCACGTCTTTTTGTTGGATTTCCATGTCATTGGCAGGCACTCTCGCTTTTTAAAGCAACGTGGCCTCGCTGATTTTCCAATGACAAACAGGCAGCACTTGTCCCTTCCATCCATGTTAGCGCAGAACACAGTTATGCGCTCTTTTGAGGCCTTGCAGCCAGAGCAGGCTTCGTGTCACAGCGCAAGAGTGCGGTTAGGCCTTGCAGTCAGAGCAGGCTTCGTTTCTCAGCGCAAGAGTGCGGTTGGGCAGAAGGTTATAAAATATGCCAGCTTTGTCGGCATTGTATACGTCGCTGTCCCTGCACATGGACAGCATGGTTTCCAAATTTAAGCGAAGCCAGACTTCGATGGACTCGTTGACATCACCGCTTTCATCGCACACCATTTTGCAGCTGATGCCATGGCGATCCTTGAATCACTGGATCCATTCATTAAGTGGGTTGAAATCATCGTGGCCTAAAAGAGCACCAAGGGACTTGGCTTTTTGTTGGAGCATGGGGACGCTCACTGGTTTGCTCTGAGCCCTAACTTCATGGAACCATCTGAACAGCGCTGCGTTCACGTCTACGTACTTCAACGTACGTATTCTCTTCCGTGACAGGGAAGGTGAATCTTGCTGCAGTTGCTTCCACAATTTGTCCTTGTTCTTTTATATTGGTTTATATATATGGTCGACACGGTTGTGTCCGAAACGCTGTATTTGGCCACCGCCGACACCTTCATCCCACTTTCTGTCTCTTATAATGCATCCCTTCATCTCCAGCGATAAGGCATGCTTTCCTAGGTATACTTTGTGGTGCAAAATACATTCTTGAAAAGGGACGGAACAAAGGAAGACAGTGAAGCGCCAAACTACCAACTGTTTAATGACAGTCTGAAAAAACATACAGAAGAAAAGACAACTTCTGCTCATGCGCAGGGAGCCAAGGTGTGACAGAACGTGGTCATGATAACATACTTTGGATAAAGCACACTTCGGTGGAATATAATATGATAGAGGTATCGCTGACGCTATCGGACCCTTTCTTTTTAATATAAAACGCTTCCGACGACTCCCTTGGTCCCTACTTTTGCCAAGAATCAATACTCACTCAAAGCATGGCATTGCAATCACTTAAACTTTGCAATCAATTACCAGCCGCGTGGCTTTGCAGTGGTGTGTACTGCTCATTCGTAACAAATTCAGCCAAACTGAAATTCCATTGTAGTTGGCCTTTAAAGGGGTCCTGAACCACTTTTTATCAGAGTCGAGAAATGTATTTGACATGAAAACAGACTATTTCAGAAATACTTCGCCCCAAAAAGTACTTCAGTGCATTAAGCAAAAGCGGCACTATTGGCGATCACAGATCCCATTCGCGGTTCTTCCACTCCTTCAGTGCCTTGCACTGCAATGACAGAGCGAGGCATGCCCAAAACTCTCCGCCTACTAAACATGGCATGCAGTTCAAATTTGACATTAGGTGCTCATGCAGACGCCACTAGTTATGATTTTGGTGCCTTCCTCTTACCAAAGTCAGATGCTATGCCTCTGCTTACGGTTGAGTTCAGTGTCTCGTCCCTTTGCTGTGCTATACACAGTGTACCAGATAGTCACGCGTGGCTAAGTAACATAGTAACATGAGTAGCGCATTTCCTTTCGCACTTATCTCTATGACAATCAGACAATTTTCGAGAGTCAATCCAACTTCATCTTCATGTTCGCTCGTCCAAGTACGTTGGCAGCGGTCACATTGGCTAAGCGATGGATGCCACACTTCGGACTTGTGTAAAAGGATTCCTAATGTAACGAGCTTCGGCCACGATGGTGACACACCTTGATGGTGTGCCACTCAGGAAGCAGATGACCCGTTCGTCGGAGGTTGGTGTTCGGTCTTTGAGCCACGGCACCCTGCGGCAGCCGCAGTATCTACGCTACATGGCTTGTGGTGGCCAACTGTTTGCCTGACAGGGGTGGAGTGCACGCTCGCACTATGCTGCAGTCCGGCCATGCTGTGTGATGCAGACCACCTTTGTCTTGCACCAGCTTGACCAATAGATGGTAGCCGAATCCGAATTATGCATTTTACTCAGTCGATTAGCATGAAGCAAATTCTGCCAAGGCGTCTAGCCAGAAGTGAGTATGCGCTTGCAATTATACGTCTAGTCTGACTTCAAGTCTTACATGGTTCGAGGCTAATTGACTGTTCAGAACTAACAGAAATTAGCGAGACCCGATGGCCACAACACTGATCAACAGTGCAGCCAAAGTCACCCATGATACCTGCATCGGTATCACGGGTGAGCGTGAGCATACGATAGTCGCACTTCCGGAAGTGTGTAATTCGTATCGAAATTTGAAACACAGATTTTCACTTGCTTCAGCCTGTTTATTAAACTGTGTCAATAAATATATGCAATAACAGTAGGAAGAACCGCACAAATCCAAACAACCTTCTTGCTTGATGCGATCTATTGGCCAATAGCCAACCTACTATTTATTAAATATTACAGCCCAAAAAGAGTGAGGAGAAGGCTTCTGTTCAAAAGAAAATGTTTAAGAAAAAGGCGACTTCGTGTTCCGCTTGCAAGCTCCAAGCGCCCTTGACGGCTGCAAAATTCAGCTGACAGCTCACAGTTCAGTTCACAGCAGCGTATGGCATCCGTGTATCATGTTTTTTCACCAAACCCAAAGGGTGGTTCGGACCCCTTTGAGGAACAAGAGTCCATGATTAGTAGTCACTCTCTCAACGCTGCACAGGAGTATTTTGGTTGGTGAAACAAAATGTGGATGGAAATGAAGTGATGGACATGATGTTAGCATCATGTAGCTCATGTGCTAGTCGAGAGGAAGTAGAATACCAGTAACTCATAGAGCGGATAGGCTGCTGGATACACACAATCGTTCCCGGAATGTACATTAGGTCACTTTACGTGACAGCAGAGAAAACAGACAATGCATACAAACTAATCCTATTCCGCTTTTCAATACGTGGGTGGGCAACAGCGCAAACGCTTGGTTACACTGGACACATTCACTCATTGACACTGAGTGACTGGTGTGAGCTATGTGCTTGTTCTTCGCATTTCAATTCAATTGACTCAAATTAGCTCAGTTAATCTGAATAATTTGAGCGGTCCTGTAATTTTCGATGCACATTCTATCGAATAATTTGAATAGCCCGCGCAGCTCTATCTGGATAATTTGTAGTTTCTGGCTGGCAGCAACGTGCGACTCTTAGGCAAGGGCGCCACATATAGTCTTGCACACAGCGCAAGGTCTGCAAAGTCTTTGCAAAGGTCTGCACACACCGCAAGGTCTGCAAAGACTTTGCAGACCTTGTGGTGACCGGAAAATTCTTTATTTATTCGAATCTATACTCGCGGACAACCTTCTGTGGTTATGCATGGAAATCTACGGGGGTGGAGCTTCTGCACATGTGTTACCACGTCAAGTAGTCCGCCAGCGTTTGCCGGTGCTTTCGTTACTCAGAGTAGATGCTGAATCGACGCTGCTTTTCCCTTCAGACATGGAAGGGAAAAGCCGCAAAATAAGTTAACTTTTATGTTCAGTGGTGTGTTTTATCGTATATAACTGTTGCTGATAAGGAGTTTAGGCTTTCTCTTCCCCAGCTTAAACTAACGTGGATGAAAACACGGGACTCTTTTCAGAAGCACCCTCATTTGTGTGCGCTTTGACTACGTAGCTTTCCCTTCATCATCATCATCAGCCTGGTTACGCCCACTGCAGGGCAAAGGCCTCTCCCATACTTCTCCAACAACCCCGGTCATGTACTAATTGTGGCCATGCCGTCCCTGCAAACTTCTTAATCTCATCCGCCCACCTGACTTTCTGCCGCCCCCTGCTACGCTTCCCTTCCCTTGGGATCCAGTCCGTAACCCTTAATGACCATCGGTTATCTTCCCTCCTCATTACATGTCCTGCCCATGCCCATTTCTTTTTCTTGATTACAACTAAGATGTCATTAACTCGCGTTTGTTCCCTCACCCAATCTGCTCTTTTCTTATCCCTTAACGTTACACCTATCATTCTTCTTTCCATAGCTCGTTGTGTCGTCCTCAATTTGAGTAGAACCCTTTTCGTAAGCCTCCAGGTTTCTGCCCCGTAGGTGAGTACTGGTAAGACACAGCTATTATATACTTTTCTCTTGAGGGATAACGGCAACCTGCTGTTCATGATTTGGGAATGCCTGCCAAACGCACTCCAGCCCATTCTTATTCTTCTGATTATTTCCGTCTCATGATCCGGATCCGCCGTCACTACCTGCCCTAAGTAGATGTATTCCCTTACGACTTCCAGTGCCTCGCTGCCTATTGTAAATTGCTGTTCTCTCCCGAGACTGTTAAGCATTACTTTAGTTTTCTGCATATTAATCTTTAGACCCACTCTTCTGCTTTGCCTCTCCAGGTCAGTGAGCATGCATTGCAATTGGTCCCCTGAGTTACTAAGCAAGGCAATATCATCAGCGAATCGCAAGTTACTAAGGTATTCTCCATTAACTTTTATCCCCAATTCTTCCCAATCCAGGTCTCTGAATACCTCCTGTAAACACGCTGTGAATAGCATTGGAGATATCGTATCTCCCTGCCTGACGCCTTTCTTTATTGGAATTTTGTTGCTTGCTTTATGGAGGACTACGGTGGCTGTGGAGCCGCTATAGATATCTTCCAGTATTTTTACATATGGCTCATCTACACCCTGATTCCGTAATGCCTCCATGACTGCTGAGGTTTCGACTGAATCAAACGCTTTCTCGTAATCAATGAAAGCTATATACAACGGTTGCTTATATTCTGCACATTTCTCTATCACTTGATTGATAGTGTGAATATGGTCTATTGTTGAGTAGCCTTTACGGAATCCTGCCTGGTCCTTTGGTTGACAGAAGTCTAAGGTGTTCCTCATTCTATTTGCAATTACCTTAGTAAATACTTTGTAGGCAACGGACAGTAAGCTGATCGGTCTATAATTTTTCAAGTCTTTGGCGTCCCCTTTCTTATGGATTAGGATTATGTTAGCGTTCTTCCAAGATTCCGGTACGCTCGAGGTCATGAGGCATTGTGTATACAGGGTGGCCAGTTTCTCTAGAACAATCTGTCCACCATCCTTCAACAAATCTGCTGTTACCTGATCCTCCCCAGCTGCCTTCCCCCTTTGCATATCTCCTAAGGCTTTCTTTACTTCTTCCGCTGTTACCTTCGGGATTTCGAATTCCTCTAGACTATTTTGTCTTCCATTATCGTCGTGCGTGCCACTGGTACTGTATAAATCTCTATAGAACTCCTCAGCCACTTGAACTATCTCATCCATATTAGTAATGATATTGCCGGCTTTGTCTCTTAACGCATACATCTGATTCTTGCCAATTCCTAGTTTCTTCTTCACTGTTTTTAGGCTTCCTCCGCTCCTGAGAGCATGTTCAATTCTATCCATATTATACTTCCTTATGTCAGCTGTCTTACGCTTGTTGATTAACTTCGAAAGTTCTGCCAGTTCTATTCTAGCTGTAGGGTTAGATGCTTTCATACATTGGCGTTTCTTGATCAGATCTTTCGTCTCCTGCGATAGTTTGCTGGTATCCTGCCTAACGGAGTTACCACCGACTTCCATTGCACACTCCTTAATGATGCCCCCAAGATTGTCGTTCATTGCTTCAACACTAAGGTCCTCTTCCTGAGTCAAAGCTGAATACCTGTTCTGTAACTTGATCTGGAATTCCTCTATTTTCCCTCTTACCGCTAACTCATTGATCGGCTTCTTATGTACCAGTTTCTTCCGTTCCCTCCTCAGGTCTAGGCTAATTCGAGTTCTTACCATCCTGTGGTCACTGCAGCGCACCTTGCCGAGCACGTCCACATCTTGTATGATGCCAGGGTTAGCGCAGAGTATGAAGTCTATTTCATTTCTAGTCTCGCCGTTCGGGCTCCTCCACGTTCATTGCGGAAGAAGGTATTCATTATCCTCATATTATTCTGTTCCGCAAACTCTACTAATAACTCTCCCCTGCTATTCCTAGTGCCTATGCCATATTCCCCCACTGCCTTGTCTCCAGCCTGCTTCTTGCCTACCTTGGCATTAAAGTCGCCCATTAGTATAGTGTATTTAGTTTTCACTCTCCCCACCGCCGATTCCACGTCTTCATAGAAGCTTTCGACTTCCTGGTCATCATGACTGGATGTAGGGGCGTAGACCT
The DNA here is from genome assembly GCF_050947875.1 of Dermacentor variabilis. Lineage (NCBI taxonomy): Eukaryota > Metazoa > Arthropoda > Arachnida > Ixodida > Ixodidae > Dermacentor > Dermacentor variabilis. The sequence continues at coordinate 130,715,403 of NC_134577.1, read as the reverse complement.
GTACAATCTTCATTTTGTACCTTTATTAAGTTTCACAACAAGACCTGCCACCCTCTCGTTAATGCTATAGAATTCCTGTATGTTACCAGCTATATTCTTATTAATCAGGAATCCGACTCCTAGTTCCCTTCTATCCGCTAAGCCCCGGTAGCACAGGACGTGCCCGCTATTTAGCACTGTATATGCTTCTTTCGGCCTCCTAACTTCACTGAGCCCTATTATATCCCATTTACTGCCCTCTAATTCCTCCAATAGCACTGCTAGACTCGCCTCACTAGATAACGTTCTAGCGTTAAACGTTGCCAGGTTCATATTCCAATGGCGGCCTGTCCGGAGCCAGTGATTCTTAGCACCCTCTGCTGCGTCGTAGGTCTGACCGCCGCCGTGGTCAGTTGCTTCGCAGCTGCTGGGGACTGAGGGCCGGGGTTTGATTGTTGTGTTCATAGGAGGTTGGGGCCAAGTACTGCACCAGGGTGGCCAATCCTGCTCTGGTGAGGGAGTGCGTTACCGGTTCTGGTCACCGGGATCAGGCCACACTCCAGGCCTGTTTGTGCCATTTTATCAACACGCGGATTTTTTTTTTTTAATCCGGTGGAAAATTGCCGGCACCGGGATTCGAACCACGGACCTCTTGCACGCGAGGCGGGTGTTCTACCTCTACGCCACCGCTGCGCCACCGCTCCCTTCAATGCCACAGAAAGTTGTCTGCGAGTATAGGCTGGCTCCGATTCTAAGCAAATCCCCGACAGCCCAACGCCAGGAGAAAAAAAAAAAATTTTTTTTTAATATATACTTGCCTGAAATTTAGGCCGAACAAGAAAAGTGATAGCGTTCACAAAATGAAAACAACATTTATTTCATATGAGCATGCCGGCTCATTCCAGATCGCTATCTTCCTTATCACTGTCATCTCGTTGCAGCCAGTACACGTAAAAAGCATCTCCCGTTGCCCCCTCAACGACGGACATATTTCTCATCGATGCCAAAGTCCTACTTGGCTTGGAACATTTGACAACGCCTCTGTGGCTAGCACACCTTTTTGTTTGAAAGCGGCAGCATAGTGGCATTGCCTGTTTAGTGCCATTACGATAACGCCACGCTGCATGCCAATACGACACAAGTCAGAATGGCAACATCGTTCATGTACTTCATTTTGACTACTGGCATGGCTAGTAGCGGTTGCGATATTGACTTTTCCAGATGGCACTAGCTATGCACCATATTTATCAGTTTCAAGCGTTTTTTAAAATCCTCCAATCTAAGCCGACCCTCGTGTTTGGTATATGATTATTCGAAAAAAAAAAAAAAATTATCTGCCTAGATTCGAATAAATACGGTTGTCCGAAAAACTCATTCAGCCAAAAAATAAAACTTGCTACGCATAGAGCAGCTTAAAAAAAAGCTCTAATAATACCTTGCTTGTACTACACTTAGAGGCAGTCAGACTGGCTTGGATTTGCGCAAGGGTGATGTTGTTTCCGTATACGGTCTGACAAGAGCGTCACTGCATTGGCGATCTCCGCCAGTGGAGTTCACCATGGAGATTGAAGAAACGAGCTTTGCACCACTCCACTCTCGCGAACACACAGGAAGTGGACTCGCTCACACAAATGCCGAGCTGCACAAACACCCATAAAGGTGCAACATCTGCGAGACACACCTGCTCAGTGGACACACCATGTGCAAAATAGCAACCAGCACTTTTAGGGGAAAAGAAAAGAAAAACAAAAAACAGATCACGCATTTAGTTATTGTGACGATAGTGTTGACAGAAAGCAGAAAGAAAAAAAGAAAAAGTGCCGTTTCCTGGAGCTTTTTGTCAGCCAAGGAAGAGCGGACATGTCCTCTGAGACTAGAGAGTGGCGCTTGCTCTATTTCTGATAGCTTGTGTCTCCCAATCTTGGAGGCTATAGAGCAGGCCACTGAAAGCCAAACCAGGAAAAAATCCATCATGGCAGCCTCCAAGAACGCGTAGTGCGGGTCGGAATGAGTGATTTAATTCGGAAAATCGAACTTTGGGGCCTCAATTCACCCGTGAAACCGTGCATTCACAAAGTCTGGAATATCCATCAACTCTGAATTTTTGGAGTCAAGCACCCTCGCACACACTTTGGCAGCAGTTATCGATTCCGTGAATGTCGTTCGCAGCTTTGTTGAGTGCAGCGGTGGCGATTTTTATGTGCTACGCGTTGTGAGCCAGCTGGGGTACATGGCACTCGGGGTGGCGAACTACCGCGCCAAGCAATCCCGCATCAGTGATTATATATAATTTTTTTTCGTCTTCATTTTGGTTAATTCGAAAATCTGCTTAATTCAAAGAATTTTATGGTCCGGCAGCCTTCGAATTATATTGAGGTTTCACTGTATTTTTTTGTTGAACATCCCAACGCTCATTCGGCTTTCAACTGTGTTGTGGCACGTGGTCCTGTGATACGTAATTCGCTGGCTCAAATCACGGTATGTTTTTGTCTTGTTGAGCTAACAGAGTGACAGGACGTGTGTCGAGGAAAGAGCAGCACAGTCGAGGACGGCAAGGGTAGGGATGTTGTAGCCCGATGCTTGATGGAGGCCATTGAAGCTCAGGCCTGCCAATGTGATGATATTGTCACATTGTTGTGACAGTGAAGAAGCAGACGATAATGAAAACGGTTGATCAGGAATCCGATTCTTTATTGGACGTACGTGCACCCAGGAAGAACAATTAACACTCAAAGCACAACGATAGTGACTAACACATGCGTCCATTGTCGAAAATTTTGTGCACGGGTCAGATGCATCAGCTATCTATATGTGATGCGACTCATCAATAATTCCCGCCTGATCACTTTTGTTTGCAATCCTTCTGAAATCTGCGACACTATTCACATCGCACATGCAATCTGATTATAAGGTTATGTGACAGCATAGACAACAATTGAGAATGTTCTGATGAATGTGGGTGCGCCATGGGATCAACAGTTAGCAAATGAACGAGCGATCACCAGGCGAAGGGCAAACAATGTATGCGTGTCAATGTGGCCAGCAGTTTTCAGTAAATTTTTTCTTATGAGTGGGTTTGGACTGTGTCCAGGTTGTTGTGCCTAAAGCTGGTGCTGCTGTATCGTCACAACTCACTGAAAGCCTCGATATTGGCAAGAATTGTAGCGAATTTCTTGGTTTTGACAAAAATGCATCTGTCAACCCCCCACAAGCTTCTTGTTTGAATTTTTACCCAAGGCCTTCATTCGTTAGTTCATCTAGTTGAGAACATGCAGACACCATGAGTGTTTAAGCTTTCCCATAACCAGGTGCTGTCATTTGTGACATGCACGCTATACATGTGAGCATTTATGAAGCAAAACATAGGTCACCCAGTCTTTCAAGCTCTGGCCACGTTCCTTGGCCAAGTACAGTTAGATGTTTAAACAAACACTGTGGCAAAGCCAACAACGCCAGAACGAAAGACATGAGCTGACTGAGTGGTCAACAGTGATTGACCAAGGGATATCTCTGCCCAATGTTTTGACAATTCCCTTGTTGAAGCGTTACTGACAGCAAGCTGTCACTGGAAAACTTGGTGCAATTTGGAAGCAGGGAACCGATCGGGACGAATGCTGCTATTAACTGTTTTATTTTTCTAAACACACAAACAATTTAAAAGCTGATTGTTTGAATGCTTATACCTGACAAGTGTGGAAGTTCTTTCTGATTCGCCTTCATGCTTTCCTATCAAGAAGTGGCGTGTTGCATGCACTCGAATAAGCGTGTAAATCAGTGGTGTGTTGAGAGAAACGACCAGTTGGTAGTGGAGTTGGTTCTTCTCGGTTCCCTATATCTGCTAAGTTTTCGAGTTAATGTAATAGAACTAGCACAACAGCCAGTCCTTCTGCCATTGTTTGGTCCTGCAAAATCCACAAGTAAAACAAGGACATGAAAAACAAATACCACAGACAAGCGCTGACAGCCAACTGGAAGTTGATTTGAGAATTCTCCACCCATTTTATACCTTTTCCAGCATAGGTATGTGTATGCCAGTCGTACATACATCTGCAAAAACAGCTACATCATAATCTTTCATGTCTATGCTGGAAAAGGTATGAAATGGCTGGAGAATTTCAAATAAACTTTCAGTTGGCAGTCAGCGCTTGTCTATTGTATTTGTTTCTTCATGTCCTTGTTTTATGTTTGACGTCATAGTTCTACGGAAACCCACAAGGTCGAGAGAAGTAATTAATGAAGGGAAAATTAGACATCCAGCCAATTGTAGCAATTCCTGCAAAGAAAACCCATATGGGTTCCTCGAAAGAAAAGCCTTACAGTGAATAAAATTTGTCTTGGTCTGTGACACGAACCTGAAACCACCGCCTTTCGGGGGCAGCCGCTCTACCATCTGAGCTAACTCGTGTTAGGTTCCTGTCCCAGACCAGGATGAATTTTTCTTCAACTGCGAGGCTTTTCTTTCGAGGAACCAATATGGGTTTCCTTTGTAGGAATTGCTAGGATTGGGTGGATGTCGAATTGTCCTTGTTTTATTTGTGCTGTTCTACCATGGTTATAAATATGAACCAACTAGCCCTCGTGAAGATCTTACTAGCCATTCACAATCTAGTTGTCTAGCTCGTGTACGATTCCAGGGCTCGATTGTTGAGGAAGACCACTTGTGTGAACTTACTGGCAGTAAGCTTGATCAACTGCCACCGCAGTTTGAACATTGTGTGCATGAAAGAAATCAGAAAAGCCGAGTAGGTCATGATACAGCATCCTGAATTTCGGGGGTTGTACATTGCTTCTGGTAGTAGTGCTGTAGAAAAGTACAGGAAATTGGACTTGTCTGAAATGCTGGTTAGGCAGCCACATGCAGTAGTGTATGGCAAGCTTTAGGGAGCAAAATAAATAACTGATGAAGAAAACATAATGCTACTTGATAGGCATTGTCAGGAATCAGTGCTCACATGAAATGTACCATTTGCAAGGAGGCAGCAGTGTGCATTAAGCAGCCATCTATAAGCCATCTTCCATGGTGTTTCAGATGGCAATTTGGGCTAGTTGGTTAATGATTCATGTTGAAGTTTTTTGATGCAAGTCGCTTTAAGAGTTAGCAATTGGATGTGTTGCACCAAGAGGATTGCATGCTTGAGCCCCTCGGCGGCCAACTCTAACCACGCCTCACTGGCCGCCGTAAGGGAAGGGAACAGGCGACACCTGGAGGGCAAGTAGGAATGAAGAAGCAAAGTGCAGAGTTCCAGCTGAGCTCAAGGGTTAGGGAACACACTGCGAGTAGTACATTGAAAATTGTACGTGGTGCATGCAAAAGGGAGCTCAGAACAAAGCAGTGGGACCGCTGTCTATGTCGCCACGTGTCCACTTGTGACATTCGAGCTCTCTGGCAAAAAACAAAAGCACACACCGTCCAAGGTTAAACATTATTTAAAACTTGACATTTCTACCTCCACACAAGAGCCTTGTTCACAATGGCTCATTGTGAACAAGACTCCCACGTGAAGGTCAATTTGTCAGGTTGTTACACCTTGGCCGTTGTATGTATTGCTTTTTGCCATGATTCTTCCAGACCAGGCAAAATTTGGTCAGACTCTTGACTTCATTTCAGCACGAGTGGCATCCATCTGCACTCACTACATTGCTTCACGCAACGCCTTTTTTCGCCCTGATTTCAGGTGTTTGTCATGCCGACACTGACACATGCGGTTGGCAAGGTATTTTGGGCACTCGTGTTGGTGTAATGTCGTGCTCACCACCAAGGTGGATGCACCATGAATTTGTGTGTATGGTGCACTACGGCGATCGTTACGAGCTGACTGGTTGTCGGGCAACACTGGTGACAAAATGGTGTGTGGCATTAACACCCTCTCGACTGTCACAGTGTGACACTGATGGTTCAAAAATTGGAAATAAATTATTTGTCATTGATAACTTAAAAATAATTTTTTCTTTGAAAGGCCCAGAGTCATGTTTGAGGCAGGAGCATAGCTAGCTGGTGGGTCCACATAGCTGTTGTATGGGAAGCGCACTTTGCTGCAGCTAAACTGTAGAGGTAACCCGTGCCTTTTTGCCACGCCAGTTGGACAAGTTCAGTGCCCTGGTGTGTGGAAAGACGCGGGACCAGCTGGAGCTGACGCAGCAGGCCCGCCAGTGGATGCTGAGCCTCAAGCCGCGCTCACTGAACCTCTGAGAGAGGGCGTGCTTGCACAATCCCTTCCTCGGTACGTCCCTCCACCATACGTGGGTGCCCCCAGTGTGGCCACGCAAAACCTGCACTGTTTGTTTGCATGCGCTGCAGTGGTGTAGACTGCACCACTCCCTTGCATGGCACTCTGCTTGCGTGCTGCAGTGATCACTTGCTCTTGTTTGTGACCCCACTCTCACTGCTGTTTGGCATCTAGCACTTGGCACTGCGAGACCTCTGGTAGGCCGGTTGCTAGTACACTGTTAATGGCGATGATGCATTTTTAAGCGCAGTGTTGCTTTGAGCCATTTGGTGCTTTGGGGAAACAAATGGGGAAAAACACACACACTGAGAAACGTGGCGCCCATCCTGTTTCACGGTTCGTGTCTGTTTCTCATCATTTATTTTTTCATGAAGCACACATTCTTTAAAGGGGTCTGGGTGTAGTCATCCAACTATTCTCAGTTTGTCATTTTAACTGAGGGCGAAGGGCCTATTGTTCTTTCACACACAAAAAATGCTGGGCCTTTAAGCACACATTTTAACCAAACATTTTAGTTTGACATCACTTCCTCTAAGCCCATCTCACAAACAGCAACAGTCCAGTCATTTTGGCATGCGTGTGTGATGTCAAGAAGTGTGGGGCCACTGTTGTGTTGTCTGCTCCAAAACACTCTTTAACGACATGTGGACATTAATGGACTCTCCTAGCACTGTTGCATTGTGCCTTTCACTTTGAAGAACTTTTTTTACTATTAATAATGTGTAGTTTCGTTGAGCGGAAAAAAGGCCAGGAAGAAACGGGGACAGAACAGACTCTCATAATAACGTGATTAATAACGTGATTATCAAAATCTGTGGCTCGGATTGTAATTGCATCAGGTCTGGCAAATGCTTGCTCGGGCCCAGTTTGACACTGCATAAAAGTAATGCAGCAGTGTTGCAACAACTCTGCACAACTAGAATGCTCATGTACCTTTGAAGTTGTGCTGGCGAAGTTGGAGAGTTACAGGGTGAATTTGGAAGCTACGTGGGGGAGTGGGTGACCGGGACCTTGTCAGGCTCTTGCCTTTTGTCTTGGCGCCTTCTTTTCATTGAAAAGAAAATAAACTTTCACTTTCACAACAAAGTGTCAAAGTTGTACAAATTCGCAGCTTGCCAGAAGAAAACCAAAACACAAGCTGTAAAAGAACTACCAAGTGTATCGACAATTTCTGGGGACCGAGTGTGGGCTTGGCAAAACATGACGCTTAAGATCTCAGTCACTGCACAATCGGTGGAACCTGTGATAAACTGACCCAAGTTGTCAAAGCCATAGAAATGGCCTTTTGAGCAGAGTTGCAGTGCATTCCTTACCCACTCCATTCCAAATAATGGAGGTGCCCATAATTCCACCTCCCTTTTAACTCCTCAGACTAGTGCGAGCTGAGTGCGCAGTAACGTGCACTGGGTGAGAGATTTTGGTTGAAATAACCATGGTGCAGGTTTCGGAGTTGGAATTCGCACAAGTTTTTCTCCATTCACAAGCGTTGTAGATTGGGTGAGTTGGTGCATATTGCGTTCTCACACTGGTACAGTTTGAGATTGCAATGCAGTTTGAAGAACAAAGTCTGTTTCTTCTTTTGGTTGGCTTGGCTGTTTCTTCATTTCCTTGTTGCGTTTTACCAGTTCGAGAATATTCAAATGCATAGGACTTTGCCAGAACCAACAGAGTTCTTCGAATTATCCATCAATCCAAATTTCTTGGATTAGTCGGCTTTCACTGTAGTACTGCTCTTTCGCAGAAGAATACACTTCGTGGCATCTTATCTCGGCTCCAAGTTGTTGCCTTTAATCTCTCTACTACAGCAGAACCTCATTGACACAAACCCGTTATGTGCAATTTACTGGCGCCAACATTTGCGATCAAGAAAAAAACTAAAGTCTGAGGACCCCTAAGTGTTTCTATGGTGAATGTGAAAGCATTAATGTCCAATTGAATAAGCGGTCCTTCGATTCTTGTGTTGCGAGTGATGTATGTGCTGCCTAAGCCAGCAAGCAGCGGCAGCCTGCGATGCCGGCACCACATGCCACTGATGCCCTCACGCAACACCTGGTGCGCTACCGCCCTTTCGCTCACTCTTCCAACGCCTCTTAGATAGCACAAAGGCTGATGCACTTCGATCCACGACGTCATGCTACCTTGCCCCACTGCCATAGAATCTAATGGGGACGCTCCCAAGTAAGCTGCAGTGATTTTGACGTTACTGCCTCTGTCACGCTGGGCTTGACAGTGGAAATTTCAGTCCATGCAGCATGATGTCATAAAGCAGAGTGCACGGGCCTGCTATCTAGGAGGTGTTGGCTTGGCTCTGTTGAGGAGCGCTTGTGCCGAGTAAGGGTGACATAGCCCTTTCCCCTCACGCGACACCTGGTGTGCTAGCTCGGTAGAAGGTGTTCTATTTCGCTTGTCCTGCTGCATTGAGGGCAGCTCATGACGTGGTGTGCTAGCCAGTGGCAGTGCAAGTTTAGGTGCCTTTTCACTGCTACAGACGACAGATACTGGCATTTTCGCTCAATGGGTCATTTGACCCTTTTCCATTAAAATCACCCAGTGTATTGCACTTCTTTTTTTACCAGTTCATAAGTTCTCGTAAAACACAATCTTTTGGTACCGACGTTCAGTACATCGCCAGACTGTAATTGTGTGGTACAATTTCTGGCCACTAGATCCCATGTAAGCAAGAAAAGGCACAAGATGTGCGCTCCAAGAATGGTAGCCCAGCAGAAGCTTCCCTGCAATACTTGGCCGCTTCTGAAAACGCCAGCATGCACTTGGTTTCCTATTCCAGTACCAGAATATTTCCCGGGTCGTCATATGCTGCATTCACAGCTGTCGCCACCAGCCTTATTGCGATAAGCCTCTTCACCTATCGGTTTCACAGTACTGTTTCACAGGTGGAGTGCTGCTGTAAGCATACTGCAAGTTTTTCATTCGCGATAACTGAAACGCGCCGCCGTTCCCTGCTGCAGGTGGGGCGAAGTGAGCGTCATGTCTGATGGCGTGGTAGGCATCGTGTTCCAGCGTCCCCTACCAGTTTGATTGTGTTTCAGCTTCCCATCGCCATCTTAAGACACTGTGCGTCTCGGGTAGCTCGAGCCCCACCAGCTTGATACAGGTCGGCAACTCATGCCGCAACGATTTTGTGAAGAACAGGGCACGCAACACTTCCCGCCAAAATACCTTGCGCGAAGAAACTGCTGGTCCATGCCGAATTCGAGGATTGCAAACGTAAGCTTGCAAGCTGAAAAAACGACAACACAAGTTTCATGCTGCAAGGATTTGCGTTTCGCTTCACGTCAACTACAATTGAGTCTGTCAAACCTTTTAGGGACTTCAGATCGTATATTTTGGCGGTTAGTATGTCATTTTCCAGAACTATGAACGAGGTTCTTCTGTATCTACTGTTTTTAAAAGAAGCCTTTTCTAAATTTTTGTCTCTGCTAAAATCTCTCTGGTTATGCGTAGTAAAAGCTTAAAGGATTTATACCCTGAAAGGACCCCTCACCAGGTCTGCCCATTTTGAGCTGACAAGCGCAGTGCATACAGTGGGTTCTGGCAATCATGTCTGCTAAGTATTGCATCCCTTTGTGCCACGGAAAGAGCTTGAATTTCGAACTGGGTGCTGCGCTCCCA